>NC_063354.1:7013394-7017053 GCF_021869965.1 Rhincodon typus
CGAAATGTCACCTTTCCTGCTCCTCTGATGCTGCCTGGCCTGCTGTGTTCATCCAGCTCCACACCTTGTTATCTCAGACTCCAGCATCGGTGGTTCTTACTATCTCTAATTTTTTGTAGTGTTGTTGCCTGAGGATGAGACATTCACCAGGATACCAGCCTGATCTTCCTAGACTGCCTGATAGTCAGCCTTCCCTCTCTACCAGCATGCTCTCCGTCTGTGACACCTTGTGGGAAACATACTGTTGTGAGCCACAGAGGTGAGGACTGTACAGACCGCAATTCCAACTTCCACTTGAATTCCAAAATCTCGAGCTGATGTTTCAAAGCTGGAGACACTTCCCACGCGTGTGATTATCTAGGCCAGGTGAAATATCCCCACCTCCCCATGTGACACAAGATGGCCATTCCACACAGCTGGGCTGTCCTGCCATACCTCAGATGCTTTCAGACTATATTTACTTTAAACTGAAGGCTAGAAAATAAATGACTCGCCAATCAGCTCTGACGAACCCAGCTCTTTATAAACGGGCACTCACAATGGATACTCACCACTCGATCTGTTTGTGATTATTGTGATGTCTCTGATCTTTTTCAAAGCTGGATGTGCACTGATTCCCGGGAGCTGCCTATGGGAGCCTCCCCTAGTCGTTAGTGAGTCATTCCTTATCATCCTTTTGATCAGTTATAATAGCATCTGTCAATGTCATCCCTACGACCAGATAATACCCCATTGATCACTAATTACCCCTTTGATCACTGATCACCCTATCAATCAGATATCACCCCATTGATCACTGATCACCTTATCGATCAGATATCACCCCATTGATCACTAATTACCCCATTGATCACTGATCACCCTATCGATCACTGATCACCCTATCGATCAGATATCACCCCATTGATCAGCTCGATCAGCCGTTCTGAAGAAGGGTGACTGCATCGGTAACAAAACCTGCTTTCTCTCTGCCAGTCCTGCTGAGTTTTTCCAGCAATTTCTGTTTGTTTCTGGTTTCCAGCATCCACAGTTCTTTGAGTATCAGCCGTCACACTCGCTCTATCACACATTTTGCCCATTATCCATCATTTAGCCTCCTCTACTGTATCTACGACTCTATCATTTAGATACCTTGAAAGCAATGCCTATTCTGGTTGTAGATATTTTTAATCAATCTGTTCAGAGATTTTATAGCTCATCTCTGAAGCTGGTGAGATTGAACCTCAATCTCACCAGGAGGAAGGGATAGTACCACTGCACTACAAGAGATCTCTACAAGTTCTTGTTGAATGCTGTATATCATAGTGACGTGCGAACATTAAATTATAATCTTTGTGGATTGGAAAAGGAGTTGGAAAAACTCATCAAACCATCAGAGGTTAGGTGATAGCCAGCAGAGAAGCTCGGACTGTGGCATTATGATAATATTAACTCCCCTGAGGGGTTTGAGCAGGAGTGTGTACTGGCAATGCCACAGGTCAGCAACAGGGGGAGCTGTTTGAACACAGCCTCAGGTAGGGACCCCACTTTAGAGGTTCCTGTTGCACATAACGTTCCAATATTATACAAAAAAGTCACAAGCCCCGCATTACACACAATTTTATTTTTGTATTCAAACCAGTTACGTAATTAGGAAAGTGAAAATTGATTGTTCTTCTATATTATATGCCTTAGTAATGAGATATCTGTGGAATTAGAACAGCTTAGAAGGATCCCTACAGTGTGGATTTGGCTCATCAAGTCAACGCTGACCCTCTGAAAAGTATCCCACCTAGACCGCCCCATATCCCTTAACCCTGCATTTCCCACGGCCAATCCACCTAACCTGCACACCTTTGGACTGTGGGAGGAAACCGGAGCACCCGAAGGAAACCCACGCAGACACGGGGAGAATGTGCAAACTCCACACAGATAGTCGCCCCGAGGGTGGAATCAAACCCGGGTCCCTGCTACTGTGATGCTGTAGTGCTAACCACTGAGCCACCTAAAAGTTCATTGTGAGATTCATTGCAAAATAATTGTGCACAAATTACACACTGCAGCAAAGATATATATCCACTTCCAGTCTGCACACAACTAAAATGTAAATTGATGTCTTTATGGTTTCCTAATTTTGTAGGAATAATGGCAGCTTTATGAGTTGTTTACTCACACTCCCACCTCTGGCATACCAAACACCTTCTTCACTATCCTATCTATCTGCAAGTCCACTTTCAAGGAACTGTGCATTCCAAGGTCTCTTTGTTCAGCAACACTCCCTAGGACTTTACCATTAAGTGTACAAGTCCTGCCCTTATTTGCCTTTCCAAAATGCAGCACCTCACATTTGTCTAAATTAAACTCCATCTGCCGCTCCTCACCCCATCTGATCAAGATCCTGTTGTACTCTGAGGTAACCTGCTTCACTGTTCACAACACCTCCAATTTTGGTGTCATCTGTACACTTACTGACCATACCTCCTATGTTCACAGTGGACCCAGCACCAATCCTTGTGGCACATCATTGGTCACAGGCCTCCAGTCTGAAAAGCAACCCTACACCACAAAAACTGTTGGACAATAATCTGGTGTCATGTGACTTCTGACCACATAACTTCAGAGGATAATAAACGCACATCAAACAGTTCAACAGATTTCCCACAGGGAAGAACAAAATACTGGATGTCCAAAGTGTACGAAGAAAGAATCAGAGTGCATTGAGTATAGGAGTTGGGCGGTCATGTTGTGGATGTACAGGACATTGGTTCAGCCACTTTTGGAATACTGCGTTCAATTCTGGTCTCCCTGCTATAGGAAAAATGTTGTGAAACTTGTAAGGGTGCAGAAAAGTTTTACAAGGATGTCCCTGGGATTGAAGGGTTTGAGCTACAGGGAGAGGGTGAATAGGCTGGAGCTATTTTCCCAGGAATGTCAGAGGCTGAGGGGTGACCTTATACAGGTTTATAAAATCATGAGGGGCATGGATAGCGTGAATAGCCAAGGTCTCTTCCCTGTGGTAGGGGAGTCCAAAACTAGGGGGCACAGGTTTAAGGTGAGGGGAAAAAGATTTAAAAGGGCCCCAAGGGGCAACTTTTTCACACAGAGGGTGGTGCGTGTATGGAATGAGCTGCCAGAGGAAATGGTGGAGGCTGGTATGATTGCAACATTTAAAAGTCATCTGGATGGTTATATGAATAGGAAGGGTTTAGAGGGATTTGAGCCAAATGCTGGCAAATGGGACCAGATTTATTTAGGATATCTAGTTGGCATGGATGAGTTGGACCAAAGAAACTGCTTCTGTGCTGTACAGCTGTATGATCCTATGAGATATTTTGACTGCTTCTGAAGGAGTTTTCCTGTAGCAGCTAATTGACCAATATAGGGGCTGTTGCAATCTGAAATAACTCCACAGAGGCCACTATCCCATCACTAAGTTTTATTTACACATGCAGTGTAGATGACACTGACCCAGCTAGTTCAGAGACAGCTCTCAGAGCTCCTGATGCTTCTGTTTATATCTCTCAGCCAGGGCTCCCTGATTGGACCAGGTTAACAGCCCCAATCAGGGAACTTACATTCTATGAAGACCACCTGGCTGACATTGTTTCATTCATTACACAGTCATTCCCCTGTCTCCCTCCCTAAAGGACTAGTAGCTGTTAATGACCAGTGTGGGGGTT
>NC_063354.1:7017063-7037147 GCF_021869965.1 Rhincodon typus
AAAGGACTAGTAGCTGTTAACTGACCAGTGTGGGGGTTGTTGCAATCGTTCCCCTGCCTCCCTCCCTAAAGGACACACAAAGGAAGTTTCGCTCAGTCAGATCCTGCAGCACATATAGTTTTGGGGAGGTTGCTGTGGGATGAGTCATTGGGCCTGACCTCCTGCCTCACTGGTTAAAGCAGTTAAACCCCTCCAGAGCTGACTATGTGGCAGGGTCAGGGTCTGTACAGAGGATGGTGGAGTCCTGAGGGTCTGTGACAGAGGAAGCTGGAGTCCTGAGGGTCTGTGACAGAGGAAGGTGGAGTCCTGGGGGTCTGTGACAGAGGCTGCATCCATGGTGAGGGAAGGGGAGGTGGGTTGTGTGGAGGCCCTCATACCTATATAGGATTGCTCCTTATTGTTTGAAAATTCTATCCACTGCTTAAAATAATTCTTTGAGGAGCTAATGAGCTAGTTAGACAAAGGAGAGCCAGTAGACATGATCTATTTGGATTTCCAGAATGCCTTTAACAGGGCACTGCATAGGAGGCTGCTCAGTAAGATAAGAACCCAAGGTGATAGGAGCAAGGTACTGGCATGGACAGAGGGTTGGCTGACCGGCAGGAGGCAGAGAGCGGGGATAAAGGGGTCATTTTCAGGATGGCAGCCAGTGACTAGTGGATTTCCACAGAGGTCAGTGTTGGGACCACAACTATTCACATCATTCATTAACGATCTGGACAAAGGAACTACAGCATTGTTTCTAAATTTGCTGATTACATAAAGGTATGTGGAGGGACAGGTCGTGTTGAGGAAGAAGGACTGGACAAGCTAGAAGAGTGGACAAAGAAGTAGCAGATGGAGTACAATGTGGGAAAATGTGAGGTGATGCACTTTGGTAAGAAGTATTTGGAGTATTTCCCATTTACTGGGGAAAGTCTCGGGAAATCTGAAGCACAAAGACATTTGGGGGTGCAAGTTCAGGATTCTTATAAAGCTAACATTAAGGTACAGCTGGCAGTTAGGAAGGCAAATGCAATATTAGCATTCATTTCAAGTGGGCTAGAATACAAGAGCAGGGATGTATTGCTGAAGCTGTATAAGGCTCTGGTCAGACTGCATTTGGAACATTGTGAGCAGTTTTGAGCCCCATATCTAAGGGAGGATAAGTTGACATTGGAGGGGGTCCAGAGGAGATTTACAAGAATGATCCTGGAGATGAAAGGCTTGTCATATGAGGAGTGGTTGAGGACTCTGGGTCTGTACTCGATGGAGTTTAGAAGGATATGGGGGGATCTGACTGAAATTTGCAGAATACTGAGAGGCCTGGGTAGAGTAGATGTGGAGAAGATGCTCCCACTAGTAGGAGAGACTAGGACCCAAGGGTACAGCCTCAGAGTAAACGGATGACCCTTTAGAACTGGAATGAGGAGGAATTTCTTCAGCCAGAAGGTGGTAAATCTGTGGAACTCATTGCTGCAGAGGGCTTTGGAGGCCAAATCATTGACTGTATTTAAAACAGAGATGGATAGGTTTTTGCTTGGTAAGGGGATCGATGATTACAAGGAGAAGGCAGAAGAATGGGATGAAAAACATTTTGGCCATGATCGAATGGCAGAGCAGACTCAATGGGCCAAATGGCCTAATTCTGCTCCTGTGGTCTTCTTTTGACTCTCAGCCCTCTGACCATTAGGAGGAATCCTTTTGTCCATTATTTGAAGAGAGCTTCTGGGAGACTGAGCCTGGGATTCACCCCTTACCTCGAGCTGACATTGGTCACCAGTGGGACTTTTCATCACCTTCACACATCCCTGGGCTCCTGCCCCTATACCTGCCAGGATCCTTCTCCCTCCCAGTCATGTACACGAGTGAAGTTCCTCTTATTCCAGAACATCCTCATGTGTGGAGACCTGGCTACATAGGCAACTGTTCTGATTGACCATCAACATCACCCTCTGCCAAGTGCCTGGGATTTAGCCAGAAGTCTCAGTTTCTCCGACTCCAGCTGAGTTGCTGTGACCATCCCCACTCCAGTTCCACTGTCTGTCTCCAGGGGGCATCCTTCACCTCCCTGTGCTGCCTGTAACCACTCACTGTCTTTCAGTCTCTGCATTACTGCTGCTGGTTTCCAAACACGTGCATTCTCCAGCCACCTCAACATAACCCTGTGTGTGTGAGACTGAGCTCCTTTGGGAATGGCTGCTACCACATCACATTCAGACAGAAAGAGTCTTTGATTTGCTGAAACATCGGCAGGAGCCTTAACATTTTCTCGCAGACCCCTCTGGGATCCCTCATTGAGAACCCCTGACCTTAGACACTTTGGGAGATGGGCAGACCCAGTGCCTAATGAGCAAATGCACTGCCTTCTGTGAACCAGTCTCCATTCTCCTGAAAACCCCGGGCTCTGTTGCAGATCTCAATATTTGGATAGAAATGGTGTGCGAGAAAATGGGGAAAGGCAGGAGATTGGTAGTAGGTAATAGAACCAGAGCAGACATGATGGGCCAAATGGCCACTTTCTGGACTGTAACAGTTCTGTGATTCGATAAGCCAATCTCAGCAGCGGCATTTTTATAAAAAATTCTCAACAAATACACTTTATTCATAACATTTTGCAAAGGACATGACATAACAGTACAAATTTTACATGGAGTGTGACAGGATTCAGTTCCATTCAGCACAGTATTTAGCTCCTGAGTGACTCCTCACTGAATTTAAAACAACCAGTTATATTGACAATGTGCACTTCATACCAAACATCCTCCTGTGCAGAGCTTCCCCAAACTGTGACCCCACTTTGAGGCTTGAGAATAGTGATGGGGGAGGTGGGGGACCTGTAAGAGTGGGCGCACTGATAGCCCAGCATGGTGGCCATTGCTGTACCTGAACGCTCGACTGTTCTATCCGTTCCTTTTCTTTCCCTCTCTCGCGTTTTTATTTCTCTTCTGTCTTTTTCCTCTTCTGCCAGTGCCCTGGAGCGGAGTGGGGGATGACCGGAAGATGGGTTCTGGTCAGGAACCAGTGGAGCACAATCAGACCATGTGGAAGCCCTTATAGAAAGGCTGTAATTCCTATCTTTTTAGCTCCATTTCTTATTTTCATAACTTATACTATGTATTTCTGTAATGTAGTGTAACTTTTTTTCTTTATTTTCTCTGTTTTTTTGTACCTAGGTACGTTATGGTTAAGATGGTGCCTTGTGTTGACAACATTCACTGTACTCCTGTTCTTTCATAATTTGACCGCATGTAACAATAAACCTAATTCTAATAAAGGCTCAGCTCATGAGCCCCATTGAGGATTCTGAGCCCCACAATAGGAGCTGTGCTCTAGAGCATGAAGTCTGAGAGATATTCCAGAGGTTCCCTCCCATTGGCACACCCTAGTGGCTGGGTCTTGAGCTGCAGCCTTCCCTCATTGATCCTGCGCAGTGACATTCCCGGGTTGTGAGTCTTTGGAACTCCTCGCCACAGAGAGCTGCGGGGGCAGAGTCCTTGTGTATATTTAAGGCTGAGATAGATTCTTGATCGTATGGGGAATCAAGGGTTATGAGGAAAGGGCAGGAAAGTGGACGTGAGGAATGTCAGATCAGCCATGATCCTATTGAATGACAGAGCAGACTGCTCATTGAGGTTATCAGTGTCTGCAAAATTTAAGTCAGTTTGAAATCAGGGCAGGGACAGCCTCATCACCAAATGTGTCCTCACCATACTGCACAGTCCTGCCCTCTGTTCTGACCAACCATGGGGTAGCTCAGTGTCGGATCTCAGTCCAGTTGGGTTAATCGCTGGAACCCTCCCAAATAAATAAATAATTGAAGAGTTTCATTAATGAAGTATAGGGTCTGTGAATAGGTCTCCAGTTTTGCAGTTAAAAACCTCATTAATATTCTCTTTCACTTTTTGAAACACTGTCCCCACAATAGGCTGGCTCAGTGGTTAGCACCGCACCAGGGACTCAGGTTCGATTCCAGCCTCGGGTGACTGTCTGTGTGGAGTTTGCACATTCTCCCCGTGCCTGCGTGGGTTTCCTCCCACAGTCCAACAATGTGTAGGTTGGGTGGATTGGCCTTGCTAAATTGTCCCATAGTGTCCGGGGATGTGCAGGCTGGGTGGCTTGGCAATGGCAAACGCAGGGTTACAGGGATGGGGTGGGTCTGACTGGGATGCTGTTTGGAAGGTCAGTATGGGATGGGCTGAATGGCCTGCTTCCACACTGTAGGGATTCTTTGATCCTCACTTTTAGGTTTAATTCTTTAATGAGAAGAGCACTCCATTTGCCTTCCTTGTTACTTGCTGTATCTGCACACTAACTTGCAAAATATCCGGATTTCCCACTGCACTTCAGAATTCTGTCGTCATTCTTTGTGTAGGTAATACTTTTTGTTTTGTAATTCGAGCCAAAATGAACAACGTCATATTTTCCCACATTATGCTCCATCTGACAGAATTTTGCCCTCTCACTTAACCTTTCTATATCCTTATCCACTCTCTACATCATAATGAAAGTACATTAGAGTGTCCAGCATTGCTGTCCATAGTTCCAAGTTACAACGTTTAGAATTAGAATTATATTTTATTGTCATATCTACTCAAGCGTAGGAATACCTGGGCACAGCGAAAAGTGTAAAAGCAACTCTGACTCCTTCTGGGGTGGGGTGGGGTGGGGAGGCTGGGAGCTGGTGGGGTGGGGTGGTCAGTCACTCCTGGTGTGGACCTGACCAGTGCCAACAACAATGTGCATTTATATAGCGCTCTTAACATGGTGAAGCATTTTTGAACGGTTTGCAGGGAAATTATGAAACAAAATTTGTTACTGAGTCACAAACCATGAGCTAACACAGGGTTTAAGGAGCATCTCTCCAAGGAGATAGCTCCGATGAAGAGTCACTGGACTCGAAACCGTTAACTCTGCTTTCTTTCCTCAGGTGCTGCCAGACCTCCTGAGTTTCCTCCAGCAATTTCTGCTTTTGTGCAAGGTAGGAGAGGGAGTGAGGCAGAGAGGTTTAGGGAAGGAATTCCAGGGTCAGTTACCAGTGTACAGTGAATGCATTGTGATCTATTCAATTACAGTCAATGATACTGTTAATGTACAGAGGGCAAGGGGCACAAGGGTGACCATGGAACTGTACAAGACAAGGCCAGGAGGAGAGCAAGTCAGGGATCAATTATAGAATCCCTACCGTGTGGAAGCAGGCCATTCAGCCCACCAGATCCACACCAACCCACACAGGCTGACCCTATCCCTACAGCCCTGCATTTCCCTAGGGCACCCTATTGTGGGGACAGTGTTTCAAAAAAGTGGAAGAGAATATTAATGAGGTTTTTACTGCAAAACAGGAGACCTATTCACACACCCTGTACTTCACTAATGTAACACTTCAATGGTTTGTTTATTTGGGAGGTTTCCAGTGATTAATCCACCTGGACTGAGATTGTTATCAGGCAGTTCCAGTTTGCAATTCTGTCGCTGAAAGGATTGTGGAGATTGATACGAGCTGAAGTCAAATGACCAAATATAGTCTGTGTTCACATGAAAAGATCACAAGGTTTAAGCTCATTGCATCAGCTTTCCAGGTCAGGTCACTCTTTGGAGTTCAACACAGGGAGAGCTGGAGAAACCCAGCAGGTCTGGCAGCACTTGTGGAGAGAGAAACAGAGTTAACGTTTCCAGTCCACTATGACTCACCTCGTTCTGAAACAATTGCAACCTTTCTCTTCGAAACAGAAATGACGAAATGCAGATGCTGGAAATCTGTAACAACAGCAGAGATTGCTGAAGAAACTCAGCACATCCGGCAGCACCAGAGGAGAGAGAAACAGAGTGAACGTTCTGAAGAAGGGTCACTGGACTCGAAATGTTAACTCTGTTTTCTCTCTCCACAGATGCTGCCAGACCTGCTGAGTTTCACGAGCAATTTCTGTTTTCATTACAACCTTTCTGTTCATTGGAGGAATTCATTTCATTAGTTCTCCCTCACAATTAAAGGCCACAGGAGTTTATAATTCGAGCCAAAATGCATTTTCCCACTTTATACTTCATCTGACAAATTTTTGCCCCCTCATTCAACCTTTCATTATCCCCATGTCTTCTCAATGAAAGTAGATTGGAACTTGTAGTATCATTACCCATAGCTCCAAGCTACATGCAGGATAAGCGTGTGTTGCTTCAGTAACTCAGACTCAATTTTGGAACCCTCTTTCTCTGTGCCTTCCCTCTTCCCACATCCCCCCCCCCACCAGTTCTCCTACATTACCTGACCCCTTCCCCATCTCACAGTTTCATTGCTTCACTATTGATGGCCAATCCTTCATCTATCCAGTCCTAAGCGAAACTTCCTACTGTAATATCCCATTCCCATTGTGGCATTCTGTTTTCCCAATCACTGGCTGCACAGAGAGGCCAGGCTGGGTGGGATGAGACCCTGACCCACCCCCATCACTTACTAAGCCACCAGCTGGGCACTGGGTGAGGAGGGTAGGGGGTAATCTCCATTACCCTCCAGATACTGCTGGGTCTGTCAGAGCTCACCTTTCTCATTCCAGTATCTGCCAGTATCTGCCACAGTTTGTTCTTGTTGTAACGTTCCCTCCAATGGGAATCTGTTTAACTGAGCAACACTCAGCTCCAGGAACCTTCCTTGAGTGTCTGCCTGTGTCAGATAGAGTCATAGAGATGGACAGCATGGATACAAACCCTTCAGTCCAACTGTCCATGTCCACCAGATAGCCTAAATTAATCTAGTCCCATTTGCCAGCATTTGGCCCTTATCCCTCTAAACCCTTCCTATTCATATCCCCATCCAGATGCCTTTCAAATGTTGTAATTGTATCAGCTGATGAGGCAAAGATCACATCGAAATAAGATCATGGACATGATCTCCTTAAAACAAAACCTTGTGGTTCTTCTCACCCCCTCAAACAAAAGAAACAAAGTCAGAAGCAAAAACAGAAGTTGCTGGAAAAGCTCAGCAGGTCTGGCAGCATCTGTGGAGAGAAGTCAGAGTTAACGTTTCGGGTCCGGTGACCCTTCCTCTGTTTTTGTTCCTGATTTCCAACATCTGCGGTTCTTTAGGTTTTTATTTAGAACCAAAATACAACTTAGCCAAGGCCTTTTTTATTTCCAATGTCCTTTTCAATTAGTGCCTCTCTGCAGGGGTTATAATTCCAGTCCTTTAGTTCATGAGGAAGCTGGGTGTAAGTATATTCCAGGAAAGACATTCCCACTTTGTTACAAGCTCTGTCTTATGTGTCCTTTCAGGTGCCCAAGAGCCAGGAAATCTCAGTACACCAAGGTATGATTACAAACCATTCACATGATAGGGGATAAATTTACATTTGGCTGACCCTTTGTCTGAAACTTTACTTAAGGACACGCTAAACAGCTTTACTGCCAATGATTTGTTTTCGGATTTGTTGTCACTGTGACAAATATTTCCTAGCCAACCTCTTTCCAGATGTTACTATACACCTCCAAACACAGGAGTGACTTGAATTCAGGCCATAGGTAACACAGTGTGGAGCTGGAGGAACACAGCAGGCCAGGCAGCATCAGAGCAGCAGGAAGGTTGATGTTTTGGGTCGGGACCCTTCTTCAGAAATGGGGGAGGGGGAAGGGGGCTCTGAAATATCCACTGAGGTCTTTCTGGAGGGAGGAGGGTAACTTCTTCAAGGCCTCCTGGCTCAGAGGTAAGGATGTTACCTTGGCACCACAACAGACCCTATTGTGGAGGCTGTGATAATGTGGGGGAAAGAGGTGATAGACGAATTATGCACAGTGTGATCCCCCAAAGTGACAATGCTCAGAGATAGTAAGAACTGCAGATGCTGGAGTTGGAGATAACACAGTGCGGAGCTGGAGGAGCACAGCAGGCCAGGCAGCATCAGAGGAGCAGGAAAGCTGACGTTTTGGGTCGGGCCCCTTCTTCAGAAATGATCAGAGAGTCTGTTTTACTGATGTTTATTGAAAGATATGTTTCGCCAAGGACAGGGAACAGAATCTCCCTTTGTCCAAGTGATGATTGAGGGATCTTTTATGTCCACCTGACAGGGCAGGCTGTTTAAAGGCCCATTCAAAAAATTTAGCACCTCTGACAGTGCAGTGCTCCCTCAGTACTGCACTGGATCATCAGCCCTAGATTATGTTTCTGAACTGGGACCTGAATGCAGGCGTCCTGGTTCAGTGGTAGGGACATTGACTTTCCAACTCAGAAGCAGAATGAATGGTACACATAGCATGTAGGATGGCTTTGCACACTCCAGTTTAAGAAATTGGCTCTGCAGTCATTGTATTTGGACTGAAGGTTAAGGTTTTGCCCAGGAGCTGTAAGGGCAAGATGAATTTCACCAAATATTGAGCCTATGAAATTTGAGGACCTCACAAAGAAGAGTCACAACACCTTCCAAAATGGTGGTCAGGTGCTTCAAAACACGAGAGGGTGATATATAAATGTAATTTCTTCTTCCAAATCACAGGATTTGCTCTTCACTCATCCAACAAAAAGTCACACGGCTTTCTAAAGCAAAGAATCGTGGGTGCTGGAAATGTAAAACAAATGCGGAGAATGTTGGAAGAACTCAGTGGGTCCAGCAGCATCTGTGGAGACAAAACAGAGTTAACGTATCAAGTCCAGCCAGAGTCATATAGGAGTCAGAACATTCGCTGTGTTCCTCTCTCCACAGATGCTGTCAGACCTGCTGACCTTTTCCAGTGCTCTCTGTTTCTATTCCAAATCTCTAGCAGAACTTTGCTTTATCCGAGACAATTTGTCCTTTGAAACATTGACTGTGATGCATTGTCGGATTTCTTGGAGGGGTGTAAATTCACTGTGTGAAGTTTTATTATAGAATAGAATAGAATAGAAATTTGTTGTCATGACCAATACAGTGAAAAGTTTACAAACTGCCCCACAACAGCACCTACATCATTGATAAAAACTATACTTTTAATTAAGAAAAAGTAAAATTAAGGCAAAGTTCATCACAGCCCAGAAAACGGCTCCTAGGCTCGGGGAAAGCCGATTAGGGAACGATGGAATATCCTGAAGGCACAGTCAGGATGCGACCACCAATCTGGGATAAGCGTGCCCCACCATGCCACGGGAATACCGGGCCGGAAGCCCGGTGTTTAATGTTCTTCTCTTTAACGTTGTCCTTTGACTGAGAAGTTAAACTGAGGCCATCTCTGCCTGTAGGTAAAATCCCCCTGTGATATCATTCAGAGAGGGAGGAGTGGTGATTCCTGGCTGGTGTCCTGTGTTTGTCTCTAACTCCCCAGCACCAATGCCCCATTGTCTGATCACTAACTCACGGTTAGCTGTCCATGTACTCGGCCCACTGTGGGAATCAGTGGATGATAGTCAGGACCATGAGCCTTATCTGGTTATTTCCCCATTCCCACACAATCTCCCTAGATATTACCGCCCCATACCCCCAACACCACCCCCAACGCACCCCACCCCACCCCACCCCCACACCTCCTCACCCCTCCCCACACCACCCCCCCCCCCCCCCCCAACCCACCCCCCCCCCCCCCCCCCACCCCAACCCCCCCAATGCCTCAGTGAAAAATAGAACATAGAACAGTACAGGCCCTTCAGCCCACGATGTTGTGCCAACCTATTATCCTACTAAGATCAAACTACCCTGCATTACCCTACATTTTACTATTCTCCACATGCCTATCCAAGAGTCGCTTAAAGGTCTCTAAAGTATCTGATCCCACTACCACTGCTGGCAGCGCATTCCACACACCCACCACTCTCTGTGTAAAAATGAATTGGTGTTCCTCGAGGTTGTGTTGTGCTTCATTGGAACATTACATCAGGCTCAAGACACAAATGTTAACATGAGAGCAAGATGGGGTTTGTTGAAATGGCAGCAACTGGAAGTGGGGTGTGGGAGTGGTGTGGAGTGGGTCAGGGTCATTCCTGAGCAGAGGTTTTCCACAAAACAGTTGCACGGTCAGCATTTCGCCTTGTCAATGGGAAAGAGTGAGCAGTGAATATGCAGGAGACCGGATTGACTGAAACACAAGCAACGCATTGCTTCACCTGGAAGGTGTGTTTGGAGTTTTGGACAGAGAGGAGGCGAATGAGCAAGTGTTACACCATCTGAGGTCTCTTGGGGAGGTTCCATGAGCAAGAGAGGGGAGCATGAGGAGTGATGGAGGAATGGAAGCAATGGTGACAGTGGAGGGGAGGAGAGGATGTATTTGGTGGCAGCTTCCTTCTGGAGTTGTGGAAATGACAGACGTCAATCCCTGGAATATGGAGACTAGTGGGATGGAACATTAGGATAGGGGGAACCCCACTGTTGTTCTGGGAAGGACGGGAGGGGGGTGAGGGCAGAAGTGCAGGAGATGGATCAGACATTGTTGAAGGGTTTGTAACCGCAATAGGGTGTGGATGTTTTGAAGAGGGTTGGGGGGGTTTCTGGGGGCAGAGGTGTTAAACCCTTGGTTGATGCAAAAGATGCCAGAGGTAGCCAGCTGGAAAGTGGCATCATTGGAGAAACCGGGAGAATAGAACGAGTTGGAGAAGCGAGTGGGAGAGAGTGGAGTGAATGTTGGGGGTGGAACAGGAGCTGGATCCAGAGGCAGAGCTCCCAGATAGAGAAGGAAACAGCCCGAAGACATCGTCGATGTACCGGAGAAAGGGTTGTGGCTGGGAGCCGTGAGTCAGACTGGAACAAGGAATGTTCCACATACCCCACAAAGAGACAGGCAGAGCTGGGGCAGCAGGGGAAGAAAATGGAAGGAGTTAAAGGAGAAGTTGTCCAAAGTGAGAACAAGCTTGGCTAGGCGGAGGAGGGTGGTGGGTGAGGATGGTTCAGGCCCCTTTTCAGGGAAGAAACAGAGAGCCCTGAGACCATCCTGATTGGTGTTGGGGGTGGGTAGGTTTGGAGGTGTAGAGAAATTGCACATCCATGGCAAAGAGGAGGCAGCTAGGATGAGGAGACTGGAAATTATGAAACCAACGTAAGGCATCAGATGCATGGGCGGTACGGTGGCTCAGTGGTTAGCACTGCCGCCTCACAGCGCCAGGGACCTGGGTTCAATTCCACTCTCGGGCGACTGTCTCTGTGGAGTTTGCATGTTCTCCCTGTGTCTGTGTGGGTTTCCTCCCACAGTCCAAAGATGTGCGCGCTAGGTGGATTGGCCGTGCTAAATTGCCTGTTGTGTGTTCAGGGATGTGTAAATTAGGGGGATGGGTCTGGGTGGGATGCTCTGAGGGTCGGTGTGGACTTGTTGGGCAGAAGGGCCTGTTTCCACAAGGTAGGGATTCTATGATTCAAGGAATCATAGATGTAAGTGGGAAGAGCCTGAATAATGAGGGAGGAAAAATGGAGTGAAGATCAGAAGGAGATAAGTCCAGCCTGGTAGGAAGAGGCTGAAATGATGGGTCTGCTAGGGCAGTTACAGAATTAGTGTCACAGATACAGACCCTTCCGTCCAACCAGTCCATGCTGGCCATCATCCCAAATTAAACTAGTCCCACCTACCCTATCTTTCCAAACATTTCTCAATCATGTAATTATGTAAATATCTTTTAAACGTTGTAACTGTACCCGAACCCACCACTTCTTCAGGTAGTTCATTCCACACATAAATCACTCTCTGTGTAAAAATATTTGCCCCTCATGTCTTTTTTAAATCTTTATCCTCCCACCTTAAAAATATGCCCCCCTGGTCTTGAAATCCCCCATCCTAGGGAAAAGACACCTGCCATTTTTTTTGGGAAGGAGATAGATGCAGGCTGTACAGGGTTTGCGGGAAGCTGTGCGGGGGAGATCTTCAGAGAAGCAGAGGACATTGAGTGTTGAGTCATCAGATCTGAAGCGTTAACTGTTTGTCTCTGCAGATGCTGCCAGATCTGCTGAGTTTCTCCAGCACTTTCTGTTTCGGAATCTCCAACATCTGCAATTCCATGTTTTATTGTATTGAATGTCAGTTCTATTGTCCTTGAGAATCAGCCAGTTTGCTCATTCAAATAGTGTTTATTCGGTGGATGCTATTTTTAAGTGTTCATTAACAATAAATGGACTTTGTTTGAGAGAACTGTTTAATTATTACTTCTTCTTATCACAGAATATTTACACTTTGGACAGAACCATGCTTGTGATTTACAGCAGAGCCCAAGGTGATTGTTTGTCATAAAAGAATGTACAATCCTCATCAATATGCTCTCCTTCTTCTCTCCTTCCCTGCTATCCTCATCTTCCTCCTTTCCTCTCTACTCCAGGGTACAGCTTCAGCGAAGGGTGTGTGGTTGCAGGGATGTGTGTGGATGTGTGCATGTGGGAGGGATACGGTGAATCTGGAGGAGGGTCTGGGCAGGAGGTCAGCAGCCTCACTGTTACAGGCATGAAGACATCTCATACTCTTGTTAAGATGGACGTTCGTTCGCTGTAGGCCAGGGGCATCAGAGTGGGACACCTGTCACTAAATATTTTAGCCTATCGACCCTTCCTTGGTCAGCCTCCCAGCCTCGTCCATGCATTCCCGCCCTCCCTATGACGCACACAACTGCACACAGCACTCCAACTGTGGCCTAAAGACAACATGACCTCCCATCTCTTATAGTGACATCTCTGCCAATAACCAATCTAAATTTCCCAGCCAGCTTCAGGTGTCTGTGAACATACAGTCCAGAGTTCCTCTGACCCTTTACATTTCCCAATATCTTACCATTTATCGCCTGCCCCCTTGCCTTTACAAACCTTCCCCAAATGCATCACCTCCCACTTCCCTGGACTGAATGTGTCCCAATAATCGTCATGCTTTTAATTGAGACTTATTTGCTCCAAGCCTGCAGGATACAGCAGAGAGAAACAGCCATTGATTCATTGTCATTTCGATCAGGCCAATCAGTGCTGGCACTGCACTGTGTAACCATTTCACTTGGTCACCGTGACTCCACGGCAAATCAATCCACATGGCCTTCCAGTGACAGGCACAAACAATGCTTTGGTCTTGGTTGGAGATATAGGAACAGTGAGTGTTCATGGGCAACGGAGACGGGGTTACTCAGGAGCTGACATGCTCCTGATGCAGAAAATCGATCGCCTTTTACCCAGCTGTATCTGGGTACTGACAATTAGCCAAGGTCCGTAAAAGATCACAGGGAACTCTATCTGTTAGAGAGAGGGAGAGAGAATTGGTTACATACAGCCCAAGGGACAAGACTCCTTGCACAGAAACACTGAAAGTAGGAAGAAGAGAAGGTCATTCAGCCCTTCAAACTTGTTCCCCCATTCAATAGGATTATGGCTGATCATCCAACTCAGTCCCCTGTTCCTGCTTTCTCCCCCATACCCTGTGATCCGTTTACCCTAAGAATAACATCTAACTCCTTCTTAGAAATATTCAATACATTGGTCTTAACCACTTTTTGTGACAGGGAATTCCAAAGGCTCACCACTCTCATGATGATTTCAAATTCTCCTCATCTTAATCTTAAATGGCCTAGCCCCATATTCGTAAACTGTGACCCCTGGTTCTGCACTCTTCATTCATCAGGAACATCCTTCCAGCGTGTACCCTGTCCTGTTGGAATTGTACAGGTTTCTATGAGATTCCCCCTTTCATTGTTCTAAACTCAAGGGAATATAGTCCTAACTGATTCAATCTCCCGCTATACCATCCCAGGAATCAGCCTGGTAAACTTTGTTGTACTCCCTCCATGGCAGGAGAGCCTTCCTCAGATAAAGAGATCACAATGGTACACAATGCTCCAGGTGTGGTCTCACCAGGGCCCTGAACAAGGGTAAGGTGAGGAGCTAGTGTATTACCATGCAGATTGAACCCATGCTGATGGAGTCATTGTACCCCACACTCCAGCCACTGAGCTAACCGACTCCACCCTCTGGCATGAAAAGTCCAAGACAAGACCCAGGTGAATCTCCCACGATGTGGGACAATCTAGGACTCTGATCAGAGTGTTAACTCAAAGGGTTTTGGAAACTCTTGCTAGTCTTAAGACTTAAGATGTGGCGGTGGGGAAGGAGGGATGGACGTGGATTCGAACAGGGCTGCAAGGTACTCAATATCTCATTGTCCGCCTATTTGAAACTCCACCTTATTTAAACCTTGACTAAGTGTCTTTTCCAAAGATTGTTTTGGAAGGTGCTGTTGAAGGGCCTTTGGTGAATTACTGCGGTGCATCTTGTAGGCTCTACACACTGATGCTACTGAAAGTCAATGGTGGCTGAATTAGATGCTTGTGAACATGGTGCCAATCAAGTGGGCTACTTTGTCCTGGGTAGTGTCAAGCTTCTTGAGTGTTGTTGGGGCTGCACCCATCCAGGCAAGTGGGGAGTATCCCATCACACTCCTGACTTGTGCCTTGCAGAAAATAGACAGGCTTTGGGGAGTCAGGAGGTGAGTTACTCACCACGGTATTCCTAGCCTCTGACCTGCTTTGGTAACCATTGTATTTATAACGGAAGTCCAGTTCAGTTTCTGATCAATGGTAAACCCCAGGATGTTGACAATGAGGAATTCAGCAATGGTAACACATTGAATGTTCAAAGGGGTAGAGGTTACTTACTCTCTTCGTGGAGATGGTCTCTGCCTGGCATTTGCATGGTGTGAATGTTACTGCCTCTTGTGAGCCCAAACCTGGATATTGTCCATCTTGTTGCAGATGGACTTGGGCTGTTTCAGTGCCTGAGGAGCCATAATGTTGTTGAGATGTGTGCAATCATTGGGACCTAAACCCACTGCTTGATCGGGTGCCTGAGGATGAGAATCTTCAAGCCCATGACATTTGTGATGATAGCAAGATCCTTGTGTTTGTGGCTGTCATCTTCTGGCTCTTCTTTATGGCTTCAAAACTTGGATTGTGTATAGACGCCACCTTAAGCACCAACAGAAGAGCAACACAGTTTGAGACAGATTCTCTGTGTCACCTGGGAGGACAGTTGTATTAATGTCGGTATCCTTGAAGTAGCCAATAGCAACAGCATTGACGTCACAGTCGTTCAAAGCCAATTCCGCTAGGCTGGCCACATGCTTAGGATACCTGAGGTCTGTTTGACAAAGTAAATCATCTCACCTAGCTCAAGAAAGGGCACTTGTGGAGGATAAAGGAAACATTTTGAAGACTCCTTGAAGACTTCCCTCAAGGACTGCAACATAGATGCGTGGCAGACCTTTGCACAGAAGAAACTGACTTGGAGGAAGCTCCTATACAAAGGGACACATTTCTTTGAGAACACCCATCAGTGGGAGGAAGTATGGAAAAGGAACGGGAGAAAGGAACATCAGCAATCTCAAGGTCAAGGACCAATTCCGCCTCCCAGAAACACCTGCCAAACGTGTGTTAGATGTGTGGCTCTGGGATTGGGCTCATCAGCTACATAAGGACGCACAGTACCACGATCAGTGATGTGGAATTTCCTCGGTGGGTCATCATACTCATTAGTGAGAGATTGCCGACAATGAAACCCACACGGAGAATCCCCAGTCAGCAGAAAGGAAAGATAAAAGAGCATGTGCTTTGGATTCTACAGTTAGGAAATCTCCCAGAGACTGCACCGTATAGACAAAACACAGGCTGGAACTGCTTCAGCTTGGTGTAACTGGAGGACTTGGCGTTACTGTAGGGCTGAGATCCTCTGCAGTGAGAATATAATCCTGTCCATGGTCCTAATGGTCAGTGTAGTGATTGTAATGAGGTCAGCCAGCTGGCCATTATAGAATATGACTGAGATAGTAAGAACTGCAGATGCTGGAGTCAGAGATAACACAGTGTGGAGCTGGAGGAACACAGCAGGACAGGCAGCATCAGGGGAGCAGGAAAGTCGATGTGTCGGGTCGGGACCCTTCTTCAGAATATGAGTGCCCTGATTGAAGCAGTTAACTGTCCCAATCAGAAAGCCATGGCTGACATAAAATGTTGAGCGTCAGGGATATTGAGGTCTGGAATAGCTGACTCAGTGAGAGGCAGTGCTATTGTCAAAGGCTATAAAGGCAGATTGGTGATGGGATGCCATCCTCTGAAGAGTTATTTCAGTCAGAAAGTCTATTCCACTATCAGCTTCTGCTGATCTACATTGCCTCCTAGTAAAGTGCCATCTTGATTTTAAAGTCCTCTCCAGAGCCTCCCTGTCTCTGTAATCTCCTCAAGCCCCACAGCAATCTGAGTTATCTGTGCCCCTTTAATTCTGGCCTGTTTTGCATTCCCAGTTATAATTGGTCTGCTGTTGCAGGCTGTGCCTTCACATGAGTGGGCCCCAAACTCTGGAATTCCCTCCCGAACCAATCTCCTCCTCTCTATATCACTAAGCTTCTTTAACACCCTCCTTAAAACCAATTTTTTCAACCAAGCTTTTGCTCACCTGACCTAATACCCCCTGATGTGGCTCAGTACATCTCACACTTTTGTTTTACAATGTTCCTATGAAACACGTTGGGAGATTTCATTATATTAAAGGCACGAGCTAAATGATGCTACCCGCAAACTGGAGGAGCAGCACCTCATATTCCGCCTCGGGAGCCTACAGCCCAATGACCTAAATGTGGATTTCACCAGTTTTAAAATCTCCCCACCTCCGGCCTCATCACATGACCAACCCTCCCTCTCATCCCTGCCTCCTTGACCTGACACAACCTGTCCATCTTCTCTCCCACCTATCCGTCCCTCCCACCTCACTGATCAATCCCCACCACTGCCTACCTGCACTCACCGATCACCTTCACACCTCCCTTCCCCAGCCCCACCCCTTCTCTCTCTATTGATTTCCTCAGCTCCCTTCTCCCTCGCCCATTTCTGAAGATGGGTCCCGACCCGAAACGTCAGCTTTCCTGCTCCTCTGATGCTGCCTGGCCTGCTGCGTTCCTCCAGCTCCGCACTCAGATCCTAGCATCAGCAGTTCTTACTATCTCTGCCCTAATGAAAGTTGTTGTTGTACAGTAAAGTCAAACTTTGTTCAGGGTGGTGGTGATGGCCTGGTGGTATTATCACTAGACTATTAATCCTGAGACCCAGGTAACGTGACAGGATCTCACCGTGATGGACAGTGGAGTTTGAATTCAATAAAATAAGTGTCTAAGGATGACCACGTAAATGTTAACAATTATTGTTAAAAAAAACCCAATCTGGTTGATTAATGCTCTTTAGGAAAGGAAACTGCCATCCTTACCAAGTCTGGCCTTCATGTAACTAGGTACTTTGTATCTTTTTTTTAATTCATTCACGGGATGAAGGGCGTCGCTGGCCAGCCAGCATTTATTGCCCATCACTAATTGCCCACGGGGCAGTTAAGAGTCAACCACATTGCTGTGGGTCTGGAGTCACCTGTAGGCCAGACCAGGTCAGGATGGCAGTTTCAATTCCCTAAAGGGCATTAGTGAACCAGATGGGTTTTTCCCCTGACAATTGATAATGGATTCACAATCATCATTAGATTCTTAATTCCAGATATTTATTGAATTCAAATTCCACCATCTGCCGTGGCGGGATTCAAACCCGGAACATTATCTGGGTCTCTGGATTAACAGTCCAACGATAATACCACTAGGCCATCACCTCCCTCTAAGATGGTGCCATGTGTTGCTGATATTGTACACTTTCCACTCTACTCCTATTCTTTTGTAGTTGACGACACATGACAATAAAACCTAATTCTAATTCTAATGTGACTCCAGACCCACAGCAACGTGTGGATGCTAATTCAGTTAGGGATGGACAATAAGTGAGTGACACCCTTGAGTGACTTAAAAGAAAGATTTATTAAGGAGCTGTCTCATGGGAGATAATGATTAGATTTCTGTGTCTGTTGATGTAGGATTTGCCCTGATATCTAAAGTGTTTGAGAATGTTTTGAAAGACTGTGTGACTGAGGAGTTAGTGTTCCTGGTCTGCCTCAGCAGCCTCTGCTTAGAGGTGGGATCCTACGAGATTGGAACATCCTGACACTAACTCCACACTGATATCAGGAATTTATCGTGACAAATCATCAGCAGTGCTTTCTTTTCTAAAAAAAAATTATTCACAGTTTATTGCAAGTTCAGATGTGACACTGAGAGGCACAGCACTAAAATTCTGGCAGTGATTTTTCCTGGGATCTATCTTTTTCGTCAGAGCTGCCTCACTCTCTCATACTCTGAGACCTTTAGGAAGCTTTGGTTTCACAAATGA
This sequence comes from Rhincodon typus, assembly GCF_021869965.1. Lineage (NCBI taxonomy): Eukaryota > Metazoa > Chordata > Chondrichthyes > Orectolobiformes > Rhincodontidae > Rhincodon > Rhincodon typus. Next base: position 7,035,188 of record NC_063354.1, read on the forward strand.
AGACAGAAAATGTTGGCAAAACTCCGTGGTTTCTGGCAGCAACTGTGGAGAGAGAAACAGCGTTTATGTTCGAAACTTTCACTAAAACTTAACGCTTTAACCTGTATGCCTCTAAGTCTTTTTGATCGGTACATCCTTTGTTTGCTGTGATCTGCCTGTACTGCTCGTAAACAAATCTTTTCACTCTATTTCGGTACTTGGGACAATAAAATCAATCAATAAAACTTTGCTCAAGGCTTTTGTACACGTACAGATTTACCCAGCTTCAACGAAAGGTCATCAAAGGTTTTTAAGGGACTTGATAGTGTCAATGCGGAGACGCCTGTTTCCCCCTGTGGGAGACCCTAGGACCAGAGGGTACTGTCTCTGAATAAGGAGGTGGCCTATTTCAGATGGAGATAAGGAGGAATTTTTTATGTCAGAGGGGAGTCACTCTGTGGAATTCCTTACCATAGAAGGCTGTTGAGGCTGAGCCATTAAGTACATTGAAGGGTGAGACAGAGAGAATTTTTTAATCAGAAAGAAAATCAAAAGGAAAGTGGAGCTGAGGATTATCAGATCGGCTATGATCTCATCAAATGGTGCAGCAGACTCGATGGGCTGAATGGCCTACTTTTGCTCCTATATCTCTTTGTTTGCCTCTCCACAGATGTTGCCAGGCCTGCTGAGGTCCTTCCAGTAGTTTTGATTTGTATTCCACTTTCTGATTCACCTTTTTTTTCTGCGATTAATGGAGAAAATGCCCAGTTTTTACACAGTGTGTGATGCCAACACTTTTCCATACAACCACGGCACACGCACACTGGTGACAGGCGATGTAGGAGCTGCTCTCTTTAAGGTCGGGCCGCAGTTTTTTACAAAAATTAATTCATAGGACTGTGGGCATGACTGGCTAGGCCAGCATTTATTGTCCATCTACATTGCTGTGGGTCTGGAGTCACATGTTGGCCAGACCAAGTAAGGACAACAGATTTCCTCCCCCTAAATAACATGACGTCGTGATTGGAACATGTCAACCAGGTGGATCTCATAGAATATGAGTTCCCTGATTGGGGCTGATAACCTGGTCCAATCAGGGAGCCCTGGCTGACAGGAGAGTCCAGGGTCCTGCCCACTCTAGGAGCTGGCTCTGTGCTAGCTGGGTCGGTGTCCATGTACTTTGCATGTGTAAATAAAGGGTGACTTGGTGACAGGATACCAGCCTTCATGGAGTTATTTCACATCGATGATTTAGATGGGTTTCTACAACAATCGACAATGGCATCACAATCATCATTAAACTCTTAGTTCCAGATTTTTATTGAATCCAGATTCCACCAGGAGTTTAACCTTCTCCACAGAACATTACCTAGGTCTCCGGATTAACAGCCTAGTGATAATAATTCCACTAAACCATCTCCTCCAGTACCAAGTGTCATTATCTGTGTGGAATTAATATCCCTGGTAATATAAAGGGAGTGGTCGAGAGAGAGAGTAAGAGAAACCGAGTTTCGTAAGTGCAGACTGCTTTTTGGATCAGTGTGTAATAATTACCAAAATTAAAGTTATTTAAAAATAACATTCCCTGCTCTCATTCTTCACCCAGACACTTCCTTTTATTTTTTTCACTTCTGCAATTACCGGTCTGATCGAGATAAGAAATGTTTCAACCACTCAGTCAACCATCCAACAACGTTACTGGCAGTTGGTAAAGTACGTGCTGTCTCACCACTCCTCTCTCACTGCCCCATCAGCTGGGATTACACCCTCACGTGTGGGACACTCACTCCCGTGTGGCACACTCACTCCCATGTGGGACACTCACTCTCGTGTGGCACGCTCACTCCCGCATGGGACACTAACTCCCGTGTGGGACACTCACTCCCGTGTGGGACATTGACACCCTTGTGGCACGCTCACTCCCGTGTGGGACACTCACTCCCGTGTGGTACACTCTCTCCCATATGGCATGCTCACTCCC
>NC_063354.1:7037157-7037450 GCF_021869965.1 Rhincodon typus
CTCACTCCCGTGTGGTACACTCTCTCCCATATGGCATGCTCACTCCCTGTGGTACACTCACACCCTTGTGGCACGCTCACTCCCGTGTGATACACTCACACCCGTGTGGTACGCTTACTCCTGTGTGGTACACTCAATCCCATGTGGTACGCTCACTCCCGTGTGATACACTCACACCCGTGTGGTACGCTTACTTCTGTGTGGTACACTCAATCCCGTGTGGTACGCTCACTCCCTTGTGGGACACTCACACCCGTGTGGGACACTCACTCCCATGTGGGACACTCACTCCC
>NC_063354.1:7037460-7050180 GCF_021869965.1 Rhincodon typus
TGTGGTACGCTCACTCCCGTGTGGGACACTCACTCCCGTGTGGGACACTCACACCTGTGTGGTACGCTCACTCCTGTGTGGCACACTCACTCCCATGTGGTATGCTCACTCCCGTGTGGGACACTCACTCCCATGTGGTATACTCACTCCCGTGTGGTACACTCACACCCGTGTGGTACACTCACTCCCGTGTGGTACACTCACTCCCGTGTGGTACACTCCCCCACGTGTGGTACATACACAAGAACACAAGAACTAGGAGTAGGAGTAGGCCGTCTGGCCCTTCGAGCCTGCTCCGCCATTCAATAAGATCATGGCTGATCCTTTCGTGGACTCAGATCCACTTACCCGCGTTCTCACCGTATCCCTTAATTCCTTTATTGTTCAAAAAAAACTACCTTTTTTTTAAAAGCGTTTACTGAAGTAGCGTCAACTACTTCACTGGGCAAGGAATTCCATAGATTAACAACCCTCTGGGTGAAGAAATTCCTTCTCAGTTCAGTCCTAAATCTGCTCCCTCTAATCTTGAGGCTATGCCCTCTTGTCCTAGCTTCACCTGCTAGTGGAAACATCCTCTCTACTTCTATCTTATCTATTCCCTTCATAATTTTATATGTTTCTATAAGATCCCCCCTCAATCTTCTGAATTCCAATGAATATAATCCCAATCTACTCAGTCTCTCCTCATAAGCCAACCCCCTCAACTCCAGAATCAATCTAGTGAACCTCCTTTGCACCCCCTCCAGTGCCAGTATGTCCTTTCTCAAGTAAGGAGACCAAAACTGCACACAGTACTCCAGGTGTGGCCTCACCAGCACCTTGTACAGCTGCAACATAACCTCTCTGCTTTTAATTTCAATCCCTTTAGCAATGAAGGACAAAATTCCATTTGCCTTCCTAATTACTTGTTGTACCTGCAGACCTACCTTCTGTGATTCATGCACAAGGACACCCAGGTCCCTCTGCATAGCAGCATGCTGCAACTTTTTACCATTCAAGTAATAATCCTTTTTACTATTACTCCTACCAAAATGTATGACTTCACATTTATTTACATTGTATTCCATCTGCCAGACCTTTGCCCACTCACTCAATGTATCTATGTTCCTCTGCAAAGTTTCACAATCCTCTGCACACTTTGCTCTGCCACTCATCTTAGTGTCATCTGCAAACTTTGACACCCTACACATGGTCCCCAACTCCAAATCATCTATATAAATTGTAAATAATTGCGGTCCCAACACCGATCCCTGAGGCACACCACTAGTCACTGACTACCAGCTGGAATAGCACTCATTTATCCCCACTCCTTGCTTCCTGTTAGTCAACCAATGTGGTACACTCACACCCGTGTGGTACACTCACTCCCATGTGTATGCTCACACCCGTGTGGTACACTCACTCCCATGTGGTACACTCACACCCGTGTGGTACACTCACACCCATGTGGTACACTCACACCCGTGTGGCACACTCACTCCCATGTGGTACACTCACACCCGTGTGGTACACTCCCCCACGTGTGGTACACACACTCCCATGTGGTACACTCACAACCGTGTGGTACACTCACTCCCATGTGGTACACTCACACCCGTGTGGTACACTCACTCCCGTGTAGTACACTCCCCCACGTGTGATACACACACTCCCATGTGGGACACTGACTCCCGTGTGGGACACTCACTCCTGTGTGGTAAACTCACTCCCATGTGGTACACTCACTCCCATGTGGTACACTCACTCCCGTGTGGTACGCTCACTCTCGTGTGGCACACTTACCCCCTTGTAGTACACTTACTCCCATCTGGCACACTCACTCGCATGTGGCACACTCACTCCCGTGTGGGAAACTCACTCCCCTCTGGCACACTTACTCCCGTGTGTAAGGAAAATTGTGTCTCATAAACTTGATTGAGTTTTTGAAGGAAATTACCAAAAAGATTGATGAGGGTAGAGCACTGAACATGACTTCCTTGGACTTTAATGAAGCCTTAAACAAGGTTCCGCACAGCAAACTAATTAGTAAAGTTAGATACGTAGGGTTCAGGCTGAGTTTGCCAATTGGATACATAATTGGCTTAACGGCAGGAGACAGAGTAACGGTAGAGGGTTGTCTTTCGGACTGGAGGCCTGTGACCAGCGGTGTTCCACAGAGATTGGTTCTGGGCCCTCCTTTGTTTGCCATTTATATAAATGATTTGGATGAGAATATAGAGGGCATTGTTAATCATTTTGCGTATGACAGTGAAGAAGGTTTTGTAAGATTACAAAGGGATCTTGATCAAATGGGTCAGTGGCCAGTTCTGGTCGCCCAATTATAGGAAGGATATTATTAATCTGGACAGAGTTCAGCAGAGATTTGCCAGGATGTTGCTGGGAGTGGAAGGTTTAAGTTATAAAGAAAGGCTAGATAGGCTGGGACATTTTTTCACTGGATTGTGGAAGGTTGAGAGGTAATCTTGTAAAAGTTTATAAAATAATGGGAGGTATAGATAAAGTTAATGGTAGTTGTCTTTTCCCTAAGATGGGAGATTTCAAGACTGGGCGGGGACAGCCACATTTATAAGGTGACAGGAGAGATATTTAATAAAGACGCAAGAGGCAAATTTTTTACACAGAGGGTGGTTCACTTGTAGAATGAACTTTCTGAGGAAGTGGTGGATGTGGGTACAGTTACAACGTTTAAATGACATTTGGATAAGTACATGAATAGAAAAGGTTTGGAGGGATATGGGCAGGAGGGACTAGTTTAGTTTGGGAACATGGTCGGCATGGACTGGTTGGACCAAAGGGTCTGTTTTTGCGCTGTATCACTCTATGATCCATGTGGTACATTCACACCAATATGATACAGTCAGCTTTTAACCTGCATGTTAAAGAAGGTTGGAAGAGAAATTTATATTCCTTCTTGATGGATCTGAGGAATGCTTTGACAAGGCCACTGTAATCTCAGTGAACTGTGAACTCATTGTTGATTGGTGCTGGCATTGTATCAATTTACAGGCTGTAATATCAGCTTCATATTCATTCAACAGAAGGGCCAAAAATACACTGCCACTGGTTTCAGGAGTTGATTGAATTGATGCTCAAATATTGAGTTAATGTTTAAACAATTCTTTCCTGACTGCTAATATTCTCCCACGGACTTAGTGCACCGTAGACTCTCCAACTCGACATTGTGAGAAGCTGCAGGAACTGGGGCATTTTACACTGCTGATTATTGTGAATTGTTTGAAACTAGTACAACAAGAAGGGCTATGGTCTGTTCGTCTTTCTGATGAAGTGAAATGGAGTCCTATTCAGTTATCAGACCATCCTGGTGTCTCAAATGTATGTGAATATGGTCTTGTACAAGTAAGAAACGTCTTGGGTTTGTTTCTTGTATGGACTCAAACTCCGATCTTTGTTTGAGCAATTTACTGCAGATGCAGGACTCTGCATTGAAAACAACAAATGTTGGAGATCACAGCGGGTCAGACGACATCCATGGGGAGACAGCAAGCTAACTGAAGAGTCATCTAGATTCGAAACGTTAGCTTGCTCTCTCTCCATGGATGCTGTCTGACCCGCTGTGATCTCCAACATTTGTTGTTTCCAATCTTTGTTTCCTCATATGCTATGGTTCAGAACGGAACTGCTTCAGTGACTAGGTATATAAAAATATTTTTATGAATAAAGTATATTTTTGAAATGCAAAGAAGTCCAGTCAGTTCTACTTGTCCCCATGGGCACCTTTGTGTACAGCTGCATCAGGCTGTGTGTAGACCCTCAGTCTGCAAACACCAAGTGTCACTCTGTACTGGGGTTCTACCTGTCCCCAGTGTTGCAACGGATGGGTCTGGCCTCGCTGCCGCGGAACGCTCCAAGCAGGCAAACTGTTCCGTATCACCTGTCCTTTTGTGGAGAAATTTGCAAAGAGAAACACCTTTGATGACAAATCCTTCAGGAATTGGTCAGCACGTACCCTGTTTCAAGATTCTGCAGGAAAAGGACAGAATGGATCCCGTTGGGTTGTTCCCTGAGCAGACTGTCAGAAGAGCAAGGATTTGACCTTAACTGAGTGTTGCAGACATTCCCAAGCTCCAGGACGATGTGCTGAGGGACATGCTAAAGCTTGGGCCAGCTGTCACCAAGGTGCAATGGGGAAAGACCACCATCTGAGGTCTTTCTACAAAAGTTAGATGGGGGTCCATTCAGTTATTGGACCCTCCTGGTGTCTCAAATGTATGTAAATATAGTCTTGTACAAAAAAGAAATGTCTTGGATTTGTTTGTTGGATACAGTCAAACTCCGAGGTATTTTATGCATAAAGTATATTTTTGAAATAAAGAAAAGGATTGTATGGGTTTGTTTATTCTCCATATGTAAAGACTGTGTACTGAATCAAACTGCTCTAGCGACCTTGTACACATATAAAGATTTTTCTGAATAAAGTATATTTTTGAAATTAAAAGAAAAGATCATATGTTGATAGACACACTAAAGCTAGGGACAGATGCTGGAGAGGTATATTGGGTAAAGGCTAATTCTCTCAGCGGAGGAAGAAAATAGGGGCCTTTGAAATAAAGGTGCTTAAAAATTCCAGATAGCAACCACAATGCAAATGAGGAGGCGCTTGAAATCGCAAGAGTGAAAAGCTGGCATAAAAGATAATGTCAGAATTTTGTCTGTTTGATCAGTGCTAATCTCTTCTGGTGGGTAAATTGAGGGGTGATTGGAAGAGGGGTTGACCAAGGCATTCAAAACAGAAGTTGCTGGAAAAGCTCAGCAGGTCTGGCAGCATCTGTGAAGGAAAAAACAGAGTTAACGTTTCAGGGCCAGTGACCCTTCCTCAGAACTGATGGTGGCTGGGAAAATGTCAGTTTATATGCAGAAAAAATGGGGAGAGGGATGGGGTAGGGAGTAAATGATAGGATAGAGCCTAAAGAGAGAGAAGAGCAGTTGGACAGATAAAGAGTTGATAATGATCAGGCTGGGAGGGTGAACAGTTGTTAATGGAGACTGTTAGTGGCTAACAACAGGGGGTGTGTAATGATAGGTTATGTGATAACAAGGCCTGGTGTGTGGGGTTGGGGGCTGGGACATGGGAGAGTTTAGGCCCTAAAATTATTGAATTCGATATTGAGTCTGGAGGGCTGCAGGACCCCCAAGTGGAAAATGAGGTGTTGTTCTTCCAGCTTGCGCTGAGCTTCACTGGAACACTGCAGCAAGCCAGAGACAGAGATGTTGGCCAGGGAGCAGGGTGGTGTGTTAGAGTGGCAGGTAACAGGTAGCTCAGGGTCTTTTTTGCAGACAGAACGTAGATGTTCTGTGAAGTAGTCACCCAGTCTACGCTTCGTTTCCCAAATGTAGAGGAGACCGCATTGTGAGCAGCAAATGCAGTAGACTAGATTCTGGGAAGTGCAGGTGAAGTGTTGCTTCAACTGGAAGGTATGTTTGGGCCCTTGGATACTGGGGAGGGAGGAGGTAAATGGGCAGGTGTTACACCTTCGCCAGGACACATAGTTGGGTGGCACAGAATGGCTACAGGTGGGCAGCACCGTATGACACAAGACAGAGGAGTATGACTTACAATGATGGTAGACCCCAGTAGGAGTAGCTGTGTACAGCCTCTAAACCCATCCTTTTTACTGGACACTGAGGGGCTGGGGCCAGTGAACACATCTGACACTGGATGTTTGACATGAGATGTACATTGTAATGTACATGTGCCTCACTACATTTACAGGGTCCCCTATATAGTACCAAGAGAAATTGAATTCCATTGCACTTTTTGTAATCTCAAATTTCTGTTTGACTGTGTGCTGCACTTTTAAAAACCTAATCAATAAACTAGATTTTATTGGAAAAAGAATGAGTGAATTATTTCAAGTCTCTCTATGTGTCTCTGATTAAGCACTGAACGAGACAGGGCTAGACAGGTTAGAAACAGAGAAGATCTTCCCAATGGTGGGAGAGCCCAAAATCAGGGGTCATAGTTTAAGGATAAGGAGTAAATCTTTTAGGACTGAGCTTAGAAGAAATTTCTTCACCCAGAGAGTGGTGAGCCTGTGGAATTCACTTCCACAGATAGAGGTTAAGGCCAAAACGTTATGTGTTTTGAAGAAGGTGGTAGATATAGCTCTTGTTTCTCAGATGATCAAGGTATTTGGAGGGAGGGTGGGATTACAGTATTGATCTTGATGCTCAGCCGTGATTCCAGCAGTGTTGAGGGTTGGAATGGCATACTCCTGCCCCTATCTTCTGTGTTTCTATGAGATTGGCAGAGGTTCAGTATGTGTTTACTGAGCTACCTTCTCTGCTCCAACAATGGAGCCTGTTCATTCATTCGCCACATTCCTATACCTGCCGAAGCCATTCCCCCTCCATCAAAAGAAATTCAGATGCACACTTGAAATAAAATCACATCTGAGTCTGAAAGGGAGTGGGACCAGCACTAGGATCGATCTGACACAGACTGAATGGGTTGAATCGAGGTCTAGGATTCCTGTCTTGTTGAGGGGGTGAGATGTTTGGTAGCCCCTCCCATAACCTTGCACAGACTCTGTGTTCTGGGCTGTCTTCTCCTGTAATAACAGAGAAAAGAGGACATGGGGGCAGTAATGAGTGAGGTAACAGTGGGTGGCATGGCCAGGTGTAGTGCAGGTTTGGGAATGGTGGTGCGGTGCTCCAAAGGACTGAGTGACCAGCATAGAGGGCATGCAGGGTTAGTGGTGTGGGGGCTGGGGTGGGTATCAGTAAGTGAGAGAAGGCCGTGCTGTACAACCCTATGACTCTGTGCTACATGCAACAGTGAGAGCGGTGGAGCGTGAGCCGTGGCGAGAGCTGGGCGCAGTAGCGGAGATGGAGTGAGCGTGAGCTATTGGAGAGACTAGTGTGGCACCAACCCTGGCAGAGCAGAGATGGTCATTGACCTTGTGGCCCTGCTGGCTGCTCCTCTGTACCCTGGAGATGGACCGACCCAGGTGGTAACATCAGCCTGGCATGGCCTCCTGTGCCAGTCCTTTGGGAACAGGACTGCTCTCCTTTGTACCAGGTTGACCAGGGTCTCCAGGTCCCTGCAGTGCCATCTTTCCTTTGTTCAACATCTTCTGGAAGAGCCCTTGACACAGCAGGTAGCTTTGGAACATCAGTGCTCATCCAGGTCCACAGCAACCTTTTAAAGATGGCGCAGACATAAGGGATGCTGGTCTCTCAGTGGATATCTGCTGAGTGGTGGGTTGTTCTGGAATGTTTCGTGGTAAGATGGGACTGGAATTGGATGAGAGGAATGAGGTAGGGATGAGGTAGATGGTTAATGAGGTGAGTTTGGTAAGATGCAGTGAGAAAATCCACTGGGCATCTCAACAAAAAAGCTTCCAAAAACTTGATGCAACTTGAGCTTAGGAAAAGAAGTATAAGATTCAGCTGTGGAAGGGGTAAGAGCAGTGTGGATATGGAAGTAAGACCAAAAGAAATAGGAACAGGGGTAGGCAGTTCAGCCCCTTGAGCCTCTCTGCCATTCAATAGGATCATGGCTGATCTGACATTCCTCACATCCACTTTCCTGCCCGTTCCCCTAACACCTGATTAGGGTTGATCAGAGCTCAGTGGCTGTGACCTACACAATCATGAAGTGCTTTGAGAGGCTAGTCATGGCCCAAATCAACTCTAGCCTCCCAGCCTGCCTCGATCCCCTACAATTTGCCTACCAGCAAAACAGATCCACAGTGGATACCAGTTCCCTAAACCTGCACTCATCCCTGGAACACCTGGATAACAAGGACACCTACGTCAGACTCCCACTCATTGACTACAGCTCCACCTTCAACACCATCATCCCCTCCAGACTGATCTCAAAACTCCGAGACTTGGGTCTCTGCTCCGCCCTCTGCAACTGGATCCTCGGCTTCCTGACCCACAGACCGTGATCAGTGAAGATCAACGACTGCACCTCCTCCATGATAACCCTCAACATTGGTGCTCCGCGAGGATACATTCTCAGCCCCCGGCTGTACTCCCCGTACACGCACGACTGTGTTACTAAATTCCGAATGAATGCCATCTACGAGTTTGCTGATGACACTGCTGTGGTCGGATGGATATCTAACAACAACAAGTCAGAATACAGGAAGGAGAGAGAGGGCTTGGTGATGTGGAACAATGAGAACAACCTCCCTCTCAATGTCGGCAAAACTAACAAACTGATCATCGACTTCAGGAAGAAAGGAGGAAGACACACCCCCATCTACAACAACGGAGCTGAAGTGGAGAGGGTCGAGAGCATCAAGTTCCTAGGAGTGACGACAATCAACAACCTGTCCTGGACCTCCCACGTAGATGTGACAGTCAAGAAAGCACAACAACGCCTCTTCTTCCTCAGGCAGCTCAGGAAATTTGGTATGTCCATAAGGTCCCTCACCAACATCTACAGATACACCATTGAAAGCAAACTGTCCGGGTGCATAACGGCCCGGTTCGGCAACTGCTCTGCTCAGGACCATAAGAAACTACAGAAGGTGGTGCGCACAGCCCAGACCATCACAGAAGCTAATCTCTCATCCATGGACTCCATTTACATGGCTCACTGCTGCGGAAAGGCTGCCGACATCATCAAAGACCCTCCCACCCCGGTAATGATCTCCTACAACCTCTTCCATCAGCCAGAAGATACAGAAGCTTGAACACACGCACCAGCAGGTTCAGGAACAGCTACTTCCCTGCCTTCATTAGACTGATGAATGAGCTCTCTAACTTCAAACAGTGTTGATCTTGTTAATGTTGATCTTGCCTCATGCACCTCCTGGGCAGTGTAACCTGTATGCCTCATTCTGTCTAAACACCCAATGTCCTTGCTTGCTATGAACTGCCTGTTCTGCTTGCAAAAATAAGTTCTTCACTGTACTTAGTTACATGGGACTAAAATAAATCAAATCAAAGATTCTCCAACAATTAAGAATCGATCTCAGCTTTAAATATATATGTGGACCCTGTCCCACAGCTGTCTGTGCCAAGGAGTTCCAAAGACTCATAACTCTCTGAGAGAAGAAATTCCTCCTCATCTCAGTCTGAAATTGGTGCCCCTTTATTCTGAGATTGTGCCCTCTGGTCTTAGACTCTCCCATGAGGGGAAACATCCTCTCAGCATTTACACTGAAAAGGCCCTTACCAATCCTACATGTTTCAATGAGACCATCTTTCATTCTTCTAAATTCCAGTCAGTAAAGTCACAGCCTGTTTAACCTTTACTCATAAGACAATCTCTCCACACCAGGGATCATCCTGGTGAACCTGCTCTGAACTACCCCCAATGAAACGATATGTTTTCTTAAATAAATTGCTGACAGTACTCCAAATGTGGTGTCACCAGTACCTTGCACAGCTGCAGTAAGACTTTCCTACTCATTTATTTTTATTCACTCATGGGATGTGGGCGTCGCCAGCTGGCCAGCATTTCTTGCCCATCCCTAGTTGCCCTCGAGACAGTGGTGGTGAGCTGCCTTCTTGAACTGCTGCATTCCATGAGCTGTAGGTTGCCCCACAATGCCATTAGGGAGGGAATTCCAGGATTTTGACCCAGCAACGGTGACGGAAGAGCAATATATTTCCAAGTCAGGAGGGTGAGTGGCTTAGATGGGAACTTGCAGATGGTGATGTTCCCATGCATCTGCTGCCCTTGTCCTTCCAGATGGAAGTGGTTATGGGTTTGCAAGGGGCTGATTGAGGATCTTTGGTGAATTTCTGCAGTGGAGCTTGTAGATAGTACACACTGCTGCTACTGAGCGTCAGCGGTGGAGGGAGTGAATGTTTGTGGATGTGGTGCCAATCAAGCGGGCTGCTTTGTCCTGGATGGTATCAAGCTTCTTGAGTGTTGTTGGGGCTGCACCCATCCAGGCAAGCGGGGAGTATTCCATCACACTCCTGACTGGTGCCTTGTAGATGGTGGACAGGCTTTGGTGAGTCAGGAGATGAGTTACTCATCGCATTATTCCTAGCCTCTGACCTGCTCTTGTAGCCAGTGTTTCTGTGGTGAGTCCAGTTCAGCTTGTGGTCAATAGTAATCCCCAGGATGTTGATAGTGGGGATTCAGTGATGGTAACACAATGGTGTTGTTGAATGTCAAGGAGCAGTGGTTAGATTCTCTCTTATGTAAAGGGTCATTGCCTGGCATTTGTGCAGAGTGAATGTTATTTGCTACTTGATAGCCCAAACTGGACATTGTCCAGATCTTCTGATGAAGGGTCTAGGCCCGAAACGTCAGCCTCTCTGCTCCTATGATGCTGCTTGGCCTGCTGTGTTCATCCAGCCCTGCACCTTATTGTCCAGATCTTGTTGCATTATACTTTAACCCCCTTGATTTGAAGGCCAACATTCCATGAGCCTTTGTGATTACCTGCTGCACCCATGTGTTAGCTTTCTGTGTTTTATGCATAAGTAGCCCCCCCCAGCCTCATTGTGTTGCAGCTTTCTGCAGTTCTCCCCATTTAAATAACACGTCTTTTTTGTGCTCCTTTCCAAAATGAACAACTTTGTATTATCCCACATTATACTTAATTTGCCAACTTTTTACCTACTTACTTTACCTAAGTTGCGAGAGATATGGATGTGTGTGGGATATGGATGTGTGTGGGATATGGATGTGTGTGGGATATGGAAGTGTGTGAGGATGTGAAGTTGTTGATATATTCTGGTATTTAAATGTCAATAATATTAATGTTTGCTGTTTTGTGTTTATGATATTTTGCTCTGTGGCAGTGATTATACTTATTACACCTCAAAGTTACAGAACAACTAATAATATTTTAAATGTAACTTGTGGATAAAAATATTTCTGTTAAAAATAGGACTGGAAGAAGCTGCAACTTAGTGATCTATCTCAAGCTGAACATGTCCCTGAGGGACTGTCTGATTGCTTCGCGGTGTTTCTTGTGCAAACCACCAGCTGTCAGCATGGCCACGAGCAGCTCATCATTGTGATGGTGCGATGGTTTCTCATTTTTATAAAAAAATTATTGGAGTTTAGTTATTTTACATTAACTCAATTCTCTTGATCGAGGACCTGGATTAATCAGCTGCCAAATTTACCTAAGGCACCTTGCACTTGGATGGAGAGAACATGGCACGGTGGCACAGTGGTTAGCACTGCTGCCACACAGCGCCAGGACCCGGGTTCGATCCCACCCTCGGGTGACTGTCTGTGTGGAGTTTGCACGTTGTCTGCGTGGGTTTCCTCCGGGTGCTCTGGTTTCCTCCCACAGTCCAAAGATGTGCAGATTAGGGTGGATTGACCATGCTAAATTGTCCCATAGTGTCCTGGCATTTGTGCAGAGTGAATGTTATTTGCTACTTGATAGCCCAAACTGGACATTGTCCAGATCTTCTGATGAAGGGTCTAGGCCCGAAACGTCGGGTTAGCCATGGGAAATGCAGGGTTACAGGGACAGGGTAGGGGTTGGGCCTGGGTGGGACACTCTTCAGAGGGCTGATGTGGACTTGATGGGCTGAGTGGCCTGCCTCCACACTGTAGGGATTCTATACTCATTCATACATCCAAATTATGGGCAGTAGTAGGCCACTTGGCCCTTTGAGTCTGTTCCAGCACTAAATAAGATCACGGCTGATCTGACTGTAAATACAAATCTATATTCCCACTTGCTCCTGATAACATTTCACCTCCTTTTGCTTAAAAAGAATCTATCTGCTCAAAAAAAAACTAAAAAACTTCAGAAGCTGGAAATCAGAATCAGAAATTGCTGAAGAAGGTCAGCAAGTGTGGCAGCGTCTGTGGAGAGTAAACAGAATAAACATTTTGAGTCCGGTGACCCTTCTTCAAAACTCAGAAAGGTTCCCAGAAAGTATCTATCTGCTTCTGCAATAAAAATATTGAAGGACTCTGTTTCAGTCATAGTTGACCCTTAAAGCAATGAGCCCTAGTTCTACATTCCCCTGAAAAACGGAACATCTTTTCCACATTTATCCTGTCAAGATCTCGCAGGATCTGAAATGTTCTAAATGCTTTGATTCCATCCGTGCCCAAGGGCCTATCAACTTTGTCTAAAATATAAACAATGACTGTCCTTTTCTCTCTCGGGTAGAGAACTCCAAAGAAACAGTGTCACAGCGGCAGAGCCACCTCCTCCTGAAGCTCTGCTTCTCAAAGTAATTGGACATATCATGAAGGTGTGTGTGTGTGTATGTGTCACCATGTGTGTGTGTCTCTGTCTGTGTGTGTGTCTGTGTCTGTGTCTCTGTGTGTGTGTGTGTGTGTGCATGTGTGTGTGTGTGTGTGTGTTTGTGTCACCGTGTGTGTGTGTCTCTGTCTGGGTGTGTGTGTGTATCTGTGTGTCACTGTGTGTGTGTCTGTGTCTGTCTGTCTGTTTGTGTGTGTGTATGTGTGTGTGTGCGTGTGTCTGTGTGTCACTGTGTGTGTGTCTGTGTGTCACTCTGTGTGCGTGCGTGTGTGTGTCTGTGTGTGTGTGTGTATCTGTGTGTCACTGTGTGTGTGTCTGTGTCTGTCTATCTGTTTGTGTGTGTGTATGTGTGTGTGTGTCACTGTGTGTGTGTGTGTCTGTGTGTCACTGTGTGTGTCTGTGTGCATGTGTGTGTGTCTGTGTGTGTGTGTGTGTGTCTGTGTGTCACTGTGTGTGTGTGTGTGTGTGTCTGTGTGCAAGTGTGACTGTGTGCGAGTGTGACTGTGTGTATCAGTGTGTGTCATTGTGTGTGTCACTATGCGAGTGT
>NC_063354.1:7050280-7120584 GCF_021869965.1 Rhincodon typus
TGTGTGTGTGTGTGTCTGTGTGTGCACACGCACTTGTGTGTCAATGTGTTTGTATGTCTGTGCATGTGTGTGTGTTTCTGTGTGGTTCAGTGTGTATGTGTGTGTGTGTGTGTTTGTGTGTCTGTGTGTGTCTGTGACAGTGTGTGTCAGTTTGTGTGTGCCAGTGTGTGTGTGTCTGTGTGTCAGTGTGTGTGTATGTATGTGTGTTTCAGTGTGTGTCTCTGTGTGTCAGTGTCCGTCTGTGTGTGTCAGTGTGTGTGAACAGTGTGTGTGTCAGTGTGCATCTGTCAGTGTGTGCGTGTGTCAATGTACGTGTCAGCGTGTGTGTCAGTGTGCATATGAGTCAGTGTCTGCATGTGTATGTGTGTCAGTGTGTATGCAAGTTTATGTGGATGTGTATGTATGCGTGTGCGTACGTGTATTTATGCATGTGTGTCCGTGTGTACATGCATCTATGTCTGAGAGTATGCATGTGTGTCTATGAGTCTGCATGTACCTGAGCGTATATGTATATGTGTGTGTATGTGTGTGTGTGTGTCTATATGTACACATGTGTTTGTGCTCATGAGTGTGTGTGCCTGTGTATGTTTCTGAGTGTATGTGTGTAATTTTGTGCTATTGTCAGTTGAATTGGGGATAATGATTTTGCACATTTTATGATGAATTCATCATTCTGCTGATGAGAATCTCTTAGTAGATACATACATTTACCAGCCACCAGCCCACCCTGTGGATGGGATATAAATAGGAGTAAATCAGAAAGTACTGGAGAAATTCAGTAGGTGTGGCAGCACCTGTGGAGTGAGAAACAGAGTTAACGTTTCAAGTCTGATATGACACATCTTTCAGATCATAAACGCGGTGACAGTTTCAGAGCATTGGTCACAACTGAATGGCCACAGAAGGAAATAATTATTAATTAATATTATTTTTCCCCCAACCAGAAACTGTACTGGAAATATTTATATCTGACTAATAAAGATGATTGAAGCGTATATTTTCACAGATGTTGTCTGCCAGCTGTGGTTCAGCTCTGATTCAGTACGGGTTGTGGGTTCCGTTCCCACTCTGACATAAGCCTATAATCTTGGCTGACCCAACTGAGGGAGTGCTGCATTGTCGGAGATGCCATCTTTCGGGCACAATGTTAAACTGACGCCCTATCTGGGGTGATCGTCAGAGATCCTGTTATATTGTATTGAAAAAGAGTGAGAGACATCTCGTGGCTTCCTTACAAATATTCAACCACACCCCACCAAGTTCAGGAAAACAAATCACAATGTCATTCATTCCAATGTGACTGTGACATTGCCTGCTACACCACAACAGCATCGGAAATACTTCCTTAGCCGTAAACTATTTCTGACATCCCAAGTTTGTGAATACTGCTGCATAAATGCAATGTTTTAAGAACTAATTAAGTTGGGGATATTTTATAGGAAAATTGACCTCAAAAGAAATATTTCACTCACTTCAAAGGCAAAATTTCCAGGAGGGCAGACAGCAGACTCAAAACTTCTGAGTGTAACTCAGGCCGGCATGTCTAAGGGAAAATCATGGGTTTACAAATAAAACAGTGCATCGCTGCAGTAGCACTGGAGAAGCTTTTTATTATTTATTTTCAAAGCCTGACAATCATTAGAAACACAATCCTTTGAAGGATTTCAAAGGCATAGTAAGATTGAATATCAAGGTAGAAGGTTTCCCCTTCTAAAGATACAGTGTACAGCTAAAGGCATTTCAATAGATCTTATTGCTAAGATGATCTAAGCTAAGATTAAAGGACGTGCTTGATAAGGTTTGAGGACAATGTCCTTATTATGACAGAAGCAGCAAGTTGGGATCACTGGTCGGATCCTCCTGCCTGCTAGGGAAGAGAAGGGGGTGGGAGTGCTGAGACTGCAAACTCGTGAAGTGCCTTCAAATTGTTTTCTGATGTTCTGAGCTCACGAAAGGCGCTACACAAATGCTTGAACTTTCTTTCTTGTTTTCAATACTTTCCTCTGACCTTGTGGCGTCTCAGTCTCATCGACTTTCCATCCGGTTAAAATGCTTCCAAGTGGCCTCTCGCTCTTACACACAGTACGATGACCCCATCTGGCGAACACCTCCCCCCCCCCCCCCGCCATCCCCATGCTCCCCACAGCCTCCCCTCTCTCCCCGTATTGCTGTCCTCATGGCCAGAACTGGCAGTCTAGAGGGTGACCCAACATCAAGGATGTCCAGCGTTGAGTGCGAGAACTTTCAAGATGGCGCCAACACCAGGCAACTCGTTGCGAGCTCTCTACAGCAAATCTCACATTTCTTAGAACTGTTCTGCACTTTTAAACCTAAATTCTAAGTTTGGAAAAATGCCTCACTGTGTCGAAGCATCCTCTGATCTGTTTGTCCTTGTTTGCCTGTACTGCTTGCAAAACAAACTTTTCACTGTACTTAGGTACATGTGACTACAATAAATCAAATCAACTCTGTGAGAGTGTCACTGAAGTGAAATGGATCAATGGGACTTGCAGCCCATCAATGAATAGATTAAGCAGCTCGAGCCATACAAATCACAGCAATCTCAGATTGTTTACACCATAACTAACCCCCAAGTGGAACCAAGTCATGAATGAAATCAAAGAGGCTTCAGAATAGCTAACGTATCCCAACTGAATGAATCATTATTGCAGAGCTGCAGTTTTCCCCTCTCTCGCATTGTTTGTTCTGGAGAAGCAGGTTACGCTTGCTGCTGGTTTAATCATATGCAAAGAGACATTGAGTGAAGCAGCAAAGCCTTCAGAATGAGAATTGAACTCAGAGATTCTTTCGCACTCCAAGAGTGACCAATTAGCCTTTCTCACTCCTCCAGCTTGTTTTTGGAAGTGTTGGTCGTGGAGGGATTTGAAAATCAGGATGGGAATGTTAAAAAAAGTAAGGATTATCAGACTGGGAATGAAGCAATATAAGTGAGGTCAGGGATGATGGCCAAACAGCAAAACAGCCCTGACAGAATTCCAGCAAAAGTATTTAAGCTTTCTTCTCTAGAACTAGCTGTGTCCCTAGCTGAGTTGATCCACTCAGGGGAAGGTGATGGCCTAGTGGTATTATCGCTGGACTGTTAGCCCAGAGACCAAGGTAATGTTCTGGGGACCTCAAGTTCGAATCCTGCCATGACAGATGGTGAAATTTGAATTCAGTAAAATAAAAATCTGATATCAAGAGTCTCATGATGACTGTGAAATCATTACTGATCGTCAGGAAAAACCAATCTTGTTTACTAATGTCCTTTAGGGAAGGAAATTGCCATCCTCACCTGGTCTGGCCTACATGTGACTCCAGACCCACAGCAATGTGCTTGACTCATACTGCCCTCTGGGCAATTACAGATAGGCAATAGTTGCTGCTTAGCCAGCAACAACCTCATCCCATGAATGAAATTGTTAAAAAGTCTCCAGCTACAACCTCTGGTTTCAACCTGACAACATGGAAAATTGCTCAGGTATTCTCTGCTCATAAAATGCAGCTCAAACATAATCTGGATAATTATTGCCCCAAGTGTCTATTCTCGTCATCACAAAAGTAATGGAGGTTGTTGGTGATAATCTTAACAAGTGATACTCAGCAAAAAGCTCCTCACTGGCATTCAGTTTGGGTTCCAGAGACATTTGATGCCTAGTTATAGGAAGGATGTAATTAAGCTGGAGAGGGTTCAGAACAGATGTACTAGGATGTTGCTGGGAATGGAGAGTTTGAGTTATAAGGAGAGGCTGGATAGTCTGGGACTTTTTCCACTCGAGCATGGTAGGTTGAAGGGTGACCTTATAGAGGTGTATAAAATCATGAGACGTATGGATAAGGTGAATAGCAAGGGCCTTTTCCCTAGGGTGGAAGATTTAGGGCATATTTTTAAAGTGAGAGGAGAAAGTTTTAAAAAAGACATGAGGGGCATCTTTTACATACAGAGAGTGATACATGTGTGAAATGAACTGCCAGAGGAAGTGATGGATGCAGGTACAGTTGCAACATTTAAAAGACATTTGGATGAGTACATGAATAGGAAAGGTTTGGAGGGATGTGGGCCAAGTACAGGCAGGTGGGAACAGTTTAGTTTGGGATTATGGTCAGCATGGACTGGTTGGACCGAAGGGTCTGTTTCTGTGACTCTATGACTCTTGTCCTCATTACAGCCTTAATCTAAAGCCGGACAATGCAGATGAATTCCAGAGGTGAGGCGAGAGTGACTGCCCTTGACATTTAGGCAACATTTGACTGAGTGCAGCATCAAGGAGGTCCAAAAAAACTAGAGTTAAAAATAATCATGGGAAAACCCTCACTGGTTGGAATCATATCCAGTACAAAAGAAAATGGTTGTGGTTGTTAGAGATCAATTATCTCATCAATCATTGTCGGCGGGGGGGGGGGAGCCGGGAGCCGGGGCCGGGGGAGCGGTGGGCAATGGTCTAGTGGCATAATCATTAGACTATCAATTCAGAAACTCAGCTAATGTTCTGGGGAGTTGCTGCCTGGCCTGCTGTGTTCCTCCAGCTCCACACTGTGTCCTCTGATGCTGCCTGGCCTGCTGTGTTCCTCCAGCTCCACACTGTGTCCTCTGATGCTGCCTGGCCTGATGTGTTCCTCCAGCTCCACACTGTATTATCTAATGTTCTGGGGACCTGGGTTTGAATTCTGCCATGGCAGATGGTGGAATTTAAATTCAATAAAAAAATGTCTGGAATTAAGAATCTACTGATGATCGTGAAGCCATTGCTGATTGTTGGAAGAACCCATTTAGCTCACTAATGTTGTTCCGAGAAGGAAATCTGCCATCCTCACCTGATCAGGCATACATGTGACTCCAGACATACAATATTGCGGTTGCCTTTCAACTCCTGTGGAATTGCCAAGCAAGCCACTTGGTTCAAGGGCAGCTAGGGATGGGCAATAAATGCTGGCCAGCCAGCAATGCCTATGCCGCACAAGTGAATTAATAAAAAGATTCAAGAATTTCTCTGCAGGAGTTCCTCAAGGTAGTGTCCTAGGCCCAACCATATTCAGCTGCTTCATCAATCACCTTCCCTCCATCCTAAGGTCAGAAGTGGGAATGTTTATTGATGATTGCACAATGTTCAGAACCAGTTGTGACTCAGATACTGAAGCAGTCCACGTTCAAATGCAGAAAGTCCTGAACAACTGGACATCAGAATATGGCTGATGTGGCAAGTAACATTTGGCAGGGTGAGGGGTTTAACTAGTTGGAAACTCAATCTGAGAACAAATATAGCTCCAAGGTTGCCTGATGAGTCAGACTTAACCTCAAACAATTTACCAGCAACAAAGTAATATCTCTTATCAGCAATGTATGGGCTGCAAGTACAACACTGCAAATGGTAGAAATGTTTTGTGCCTATGCCTTTATTATGCATTTGTATGTGTGCATGTGTACCTCTGTACATGTATGTACATGCCATATACATCAGAAATGTTATTGTGGGTGAACAAAAGTATCCCTGTCACCAGTGACTTAGACTGTAAGCACGTTAAATATTTGTGAATGTATTTAATTTGAAATAAATGTGACAGAATTAGTTTCCATTTGTTATTACTACTTTCAGTAATTGTCTCTGTGTGCCCTCAGATTCTTCATGCTGTTATCACTTTTTCTTGTTTTGGTGAGACCCATAAAGGGTTTTTCCCAACTCACTCCTATTCCTGATGAAAGGTCAAAACCAGAGCATCAGCTGGTGTTTCTCTTTCAGATGAGAAACAGACTCAATGTTTAGTTTCAGTTCCACTTTTCAATTTCTTTTTCATTTCATCTTTGTCTTTTTAATACACACATACTGTTGTTAATTTTCCATACATCTAAATAGGAAATTTGTAACAATGGTCAATACTGAGGAATCCCAGCAGCTGTCAAGCTTTGTCTGTACATAAGATTTCCTCTAAAGGATGTGAGAAGGGACAAAGCCTGACATCATAGATGACAGCCAGTACAGTAATATATGACAGATAAATGTCTCTCAAAGAACTGGGTGATTCCCAGCAATGTTACAGTATACAAACATCACAGAACAAGAGGTTATGGTAACAGGCCTGGTGTAGAACAGTACGTGTCAGGGCTCTTGTGCCACCTCGGGAGTGCCCCTACCACTGAGACAGGAGGCCTGGGTTCAAGTCCCAGCTGTGTCACAATATGTCTGAACAAGTTGTTTAAAGTAAAAATAGAAGAATGTGTATTGAATTGGGTTTGATGTGGAAGGGGCCTCTTTTTGTGGGTATGGTGTGTGGTGTTTGGGAGTAGCCGGGGTGCTCTCTCGGGGTGGATCGCTACCTTGTAGGGGGATAGGTGTGAGAGTCTCTCTCTGTGGGGGGGGGTAATCTCTGTCTTTGGAGGATTTGCTTTGAGGTGGGTCTTCTGTCTTTGGGTATGGTTCTCTGCTTTTAGTGGGTTCGGTGTGGGGCTCTCTATCTTTGTGGTGGGGTAATCTTTGGGGATTTGATATGGACATGTGTAGCCTTATGGGGGGGGTGTTGTCTGTATCTTTATGGGGCATTTGGGTGCTGGGGTCTCGCATTCTCTTTATTGGGAGTTGGTGTGGGGGAGATGGTGATAGGGAGAAGTAGTTTGGACAGTTATCACTTTTTATGGGGACGTCTCTCTCTCTCAATGGTTGGAGGAGTGTGCAAGTCTCTGCCTGTGTTGAGGAGGTGCTTGAGGCTGTGGGGAGGGCTGGAGTGTAGAGTCTGTGCCGGGCGTGGGCGCCGCCATCTTTGATCCTGGCGCCGGAGCCTGACCGTTGATCCGGAAGCCGCGGCGCGGGGTGGGGGTGGGGTTCCACATCCGGGTGACGGTCTCGGCCAATCAGCTGTCTCCACGAGCCGCCGCAGCGGGCATTTAAGCGCGTGCGCAGTCGCGGCGCTCCCTCTCGGTCGCCACGTTCCCTCCAGCGGGCCGCCCCTCGCCTTTAGTCTTCCCTCACCGACAACCGGCCCTCAAGCACCACCTCACTTCCCCCCTCCTCCACACACCTTCCCCTCCGACACCGCACTGCTATCACCCCTCCAGCCCTTCTCCCGGGGAGCCGCAATGTGGCCTGTCCGCCTGCTGTCCCTGGCCGCCCTGGCCTTGGCCGCCGACATTCCCGAGGAGGACGAGGTCTTGGTGCTGAACAAGGACAACTTCGAGGAGGCGCTTCAGAAGTACCAGCATCTCCTGGTGGAGTTCTGTAAGTGAACCCGCGGGATCTGACTGACCATTGAGTCTGTGCAGAGCAATACACACCTGTAACTAGCAGCTTCTTCCTCCGTAAACCCCGCCTGGAACTTTCCAGTTTGTGCTTGTTTTGTTTTCTGGAGTTAGCAATAAGTCACCCGTAACTAACAAACTTTAGCTTTAACTGGCAACAAACCTCTTCTGTAACTAGCCAATTGTTCGCCTCTACCTAATGCACTTACTTGTCTGTTCCCTTTGTAGCCATTCGTTTAAAAAAACAGCTAATAGTAATGTAGTTAACGTGTGACAGATTTAATTTGTAACTAAGCCAAGTTTTGGGGTTGGGTGGCTGGGCTCGTTTCCAGCCTAGAAAGTGAGGGTGGGGGTGAGGACAGGGGCTTTCACTTGCCCCTTACCCCGACTCCTCTGCCTATATTTGGATATTTTCGTCTCGTGTACCATTGGGAGTTGGATTTTTTTTTCATTTTTCCAAAGCTGGTTACACACACCTTAAGTTTCCACTGGTCCAGGCGACCAGATCAATTCCGTGATATTCTCACCAGCTCACTGAGCAGCTGTGCTCTCCCAGCTCTTGGTTTTGCAGTCCCTTTTGATTGATGTTTCCCTCTTGTATTTCTGGCAGTGTCTGTGTTTCACTTCGCTTAAAAGGCGAGCGATGTTGCTGTTTTTTTTCTCCTGGGCTGCAGACAAGGAAATGTTTTTGTTTCAAAAGCTGCGCTTGGAAACCGAAGCCCTCGCGATAATGGCAATGTAAATTAAAAGGCAGAAAATATTGAACTCCTGGGTGGAGAGTGAAAAAAGTTCATGGTTCAAACTCGGTGAAGTCGGGACACACTTCTTCTTTCTTGGAGGAGGCAGGCCTTTTTCTTTTTCTTTTGAGGGTGAGGTTGTACGTGTTTAAACTACACGTACTTAAAGCAGGAGGGACGGCAAGACTGGGACTAACTGACAGTCCTATCGGCCACTAGCGACCCGCAAAATCAAAAGTGAAGGAGGCGGGTTTTCTGCAACTCGGGAATGTTGACGTGTACGAGAGTCAGTGGGAGACTGACTCCTCTCCAGACCCCCACGGCGAACTGCAGAGGGAGTGTTCTATTGGCAGTATTTCTAGCTGGCCGTTTTAAAGTTGGGCTGTAGCGCCTCTTTTTTGAATTTTAAAAAAAAACCTCCGCTAGCATGATGCACAATCTTCAAAGAAATGCCAAGGCCCTACTTGGGATGGTTGCCTATTAAAATAAAGTATTGTCAGCATTTACTGTCTTTCCAGTTACTGCGTGACCTTATTTCGGTTCAATGAACTTCGAAATTGAAGGGCATGAGATGTGGAAAGATCACTTCATACAGTCCCTCTTTATGAAGCAAAGACCAGGGTTGTCTTTAGGATATGTCTGAAATATGTTATAAAGGCAAATGCTGCAGATGCTGTCAAACTGTTTTTAAAAAAAAAACTGGAGAAACTCAGTAGGTCTGCAGCATTCGTGGAGAGAGAGCAGCAGTTGTGCAAATTTCTAATAAACTCAACTGAAGTCTAAGTGGGATCATGATCTTTTCTTTTCACTCCTCCCCACCATGCACAAATTTCTGCCAGCCTTGAAATTATGTTTAAAATGGTCAGTCATGGGGTATTGTTTTGAAAAAACTACAGTTTGGGAAAGATGTGACCAGCCATAAAGCACAGAAACAGACCCTTTTGTCCAACCAGTCCTTGATGACCATAATTCCAAACTAAGCTAGTCCCACCTGCCTGTTTGGCCCATATTCCTCCAAACATTTCTCCTCATGTACTTATTCAAATGTCTTTTGGAATGTAACTTCTCTGGAAGTTACAATGTTTAAATGCAAACCACTGTTTTATAAAAACATTGCCACTTGTGCCTTTTAAATCTTTCTCCTCTCACCTTAAAAATATATCTCCTCCTAGTCTTGAATGACCCTAGGGAAAGATGAGTCGTTCACCTTGTCTATACCCTTCATGATTTTCTAAACCTCTGACGTCACCCGCTCAATCTCCTATGCTCTGGTCCCAGCCTTTTCATCTTTTCCTCTTAACTCAAGTCCTCCATTCTGGGAAACACCCTTGTAAATCTGTTCTGAACCCTCTCCAGCTTAATATCCTCCCTATAACAGGGTGACCAGAACTGGAAACAGTATTCCACAATATCCTGTACAACCCCCCACATAACATTCCAACTCCTGTACTCGGAGGTCTGAACAATGAAGGCAAGCGTGCTAAGTGCCTTAAGGCCCATTGCATCCTATCTATATCTGATGCAAACTCCAAAGAATTATGTACCTGTGCCCCTAGGTCTCTGTTCTACGACATTACCCAAGTCTCTACTTTTAAATGTATAAGACCTACCCTTATTTCTTTTACCAAAATGCATTTATCCAAATCAAATTCCATCTGCCACTCCTCAGTCCATTGACCCAATTGATCAAGATCTTTTTGTAACCTTGGATAACTACCTTCCCTGTCCATAGTGGCACTACATCTTTTTTATTCATTCACGGGATGAAGGCGTCGCTGGCTAGGCAGCATTCATTGCCCATCCCTAATTGCCCAGAGGGTAGTTCAGAGTCAACCACATTGCTGTGGGTCTGGAGTCACATGTAGCCCAGACCAGGTAAGGATGGCAGTTTCCTTCCCTAAAGGGCATTAGTGAACCAGATGGGTTTTTCCAACAATTGACAATGGATTCATGGTCATCATTAGACTCTTAATTCCAGATATTTATTGGATTCCAATTCCACCATCTACTGTGGGTCCCCAGAATGTTATCTGGGTCTCTGGATTAACAGTCCAGAGATAATACTATTTGGCCATCGCCTCCCCACTTGTTAAAGATGTCTTAACACCTGATTTTATTTACACATTTTAACTTGTGCATGATTACCAATGCAAAATGTCTGCTGTAAGTGTTTGTCAAAGATGCTTTAGGCAGCAGCTGCTTACAGTAAATCAAGAAACTAACAATTATTTTACCTCATTGCACCAAATCATTTGAAGTCTGGAATCAGAATTTGCAAGTCCTCTTGTTACAAGGAAGTAAAAGTCAAATATGGCAGCCACCAAAAGTAAAATTTTTGCCAAAGTATTTTTAAAAAGTTAAAGGAACTGAAATAGTGTAAATCACTGGATTAATTAGACACAAACCATTAATAAGGGTCTGTACATTTTGTTTCCTGCGTTCTTCTATCTACTTTAATCATAGAATTCTGTTCTCACTTAATTAGTTAATACTTGATGTGAAAATTTACTAGGCTTGCATCCTGACTTGTTTAGCAAAATCCTTAAATTACAGGGAGAGGTAAGGGTTTTATATAGAAAGCCCAGACATGCCACAGCCTCTGGCTTCAAAGTTTCTAATTTTGACTTGTTTGGAATGTGCTGATATAATTGTGAACCATGCTCACTTTTGCACACTGGCACTGATCGGTCTCATCTTGTAAGAAATTGAATTAAAGCCTGTCTATTGAAGCACTTCTTGCGCATGGTCTTGATTTGAAACTAAGATTGCAAATGAAAAGTAGTGGCAGGAGATGTTGTAAATGGTGCCAGCAGAGGATTTGATCTATTGGGGCTCTGGAAAAGAAAAATCCATGACTGGAGTGAGGTCTTTGAGGGTGTGATGGGACAATATAGATAAAGATATTCTGCTTGTGCAGGGAGATCAAAGCTGGGTGTCATAATGTAATAATCACTAAATAGGTGCATTAGGAAATTAAAGAAACTTCTTTACCCAGGGCAGGGTTAAAATGTATGGCTTGGAATGGCTGAGGCTGATGGTTTTGGGGGAGAAAGAAGTGTTGAGGGGGAGAAATTCTGAAGTAAGGCTCTGATTGGATGGGAGGAGCAATATGAACTATGTAAACACTGCAGGTTCAATGTAACCTGATATCTGAGCATACAGAAACAAGGGTGGGGAAAATTATTAGTGTTTGCCTGAAATCAGTGAATTGTTATGAAGTGTCATAATTTGTGCACTGGCTCTGATATCATTCTACTTATCTGTAGTTTTCTTGGATCATGATGGTGCTTTCTGGTTCTGAGATTATTTGCTAGTGATGGTGTAACTTTGCAATGGACTTTGCTATTATAAAGATAAATTAATTTCTTTGGTTAGTTGGCAGCCATGTTTTGTACCTCTTTCTCTCCTTATGGAATAGATTAATGGAACTTAGAAATACTGCCTTGAAAGTGACATTTTTGTGTAAACTATCCTATCCCTTGTAAGGTGCTAGTGCCTGTTGGAGTCAGAACGACTCTGGTTCTGATTTTTAAACTGTCTTCCAATGGTAAGTAGAAAGGGATTGGGGTTACAGGTTCCTTAACTCCAGTTGGTGGTGTTAGGTCAATAGTTAAGTAAATTTCTGGCAGAATTTTTCAAATAAAGTGCAAGGATACTGTTCAGTGAGAAGGAGCACTCCTTGGAATGCAAGCTGTCTCTCATTTGGGATCTCTGATAACAATTGCTGTCTGAGGTGACTTTGGTGCAAAGCAACATCATTCGCATCTTTTGTTAATGGCCGAAGAGTGAGTGTTTTGGATGGCTTTATCCTGAGCAGCTTCGTAATGCAGGACTCTCCGAGCTGTTCCCAAGAATGATGCTATGCTCATCTGTTGATGCTCAAGGGATGTTGACTCAAGCTGCCTAAAATATTTTTGCTTCCATGCAAGAGATGTCCATATCTCAGTCCTGAGGAATGCATTAAAACTTGGGGCAGCCACGACTGTATTATTGTGACGAGTTTACAATTGGTGGAATTTAAATTCAATTAAAACCTGGAATAAAAACTAGTTTTGGTAATAGTGACCATAAAATGTGGTTCACTCACTTTTTAAAGAAAATTTATTGTCCTTGCCCAGTTTGGCATACATGTGACTCCAGATGCATACCAGTGGGGTTTTCTGTTGACTTTCCTCTAAAATGGCCTAACTGGCCACCCAGTTGAAGGACGACAAATGCTGCCCTTTCCAATGATGCCCGTATCCTATGAAATAGAGAACAGCACTTTCAGATCCTTCACTCATAACTTCACTGGGTGGGTGATGGCTGAGTGCTATTATCACTAGGCAATTAATCCCAAAGACCCAGGTCATGTCCTGGGGACCTGGGTTTGAACCCTGCCATGGTGATGGTGACATTTGAATTTAATAATAATCTGGAATTAGGAATCTAACGATGACCATGAAACCATTGGTGATTTCAAGAAAAACCAGTGGTTCAGTAATGTCCTTGAGGGAAGGAAATCTGCCATCGTTACCTGGTCTGGCCTACATATGACTGTGGACCCACAGCAATGTGGTTAACTCTTAACTGACCTGTGGGCAATTAGGGATGGGCAGTAAATGCTGGTCTGGCCAGTGGTGCCCACATTTCATGAGTGAAGAAAAATACCTAATTATGAAATCTTACTGGCTTTGTTTGAAAATGTTTAAATTCCATGTAATGAGTGCAGAGGGCATGCCAGGGCAGCACTTGGGGTCAGCCAAACAGTAAGTGATGGACAGAACTTAAGTAATCCCAGACCAGCAGATCAGATCTAAGCTCTGCAGTCCTGTCACATCTAGTTATGAATGGTCATGGGCGACTAAACAGTTCACTGCAGCAAGTGGCTCCACAAATAGCCCCATCTTCAATGATGGAGCCCTGTGCATTCAGTGTGCAAGATAAGGCTGAAGCATTTACAGTAATCTTTGTCTAGAAGTGCCAAATAGTTGATCCATCTTGATCTTCTTCAGTGCTCCCCAGCATCAGGTGTCAGTATCAGTCAATTTGCTTCACTTCATGCAATATCAAGATATGATTGGAGGCAATGGAAATGGCAAAGACTATGGGCTATGGTAACGTTCTGACAATAGGACTGAAAACTTGTGCTCCGTGCTCCAGAGAAATAGCTGCACCCCTAGCCAAACTGTTTAAATACAACTGTAACGGGCATCAGTGTGACAATGGAAAATTGTCCAGTATACACAGCAGGGCAAATGCAACCCAACCAATTGCCCCAACAGTCTCCCCTCTCTCATTGAAGTGATAGGTGTTGTCTGTATTGCTATCCAACAGCACCTGCTCACTTATGCCTGATTTGGCTTCCACCATATCTAATGAGCTCCTGACATTTATAATAGCCTTAGTTCAAACATGGCAAAAAGCTTATCCACAGTGACAGCACTTGACATCAAGGCTGCATTTGACAATGTGGCATGAAGAACCCTAACAAAACTGGAGTCAGTGGGCATTGGGGGGCAGCAATCTCTCTGCTGGTTGGAGTGCTGTTTGACACATAGGAAGATGGTGGTTGGTGAGGTTTGGGGTGGGGGGGTGGTGTTGGATGTCAGGCATCTCAGTTGCAGGAGATCCTCCGGGACTCCCTAATGACAGTGGCCTACTGACAGCACACTTCATTGGCTCAAGAAGGCAGCTCACCGTCACCTTGAGGGTAACTAGGGACAAGCAATAAATGCTGACCCAAGTAGCAACACCCACATCCCACAAGTGAACCAAAGTTCATTCCACATCATGGCCTGATCTGCAGTTAGCCCAATTGGTCAGCAGGGTATTTGTAACTTGATTAGTTTTATGGTTTTTTTACTGAGGTTTTGCCTCACCACTGATATGGGGATTAATCTTGTTGGTCATGTTAAACAAATTGTTTTTGCCTGTGCAATCCTACCTCACTTCTAATTGCTCAATTCAATTTGCTCACTTTAAGTATTCAGAGTGGATGTCTTCTGTAGTGTACTCCAAAGCTATGAAGTTCTAAGTGATCTCGTCAGTCAAGAATTGTATGAGTTTAAGGTTTGTGCTGGCTAAAATCTGGGTGCTGTTGGTATGGATCATGAGGGAATAAAATGATGTCCCTCTCCCACAGGGGTATTTCATTGTCCAGTCCAAATGTTGCCTATTGAATAATCTAGTAGAGTAATTCCAATTGCATGTATTGTAGATTATCAACCTTTATTGATCTATAACATGGCACATGCTAGAATCAGGATTAAAGTGATTATTTTTCAGTTTTGAGGTGAAATTGTTCTAAAGTGACACTGAAATGCAGACAGTTGATTCTTAAAGGGCTATGCTATATTTACTGATTGAATATTCAAAAAGTCTAGTTTTGGATTGTCATCTAGGAATTTTTCCTATACACGTGGTAGCTACGCTCTAGTCAGATATGGGGTGAAACTTAGCCACGTTTTCAATGGATTGTGTTAAAAATAAATGAGAAACTTGGGTTTTGGCTTTTTCCTGTCCAAACTTGGAAATCGAGGTGGTGAATAAATGCAGTCTTCTGTTCAGTTTTTGGGTTACCAGACAGACACCTTACTGTTTTTTGTTTGAGTAAACACAAACATGGTATGCCTTGCTGTGTTGTGGCATTAGATTGGTACGATGCAGGTTCAATGCTGCTTTGCATTTTGGAGCTGCTTTTGAGGTAAAATGCAGACCACTTGCATTCATGGACCTGACTCACGGTGTTCTTTGAAGTTTGTACATAGTGGCTGGTTTGATCAGCTCTGACAATTATGGGTGGTAAGAGCAGCCATGAAGAACAATATAATTTTCTTGAACAAAAAAGAACTCCTGAACTAAGCTTGATGTGTTGTTTAAAAATCAGTGTTTTTTACTGGTCATCTTAATTGATATTCCATGTTGACTTAAAATGGCCACTGCAGCTTTTTCTATCTGTGTGCTTAGAGCCAGAAGTGTAATTATACCTAGACTGCTCCATCTTTCGCTGATCTTGTATTCTAACCTGTTTTGCATCTTCACTGGGGAATGTTGCTCACTGAAGCTTATCTCCTGTGAAATATTAACTATGAATAGCTGCTGAGTTTTAAGGTTGCATGGTTGAGTTGGCATAATTACTGGCTGAATACACAATGAGATGTAATAGGATGTTGTTGACTTTAAAAAAAAAAACTGTCCTATGTCTGCACTGATTTGGCTAAACTTTGGCTGCGTAATGAACAGGCTGCTTAATCTGTCAGACTCATAGGAGCAGAGAGGCTGACGTTTCGGGCCTAGACCCTTCATCAGAAAAGGGGGAGGGGAAGGGGGTTTTGAAATAAATAGGGAGAGAGTGGGAGGCGGATAGAAGAGGGATAGAGGAGAGGATAGGTGGAGAGGAAACAAACAGGTCAAAGAGGCGGGGATGGAGCCTGCTGTGTTCATCCAGCCCTGCACCTTGTTGTCTCGGATTCTCCAGCATCTGCAGTTCCTACTATCTCTAATCTGTCAGACTGTTGCCTCCTATTCAGTGTCAAGGGTGTCGGTTAGCTCGATGGCTGGGTTTGTGGTTGTGATGCCAACAGCATGAGTTCAGTTCCTGCACAGGCTCACGTTATCATGATGGGCTCTTTCCAACTCCAACCCTTTCCCAGAGTTGTAGTGACCCTCTGGTTTATACATTACCAGTTGTGTGCCTATTTTATGAGGGAGAGAGAAGGCCTGTGATCCTCAGGACTATGGTGATTTATCATTATTCAGCATCACATGGAACCCTGATGGAAAGTGCATGTGAAGCAAGGATGCATTTGATGTCCACGTTGTAGCTCGTTCTCCTTTCTTCCCTCCTGCTTTGGAGGACTTGGCCTGATAACATCCTTTCTCAGGAATGGTTGTGTTGATGGGGAATAATTATAACATGTTTTAAATGTTGCTGGCTACTTGCAGCAATGTGAAGGTATCGCTAATAGCATTATAACCAGTCCATTGACTTAAGTGACTCTTGGAGCAGTCAACCTTTTGCAAACCAGTGTTAGCAAACTGGCACAATTGCTTGTGTACTGTTGCTGAGCAAAGGACTTTTGTTCCCTGTGTTCTGGATAATGCATTAACTGGTGGACTGTCTCATTAATTTCAGTCTCCTAATGACTGATTTTTACAGTGTGACATTGGAATGGTCTGAAGGTTATCTGCCAGTGAGTACTCGATCTAAAGTTAATTTAATTTGTGCCATACTTAAAATGGTGCTCAATGTTGGTGGGGATGTGATGACTAGGATGTGAATAACTGGTAGTAGATGTCTGGTTATTGTGTTTTCTGTCTGAAACCCAGCATTTATTTCCTACTGCACTTTGCTGGTTGCAAACGTCTCATCACCCTGCTAGGTAACATCGTCAGTGCGCCTCTGAAGCATTGGCGTTCTGTCCTGCTTGTTATTTATATGTCTCGGTTTGCTGCGGTGGGTGGCATTACTTCTGGCTCTGTTTCTCAATGCGTTTGGAGCTCCGGTTGGAATACCAGGCCTGCAGGCATTCCTGGCATTTGTTTGGCTTGTGTGATTATGGATGTGTTGTCCCAGTCGGATTTGTCCCTTGCTGTTCATGTGTAGTGAGAATTGGGGATGTCTCTTGGTGGCTAGTTTGAGCTGAATTTAGTGTTTGTTGTGTTGAGTTTCCCAGTAGTCAGTACAGATACAGGAAGAATGTATTAAAAATGTGCTAATGTGATTTTGCTGTGCTTTCACTGCTGTAGTTTTGTTTGAATTGTGTGGTTTCACTGTGACCAGCTGCTACATAGATGCATATCTCAACTTTTTTTGTAGTAAATACTGAAGTTCCCTGCATAAGAAAATAAGATATGCATTGTAGCAGTTGATACTGCAAGGGAGCATTGTGTGGAACCAAAGACTTTATTGATCATTTGAGGGGCTGAAGCCCCATCTCCCTATATCATGGTATGTTTGCCCACTTGTCCCACTCTTTTATAGCACACCATCCTAGTAATCTCATTGTATCCCACAAGCCGGGGCTGAATTAAATTTCTTAACTAACTGTGGAGGTTGTATTGTGAAGAGACTTTTGAAATATGAAAAATTTGGCTAATATGAGCTGGTATGAATTAAGGAGTTGAGGCCTGGGTAGGTCACCCTGATCTTGTTGAATGGCCAATGCCTACTCGTGTTCAATGCAGTTAGTTCACTTAACGTAAGTGAATTTTGTCTTTCCTTCTGAGCTCATTGCAATATCTAAATATACATCCTAATAAATTGGTCATGCTGTTAACCTGTTGCAATATTTGTCCCACCTTCCTTTGAATGTGGAAAAGGCTAATTTAAAATTCCAGAGCTTTCCCTCTTCAGAGCAAGTGGGATAAAAATGTATTCCTTTTATGTCTTAGATTTTGTATTGGAAATCCTGGGATGGGGAATACACTAAATG
This sequence comes from Rhincodon typus, assembly GCF_021869965.1. Taxonomy (NCBI): domain Eukaryota; kingdom Metazoa; phylum Chordata; class Chondrichthyes; order Orectolobiformes; family Rhincodontidae; genus Rhincodon; species Rhincodon typus. The sequence goes on from NC_063354.1 coordinate 7,067,662, forward strand.
CAGCATCTCAGAAAAAAAATCAATGACACTTCAGCATTGTTCTGAATGCAGGCTCTTTTGTACATTTCTATTGTTGGAGTCTGAAATGATTGCTTTCCCTACAGATGCTCCCTGGTGTGGACACTGCAAGGCCCTTGCTCCTGAATATGCTAAAGCAGCTGCAAAACTGAAAGAAGAAGGCTCTGAGATCAGACTTGCAAAAGTGGATGCCACTGAGGAGTCTGACCTTGCACAGATGTTTTCAGTACGGGGATACCCGACCATTAAGTTTTTTAAAAATGGTGATAAGAGCAGCCCGAAGGACTATTCAGGTAATGACTATTTAAATATTTGTAATACATGGTCTGATTAATGTATAAATAACTTGGACTGTTCAACCACTCAATTTCCCACCTCTGAACTTGAGCTATCTCCTTTTTGTTAATAGTGGCTAACTTGCCAGCGTTGGGCTGCACTGTCTGTAGATCAGGTCTGTTGTCAATTTGATTGCAGTTGGATGGTATAGAACTGATCACACCTAAAATTACACTAAATTTACTCCAAAACTAATTAATTGCTTTTTTTGTTTGTTACTGCCTTAGCCACTGCTTTTTGTTTGAGCTTCCAACTAGAACCACTTAAAAATTACAGTCCAGAAAGTGGCCATTCAACCCATTGTCAGGTTCCAGCATTTCAGGTGCACATCTAGGTTTTTAAGAGTTTAAGGTTTCCTGCCTCAATCTTCACTGAACAGTGAATTTGTGGCACCCAGCTTCCCCTGGTCATTAATTCCCCCCCCCCACCACCCCCAATGCTAGGGGAAACAGGTTTTCCCTGTCTGCTCTAGCTAGGCCCCTCCTAACTTTGTGCAACTCGACTAAGTCACCTTTCACTGCCTCCTAAGGAAAGTAACTAGAGTCTACCCAAACTTTTCTCATAGCCTCAGTGACAAGTCATGGCAACATTGTTGTGAATCCCCTGTAGGCCATTGGTGTCTCTCCTGTATTTCTTGCCCAATGAAGGTAGACACCCTTTATGAAAACTTATGCCTGTTCTGCCACTTTCAGGAAATTGTGGACTTGTTCTACCCCTTGATCCTCCATTTATTGTGTATTCCCCTGTTTGTCTTCAAATGTATACCCTTTCACTTCTGGTTGAATTCCATTTACCATTTTTCTAACCATTCATCCAAACCATGGATATTGTGCGGTAGTCAACAGTCATCCTTTTCGTATCAGCTACTTGGCTAATTCTTCTCTGCAAACTTCAGTTGTGCCACTGCATTCAAATTTAATTTGTTAACATGTACCACAACAAGGCACCCAGCATTGAGCCTTGTGCAACACTACTGGAAACCATTTTTCAATTTGCAAAAACATATCCAGTGTTACCCTTTGTTTCTGGTCACTGAATCAAATTTGCTTCCAACTTGCTTCCTTCCCTGTATCCCTTGGGTTTTAATTTTTCTAACCTGTCTGCTACATGAGACCTTGTCAAATGCTGTACTAAAATCATAAACAGGATCCTCTGCACTACCCTGGTAAATCCTCATTGTTACTTTTGCAAAATGTTCAATTGTTAGTAAGAAGTGACCTTCTCTTAAAGCCATGTTGGCTATCCATGCCTTTTTAGGAAGCTAATTCTAATAATTACTGACGCCAGTATTTTGTCCTCCAGGTCGGGCTGACTGGTCTGTAATTATTCAGCCTGTCCTTTGCACTGTACTACAGAAATGTATCTAGTTTGTTCATTCTGTTAGCATGAGCAGGTTTAATTTCTTTCATGTGGTTTCATTCATCTTTCTGTCTTGCATCTTGTGCAAATTATACACTTTTGTTTCACTTGAGACTGAAAATCATGTTTAACCCAGGTTTACTGTCACTCACTGGAAGTGAAATCCTAGTTTTTTGTACTTGATGCCAAAATTATTTCGTGTGGGATAGAATACTCTCATTAATCTGAATGTATAATTCTGCATTTATGAAATTTACATCTGAGGGTTGCAGCAAAGGAATTTAAGGTTGGAAATTTATTGGGTAAAGTATTTTATCTTAACTGCATTTTGCATTTAAGGTTGTCATGACTTACTGAACAATTTTGATTCAGATCCCAGTGATAAAATGAGTCAACTGGAGCATCAAATGCTTAAAATCCTTTGAAGTAGAAATTAATTCAATTTTAAGATGAAATTGGAGGGAGCTACATTTGACTTTTGCATCTATCAACAGAACTGGTTTTTGTTCCACTATTGCTAACTGCACTTTGACTTTTCCTTGACCTGTTGCTAGCTCCTTATCTTGCACCATCCTCTTGTTTCTCATTTAATCTCTCCTACATTTCATCTTGCACAGACTTCTGGTTTGTTTGGTCTCTCTCCCTGTTGTCTCATTCTTTTTATTGTTATAGCCTCTTGTGTCCTCAATTTTTTTCAGACTTGAGGTAATTGTGCTGAAACATTAACTATTTCTCTCTAAGTGCTGCCTGATTTGTTAAGCTTTTCCAGTATTTTCTGTTGCTATTTATTGTTTGGGTCAAGTATTATTTGAAGTTCTTGTGCATTTCTTGACGGTTCCCTTTGGAAGGAATTGGATGCTTGTTTTTAGATATAGTTCTTTTTGGCCATAGTTGATCTATGGTGCCATGTCCCAGTCAGCATTATTCAGGTATAAACTTTGGCTGTGTGTGTTTAGGGGTGGGGCACATCTGTTAATTCCAGTTAGACATTAGTTGATGTCCAATTATCTGAAACTCTCTTGGATCACATGACCAGCATCTTTGGACATGGCTTTCTCTTTCCAGAGATCTTCCTAGTCAATGAACCTTGTGACTTTCTTCTTGAGCTACCAAGTGATTCCCTACGTGCTACTTAACAAAATTTAAGCTCTATCTTTCTCCCACTTCTGCAGCATCTCTTCTCCATTCACTACCATGTTATGGAGATTCAAACTGTGACTTACTGATCACTGATTTCTTAGATATTGAGACTGAAGTTTTTGACAAAATTACTTTCCCATATGTGACCATGAAAATTAACATGACAAGAACAGATATAATATTTGATATTAAGCCCAAAAAGTGTGGATAGTGCTGCAGTGGTCAAGGTTTTAGATGCTGGCTTCTGGAACTTGGATCTACTGAAGCCAGTACTTCAGTGCTGAAAATCTGGGTGTTTGTAATGGTTCTGTTTCTTTTTAAGCTGGAATCTGGTTTAACTTGTTTTTAAACAGAGGGGCACTAAGACATTTGAAATTTCAGCAATTTATCTCTAGAGCAATAAACATGCTCTTAGTTTTTGGGACAGGCTGTTAACTAGGCTGTTTTGTGGAGCTGTCTTTCCTTGGGCCTGCTTTAGCTGGTTCTCAATTTTAACAGAAAAAGATGCTATTGCAGGATTTAAATTGTAATAGAGCACTATCCTGTACAATGGGAGTAAAACTTCATTATTTAGTTTCCATCAGCCACTGACCCTGGTTGCAACTCGCAGCCAATATCTTCTGATTAGCTAACAATTTTTCACCAAAACTAATCAAAAGGATTTTCATAACAGTTGGGTGTGGAGCCTGTTCACAACCTTGTACATTGCACTAAACAGACTTTTTGGTCCACACTGGTGTTTATGCTCCATGTGAACCTCCAGTTTGCTTCATGTTGCACTTACCTCTTTCACCTTTGTATGCTACCTTGCCCTTTAATGCATTTCTGCATTAATGCACTGGAATGTTACCTCTTAACTTCCCTGGTTCTGTTACAGGGTCACAAAACTGAAATTTGCCTCCCTGCAGATGCTGCCTGACCTCAGTATTTCCAACATTTTGTATCTTGATGCTCTTCTCCTGTTGTGCAGGAAGTAATAACAAGGTTGGCTCTATAGCCCACAATAAAAATATCAGCCAACAAACCAAATGGCAACTGTCCTCATTACTTCATGAACTAGCTGCTCAGTAACAAGTATTCCCTTTAAAATTTTGATCTTCGGTTTTGTTAGCTGGCCGACAGCATGAAGATATCATGAACTGGCTGAAGAAGCGCATGGGACCTGCAGCAGACACCATTACAGAAGCCGATGCTGCTGAGAAACTGGTGGACTCCTCAGAAGTGGTTGTTATTGGGTTTTTTAAGGTACTGACTATTTCTTAAGTTTTTGTATATTGTGGATTTACCGCCATGAGGGCAGTATCAGGAGAGTAAGGGCCAAATTCTATATTGGTCACTTGTGGGAGCGGTCAATGTTTGTTGGTATCAGATGCTTCCTTACTAGTCATTGGCTGCAGGTGATGTCTAATGAAAGAACCAGGGAGACCTGCCCAGTCATTCCCTTCATCCTTGAGCAATGCTTTACTTACACAGAAGTAGATTGAAAACCAAGTTCGTTGTGACTTGAGTTTCCCCCATGAACTGTCAGTGCAGCCTTGATAGCCAATGTGTACATACACCTGAAATTTTAACATGTTGCTAACTAACAAGTCTACATATGTTACGACTTGTGTATGACCACATTATGGAATTGTAAAAGAATTGCAAACAAAGGATGCCTTAAGTGTGTAGGAAGTGGAGGCTGAGCTGGAGTTTATTTGCCCCCTGCTTCCCCTCCATGCACACCCTCTGCAGCAGTAGAGGTTAGAGGATTGAGTTGATTATTTGTTGCCAAAATAATACATATATAAAGATAAAGGGCAAAAGTTTTGCTGTACTTTAACCTACTTCTGTAGGTTGTAGAAATAAACCTGAATTCTGCAAATATCCAGTAGGTCAGGCATCATCCAGGAAGACAGACACAGTTAATATTTTTGGTTAAAAGCCTATCATCAGTATTTGGTTGGCAATATAATGTTGCTGAGTCAAAATGCTGGAACTCCTTCCCTAATGGGGCCTGCATCAAATAGACAGCGGTGGTTCAAGAAGTCAGCTCACTACCTTCATGGCCAATTAGGAATGGGCACTAAATGCTGGTGCAGTCAGTGAATCTTCCAGGCTATGATCATCTTTTTTTTTAAAAAAAGATAGTCTCAACCCTGTCTATCCTCCATCTAGAAATGCAGATTCTGCTTCAAAGTGTACAGTGAGGTCTAATGCTATCCCTCTCTCTTCCTGACTTGAGACTGAAGTTCCCCTGTTTGACACTCTTGCCAGGATTTATGCTTCACTGGCCGTAACACAGATTATAACTGAAGACTAGTTGATGATCGAGTTTAGGGAATACTAATCCACTCCTTCCTGCTGATCAGCCCACATGATCTGCTCTTACTAGATATTTCTTCCCCCTGCATTCTGAACATAAATGACTGTATGCAATCCATGCTTTTGTTACCTGCAGTCTTGACTTGCTGTTTATTGAAACAGCAGCTCTACATCAGTCCTCAACGTTAAAATGTATCACCATCTTCCAGCAAAGTCTGGGATCTGTAACTTCAACTGTCCAGTTTGCACAGGCTTCCCTACATTAACAAGTCAATTTCTTGCTGCCCTTTATCACCTAGTGCCACCCAGTCTCAGTCTCTAGCTTTAGATATCCTTTACTACAACAACCTCTCCTTTTCCTCCCCTCTTTTGGATGCTCGCTGAACCACTACAAGTCAGACTTAGTCTTGACACCTTTTTGTTTTCAAAAAAAACTTTTCAATTCACCCTTAATTGACTTGGCTTTTCCTTCCTCTACACACATGCTAGAGAAATGCAAGCTGGTTAACTTTGTATACAACACAAGCTTGGTGTCAACCCTTCTCAATTCCTACAGGTCAGAGCTCTAATGTTCTTCCGAACATTCAGAAAGGGTCATAAAGCCCAGCTGATTGAGTGCTGCTTTAAAACACTGACATGAATTCAATCCGATGTGGCCTGTCTTTCACCTTCCCCTTTGTGATTTAAGATTGCTAAAAAGTAGCAGGAGAGGCCATTTGGCTCACTGTGCCCCATCTGTCATCTGGTAACATGGCTGATCTTTAGTGGTAATTTTACTTTTGTATCTTGTTCTCCACAATTCCTGACTCTCAATCAAAAATCTAAATCAACCAGACTATTCAGTGACCCAGTCTCCACTCCTGTCTGGGGATAAGAATGGAGGAGAAATTCCTCCTTAAGCGGTGTCCCCTTAGCTCTTTTTCCCTGAGAGGAAGCATCCTTTCATCACACTAGAGCACTCTAATTGGGGTAGTGCCCTGCAGTGATGGCTTGAGTTTGAAATGATTGAATACTTAGTTTCTTAGCATATTCTGCCCTTGAATGGGACTGATAAGAAACAGCTTTTCATTACTTATGTCATTGCTGCTTCTTGCCATTTTCTTATGTTGCAGAGTTGCTTATTTGGACTCCTGGGTGAGATATCTTAAACCTGTACCCTGGCCCTTGAGTATATCACCGCTTTGACTGCCTCCGTGCATGTGTGCTGAACAGCTTCAGCCTTTTGAGATGCTGATTTCAAAAAGCAGTTCTTATTGAACCAGAATTTCTTCTTGCTTTCTCGACATCTTTTTGTCTGTGTACCTCAATTTGAATGACGCAATCATTATTTTGCCAACTCTTAATGAAACTTTAAGAAACAGATGTCCTTTTTTTACTTCAGTGACTTTTTAAAAAATTTACTTTAAAACCCATTGCATCTTTCTCAATCTTTTGTTTTAGTGCAAATACTCTGCAATTACAACATGTGACTAGGTAGTGATGTAGTTCATGTAATCTGAAATAGATGAAATTTGATTTTTATTTGACCTTCCTGCAATGGAGTCACTAGTTAATGAAAACTCAGTGGGGTTACTACAGTGAGAAAACCCTGTCATTCATTTTTATTGAACAAGTTCAACCTTGTGTGGCTCAAGTGGAATGGGAATGTCTGAATGAAACTGTTTCCCTTTCAGGATATGGAAGGTGGCGATGCCAAAACATTCCTGCAGGCTGCAGAGACCTTTGATGAGGTGCCATTTGGAATCACTTCAGAAGGAGACCTTTTCAAAAAGTATGATGTGAACAAGGATGGTGTTGTCCTTTTTAAGAAGGTATTTGATCAAATACATCTATTTTGTAGCAGATTTTGGTTGGTCTTAACTGTTGTGATTGTTTTGGAAGCAAATACTCTCCAGTTGGAGACCAATCATACTTCCTACTCAGTTGGCTTGGTGGTAATAAGAGGCTAGAAAGCTGATGATAACGTTGTACCTTTGTCTCAGACTTTAGGTCATTTTGGTGTTGGGCTGCTCTTGCAGGATTTTTTATTGGGAATTTTAAGACTGAAAAGTGCAGCACTACAGTTAAATTATTTTTGATTATCAGTAACATTTGAAGTGGGGCTGTCTGCAAGAAAGTTGAGGTTTTGAACCTAGAACATCCAGGGATGATGCTAGGAAGTACTTCAATGTGTAATGGAAATTTGGAATTTCATGTCTCAAAAACCTTGCTGAAGCAGAGTTGGGTTGAAAAATTTCAAGGCTGATTGGGTCTGTCAGCAAGGGACTTAAGTGATATGGAACATTTTGTTTGGTAAATGGAGCCAAGAATCTGATCCAGTTAATTGAGTGGTAGAGACACTGAAGGGCTGAACAGTCTGTCTTGTTCCTTTTATTCTAAAGGGCTAGTGATTTTGATTCTTTCCCTGGAAGTGTTCTTAAAGCTGTCCTGTCCCTTCCTGGCATAGGTACTGACAAGTTGAAAAAATCCTCTGACTGCACTAAATTCAGATTCCAGTCCATGACTCCCATGAGCAATAAACTGTGTGCAGTAAATAAACAGCACCATTTCACTTACTGATGTGATTCTTGTGTGTTAATGTCTACAGGTTGTAGGGCAACAGTCGTTTCTATTGACCTGGCTGGCATACTCCTGAATTGCAAGCTAGTTACCTATTTTGTCCACTTAGAACTGCTAACATATTTGCTAAATGCCTGAATTTGTAAGTATTTTGTGTTTAAAATTTAAGAGCCACATTAATTACCCATGGCAAAGTTGTGATCTCCAGCAACCATTAAGTGTAGCTGTTGATGTGTATTTTGTGGGTTTGACTGACCTTGAGACTAGAACCTGTTACCAGTGGGTGGCAGTATTTGAATGTTAAAGAGAAAGCATTTGAATTGATGACTTAAATAACACTCATCGTTTGTTTCTGCCCCCATCTTTTTAAAGAATTCACAGGCTGCCTGTAACACTTCTTTATCTGTATAAAATTGTCATACAGCTAATTTTTAAAAATTTAATGTGAAACTTTTCCCTGAGGTAAAACATAGATCTGAATTCCTAGATAAGACTTCCTCTGCTCACCAGATCAATGGCAGGATTGATTTCAAATGCGCAAAAGAATTTTATGTTCAATACCCAGCATTTTCTCTGGAAAAGCAAGCAGCTCAAATAACTGGGAATGATCCTTATTCCCAAGGTGAGATCTGCTTACACCACCTGCCATGAGCTGTCAGTTTCCCATGTAGTTGAAGTGAGTTGAGTAAACAGGACATCAGGTGGTTGGTGTTCTCAGTCCAGTGTAGTCCACTCAGGGCAGTTACCATCTAGCTGCTAAAGAGCTCAGTTTGGGAAGATAATGCTTGAAGGTTTTTAAAAATCAAGAACCAATTACAAACCACCCTGAGGTGTGGGATCAACTCCACTGGGTTAGAGTTGAATGTGCAGCTGTCCTTGCTTTCCTGTTAGAAGGGTCCATTTGTCAGGGTTCAAATGGAAGACATAGATCTAGATTTTTAAACTGATTTACTGGAACTAGTGACCTGGTAACAGTCCTTCCCAATTCACTGCACAGACCAGCTTCTAAGGATTCCCTGAATTATCAGTTTCTGGTCACAGGTGAAAGTTAAATTTTAGTTTCATTCTCCTTTGTGTGTTCCCTTTTCATGAATGGTGGTTTTGACTATATGTCATGAGTATAGATTTCTAAAAGAGCTTTTCGGTTGGTGGGGTGTGAGGGTTAGCTTCTCCTGAAAACAAATAGAATAGAAACAACTCAGAATTCCTACAGTGTGGAAACAGGCCCTTCAGCCCAACAAGTCACACTGACCCTCTGAACATTCCACCTAATCCACTCATGCTTGAACACTAGGCAATTTAATGGCCAATCCACCTAGCCTGCACATCTTTGGACAGGGGGGATACCAGAGGAAACCCACACAGACACAGGGAGAATGTGCAAACTCCACACGATTGCCCGAGGGTAGAATCGAACCCAGGACCCTGGTGCTGTGCGGCAGCAGTGTTAACCACTGAGCCACCATGCTGCCTCAATTGTGAAAATAGTGAAATTTTCTTCACCTCATGACTAAATTCTCATCTGTGGGCATTATGTAAGTGGTGCAGCCAATCTCTGGTTTGATATTGAGAAATCTAATATAAATAGCCAACTTGAGTCACTTTTTTATTGTATCCCAACAATCCTGTACACTGCAGACTGAAGGACAATTGTCTGAATTGGTCCTCTGCCCTGTTAGTGGGGACCACGCTCAGACTGCTTTGGTTTCAAACTAAAGTTAAATGTAAGATCCTTATAGCTGCAGTTTCCAGGGAGCCACCAGGTGGTAGGATTGAACTAAGTGCGTTCACCAGCTTTGGTTCATCCAAGCCTTTTTTGGGGTGCCTATAAAATGATCTTTGTTTTAACTCTGGTTAAATCCATGACTTTCAAATTTAATTCTAAAAACCATTTGGAAATCATTACAGTATTAAAATTTTTATGACCCATGGGTAGCGCACCATAAATTGAGCCCTGCTAATCTTGGAGTTGTACTTAATGTTAGTTTTAAGGTATAAACACTACCCTAGTTTACCTGGCTTTCAGAGATTGATAGTGCAGTGCAGGTTTCTGTATTTAAAAAAAGTTAAGAAATGAGACTATAGCTACAAGTGAGCACAAACCATTGACACAATACAGCTAACTTAAAATTGTAGTCTCAAACTCCCAATCTCAGGCAACAAATGGGCAAAATAGATTATTCACGGAGGTAGAGAAAATCTGGGAAGTCAGTTTTGTGGTCTTCCCAAATCAAACGTTGATGTACATTGAGCAGTAAGGCTCTTGGTGTTCAGTTGCTTTCTCTGGGAGCTTCTGGTGGCTTGTAAGTTGCACAGAGAAACTTGGACAGGTCTCAGATTTATCAATTTGAAGGTTTCCACTCGTAGCAACTACTACAGGAAAGGTAACTGCTTTTCTTCAAGCTTCAAATGTTTTATTGCAGGGGGCAAGTATCTTCAGAAATAACCACCTATGGCTGTCCTTTTCTGTAACCTGTTTCCAGTTCCAACCTAGCTGAGAATGAATCAGTTTCACTTATAAACAACTCCTCTGCTCCTGATCATCTACACATTGCAGAAAGCTATAGCCACAAAAGTTCCTTGCTGTGAAATTATGTAGCCCTCTTGCCAAGTCCCTGCTTTAAAAGAAAAGCCTTTCTTCTCATTTTTCAAGACTAAAGAATAAAGACATGCTTTTTGCGAGAACTGTTTCTTTAGTTCTATATGAAAATCAATTTGAATTAAAGCTGGTTTACGTGGTTTGAACTTTGGGTGTAGACTTTCCTACCGACTGTAAGCTCACTTAAAAACCCTGGCCTTAATGAGCTGAGGCTTTGCCCAGTATGGTTTTTGTGCCTAAAGACCAGAAAGTTCTGTTTGCTGCCTTGTTTTGGCCAGGTGATAGTGCTCCAATTGCCTTCTGGTTCAGGAAGGAATAAGGAAAGTAGCTGGAGTTCCCAATTTTTGCCTTAATCCCATGATACTGAAATGGTTCCTTTTTTAAGGAAAGGACCAGGTTTGGTTTGTAGTGTTCCCATAGAAACTTAAAATAAGGTTGTTGAGGTTGGTTGGCTTGCCGAGCTGGTTTGTTGTTCCGCAGACGTTTTGTTACCATGCTTGGTAACATCCTCAGTGCAGCCTCCAATGAAGCGTCGGTATGTTTTCCCACCTGGTTTTTAAACTCTGGGGTCCATTGAGATGGGTTGCCTCACTTCTGGGTTTCCTTCGTAGTGGAATGTATATGGGGTCGAGATCGGTGTGTTTGTTAATGGCATGCTTAGTGGAGTGCCATGCTTCCAGGAATTCTCGTGCTTGTCTCTTCCTATCCTGTCCCAGGATCTTGGTGTTGTCCCAGTCGAAGTGGTGGTTCTCCTTGTCCATGCGGATTGAGATGAGTGGGTATTGGTCGTGTCTTTTTGTAGCCAGCCATGTACTCTTGTTAGTTTCCTTCCTGTTTGTCCGATGTAGTGTTTCTCGCAGTCTCTGCAGGGGATCTTGTAGATGACATTGGTCCTGTCCATGGCGGGGAGTGGGTCCTTGGTTCGGGTGAGCAGTTGTCATAGGGTTGATATGGGCTTGTGTGCCACTCTGATGCCCAGCAGTCGTAGGAGTCTTGTGAATTCTGAAGCGTTTCTGATTTAGGGTAGTGTGATTGTGTTGGGGCGTGTAGTCTTTCTGATGCTGTTCGTGTAGGCATCTTCTGACCCAATTCTTTGGATATCCATTATCCTTGAAAACCTGGAAGAGGTATTCTTCTTGTGACCACTGGGCATCGGAGTGGCACGCAAGCCCACATCAACCCTACGACAACTGCTCACCCGAACCAAGGACCCACTCCCCGCCATGGACAGGGCCAACGTCATCTACAAGATCCCCTGCAGAGACTGAAACACTACATCGGACAAAGGAAGAAAACTAACAATAAGAGTACATGAACACCAACTGGTTACAAAAAGGCATGGACAAGGAGAACCGCCACTTGAACTGGGAAAACACAAATCCTGGGACAGGCTAGGCAGAGACAGGCATGAGAATTACTGGAAGTATGGCACTCCATGAAGCATGCCATTAACAAACACCGATCTCAACCCCATATACACTCCAATACAAAGGAAACCTGGAAGTGAGGCAACCCATCTCAATGGACCCCAGAGTTTAAAAACCAGGCGGGAAAACATACTGGCGCTTCATCGGAGGCTGCACTGAGGATGTTACCAAGCATGGTGATGAAATATCTGCGAAACAAACCAGCTTGGCGAGCCAACCAATCTCAACACCCACAACCCGAGCTACAAATCTACTCCAAAACCTTAAACTTAAAATAAACCTGTTCATGGGTTGGCATTTCGGTAGTGATCTGTGTCCTGTTGTTTATCAGCTAATGTTCTTTTTTTAAAAATGAAATTCAACTACTTTTGAGCAGCAAGTAAATGAAGTGAAACCCTTGTTTGGCTGTTGCCCCAGGAATAGGTTATTTTCCCACTGATTTTATGTTGCGTTGAGGGCTGGACATTTTTTAGCATTTCACATTTGTGATGAGAAAGCAAGCTCCCTATTCCTGCATCATTAATCTTGACAGTTGAGCCATTTTCAGTAAGCAAGGTCACAGTATTCTCACTTTCTGCTATAGCAGGTACTGGGAACTGATTGGAATTTAATGTCATTTCATTCTTTTGCCATTATGCCATGGATGATGGGTCTTGACAGTTCTCTGCTTGAGCTGGGACATGCCTTTTTCTAATTTCCTGTCCTGACGTGTGACATGTGGCCTTTTGAGATTTGGCAGTGCTTTCAGTTCTGAGTGACCATTTCTAGTTATGGTTTTAAGCTTCATGGGGAAGGAGAGATGAGCAGAGCCAACTAAAGAATATTATCCCATGGGTTTGAACTAGTTTGATCTACCTGTCACCAGTTTATACTACAAGATGTACAAATTTAGAACATGGACTGCAAACTGGATGCTGAGTCAAAGGATGAGCACAATTTTAAACAGGGAAATGAAAGCAGTTGTGCTTATTTTCCTGTTGCTAATTTGAATTATTTCTTTTATTTTGTCACCAACAAGCAGCAATATTTTAATTTGTTTTAAGCCTATCCTAACTAGGAAATACTTCATGATATTGTGCTGATCTTTGTTAACACAGATACCTAACTTTGCATTTTAATGGTGTATGGAAAATTGAGTAAAATTCTAGCTCAGCCCTAGTATTTTTAATGGGTGAGATGACCTAAGTGGTCATGCTGTGTACACAAGTTGTGCAAAAAGTTCCTTTTTTTGGTTGCTTGTTTTTGTCAACCTGTTTCAGCAGCTACAAACCATGGGGCATTTGGGTTGGAGCATGAGGAGACTCCAATGTGAAGTGATGCATGTAGACCGAAGAATGCTGGAACAACTTGGCACTGGTGGTCTTGAGTTCCAGGGTGCTATTATTGAGGGTGTAGTCCACAAATTGTAGGAATTCCAGATTGACCAGTGTGGATTATTGTCCTTTTTGGCCCTTGGTAGGGGAAGTAAGGTGTTTGGAATTTTTCTTCAAATGTCTGGTGTTGTTACATAATTAAATTGTAAAGAGGTGTGTCAGGGCTTTTTTATTTTTAGTTTTGAGATGGCACAGCCTCATTTAGTGCTCGCTGCTGCTAAACCTGATCGTGTGTGTAATTTCACACTTTGGCAGATACACCTCCAACTATGACTTAATGCACAGGCAATATGGTCATGTCCATATATATATAATATTGCTGCTGTTAATGGAACTGGAATTGTGATGTAGACACCATGTTTCTAATTGCAGCTCTATTGGCAACAGCTCTGCCATTTTTTTAACTCCCTGCCTCAAAACAAAACTGGGATCTGTGTAAAGGAATGTCCTGGATGGGTGAAGCTTTGAACAGAAAGCAAATTATGAAGTATTAACAATGCAGAATCAGGCTGTTTATCTAATCTTGTCATTGCTGCTGTCCATGCTCTGTTTCTTAAAAAAAAAAAAAAAAACCTGCCCATCAATTAAGTCTTCAATATCTCATTACTTTCTCCATGCTATGTGTTTTGAGCTTCTCAAATGCATCCTTTTTTGCATGTCTTGTGCTCCCTGGGTGGCAGGCTCCACATTTAGACCAATTTCCAGGTAGAGAAGCTTTTCCTGAATTCCCTGTTGGGTTTATAATGACTGTTCTATTTGTTCCCTATTCCTGATGTTATCTGCAAAAATTATGGCTTTTTTTTCATATAAATGAACATGTGAACTTCATCTTGATTTTAGGAGGTATCCTTGTTTAGTGATGTTTTATCTAAACTCTTCACGCAGAAGAGTTTCATCTCCTTGATGCTTTATGGGTGTAGGTAATGAAGTAGAGTAACACTGGTATCCTTTTGGCAGTTCCTTAGTAGTTGAGAAGTTTGTATTGTGTAGCTTGTACTGAACCTCAATGTGGCAGGGATTTGGTGCACAAATTCTGTGCTGACAGAAAGATGGCTTCCACAGTGCAATCCAGAGGGATAATTCTCAAGGCTGAGCTACTTAACTGAAATCTCTGTTCAAGCAACAGGATATTAACCAGGTCTCTCATAGTATGTTGACTAAGCAGAAGTAAACCATTCAGCCTCTTGAGCCTGCTCTGCCATTCACTAGGATTGAGGCTGACTTGCTTGCTTTGAATTCCATAGTACCATCTACCCCCAATAATCTTCAACTTGCTCCTGCTTAACAAGAACCTATCCCTGTCTGTCAAATACTCTGACGGTTTCTCCACTGCTTTCTCAGGCAGAGTTCAAGTTTCATAATACTTTTTTTGTCATTGGTCCTGAAAAGTCAAGCCCTAGTTTTGGACTGACCAAGATACGTTATTTCCACATGCACTTAGTCAGGACTATTCAAGATCTTATACAGTTTAGTCATGTCATAGCTTGCCCTTCTAAACCCCAGTGAAAACAAACCCAGTCTGACTAACCTATCCTCTTAAGACAATCCACTCCTTCCATGTATTCAGCTGGTCAACTTCCCTTCAGCCTGTGATGCTTTACATCTATCCTTTAACAAGGAAACAGACTGGGCACAACAATGTTGTATGGTTGGGCATTGTGTAATAAAGTGGCTGCTGTTGCTCTGGGTATGTAAAATGTTTAAATGGATATTGAATTTTTATCTGACTAATGTTACTTCTGTTTCAGTTTGACGAAGGTCGTAATACATATGATGGTGAAGTTACAAAGGAGAATATAATTGAATTTATTAAGAGCAACCAGCTGCCTCTAGTTATTGAATTCACTGAGCAGGTACAGAAACATTTGGTTATTTTCTGGAACTGGGTGCTCCCCAGTACCATTCCCTCCCAATCCCTGCCCCAAAAAAAAACTTTGGATTAGCAATGGCTCTTGAAGGTCTGCTAATAAATTTTTTTCTTTCAATATGTTGAGAACATGCATAGTGCCTTGAATGAGACACAAATTAAGTCAGAACCATTGACAAACTCTTGTGGCAGCAAGCTGCTGTGTTTTTGAGGTGGCTGACTGCACTAATGTGCAATATTTGTTACAACAGTTCTTCCTATGGAAGATGTCACTCCATACAGGAGAATTACAGCATCACCCAACTTGTACCAATGTACATTTTGGAGTTGAAGTACCATTTCTGTGAAGTACTAATGTTGAGTGAACATTCTGGTGAAATCTGTTTTGCAACAAACTGTGAAAGTTCATTCATGAATGACCTTTTCTTGCAGTCTGCACCAAAGATCTTCGGTGGTGACATCAAGACCCATATGCTGTTGTTCATCCCTAAGAGCTCATCAAGCTTTGAGGAAAATTTGAGCAACTTTAAGAATGCGGCAGAAAGTTTCAAGGGCAAAGTAAGTGACACTTTGACATATAACTTTTCTAGGTCAGACATTAAGTTATGGTGCGTGTTTAACCTGTGGCTTAAATACCCAAATTTTGTTAACGAAAATGGGAAACGTGTGTAAATCTCTTAAATATACCTCTTCTGGCCTAATTGGATCAAAATCCCATGACACCAGGTTATAATCCAACAGATTAGCCTAATGGACTATAACCTGGTGTCATGTGACTTATGACTTTGTCCACCTCAGTCCAACACTGGCACCATCAGGCCTAATTACAGTTCTTTTCCACTTAATCTTATCTGAAATTGAAGTCATCCACTTTGGGTTGGAAAGAAGTGATTTAGAGTCTAGTGTGCTGCTTAGACCCGACTGCAATCTTTAAAAACAAGTGGAATTTTGGCTGTAGTCTCATTTGATTTCACTGAAATTCAAGTGAGAAATTAATGATTCACTTTTGCAATCTTCCATTTTGGACATCAGGCTTCTTCTGTATTGAGCAGATTTGCCACAAAGCATCAAAGCGGTTACTCTGATAACTGGCTTGTTCCCTGGAATTTGGAACCAAGAGTATTTACAGCTAAAGGGATTTGTCATGGGTGAATCTGTTTCCAGTAAGGGGCCATCAACAGCATTGCCTGAAATTTAAGTCGGATGCTTGAGTGAAATCATGGTTTACTTTTATCAAACAGTTAGCTTCACTGAGCTGCCAGCGAATTTCTGTAAGCTCTGGTCTGTCTTGACTACAAGCAGCAAATAGGACCTCTTTCCCAGCCCGTGCACTGCACCCTAATCACTGCTTTTCTTTTGAGCCCCAACTTTTCCATAGCACTATGTGGCACTTCTATTCTAAACCCTAACTGTCTGCCTTCATCTGACTTTTTAGTTTACATTACCCTGTATTTACAGTTTTTGCTTCGATTGGATTCAATGAATAGGCTCTGCAGCCTTTCAGACTCACCTGAATGCTTTTAAATAATTTAGCTCTAACTCAAAACAAATGATTCATCTGGACTTGCATTACTGCAAACAGTATAGACAGACAGCATGTTTCTAATTTAGGATCAGAAGCACGGGTGGGTTTGTTATATCCAGCTTCACAGCAACATGATCCCAGACTTTACAAGTGCAGTAGATGCTTCAATTTGCATTTGTCCCATTTTCTACATTGCTGTTGGCATTTTCTACTTGAATATGATTTAACTTTAGGATTAAAGCTAATATGCATTGGCCATGAACTAGATATTGGGATGCTATTCATCAATAAGATGCAATTGTATCCTTTTTGAGTGCATATGCTTTGTAGTGGACTTTGCTAATCACCAGTCAGTAATGAAGTCAAGTGCTTTTCTTGTTTCCTGTGGTACTAGCCTTGGGCTGTTGAAGCTGCTTGAGTGTCCAGGTATTAAACCCAACCCCAATATACTGAAATCAAATTTGATATGAACTAATGTTTATGTTTCTGGGTTTGGAGAGATGACTCACTTTGATAACTAGGTTTTAAGGATCTTTCCCTCCCATGTTTGAAGCAGCTCCTTCGACCTGTCAAATGAACTTGCCCCTTCAAAACTCTCCCACCAGATCCTCTTCATCTACATTGATAGTGAAGTTGAGGACAACCAAAGAGTTCTGGAGTTCTTTGGTTTGAAGAAAGAGGAATGCCCAGCCATTCGCCTCATCACCCTTGAGGAGGAAATGACCAAATACAAGCCAGAGAGTGAGGACATCACTGTAGACAATGTCAAAATGTTCTGCAACCAGTTTTTGGAAGGGAAATTGAAGGTGAGACATCTTCAAATCATTGGGTGCTGACTATATTTAAAAGCCTGCTTCATGAACTGTGGTTTTCTTTTTCAAAAAAAAAAATGTGTGACGTGGTCAGGGTGGGAGTGCAGATCTGTTTAGGTGCATCTAGGCACCAGGGAGAAAGGAATTGAAGGATATGCTGATGGTTTGAGATGTGTGGAAACTCTTCTGAGGCAGGGTAGGCCACTTGGCTGGATGATCTCTTTGCATGTTAACATTTAAATTGGTTAAACCTGAAGGATGCCATTTGGGGAGTTGGTATCTTAGAGGTCTGCTTTTTGTCAATTAGTTTCCCCATTTGTCATGACAGTACTAACTTTGCACTGGGTTGTGTGTTCTAGATGTTGGCAGACTTCTACCATTCTCAAGTATCATTTTTAATCCATGGCAATGCAGTATTCTGTTTTTAAGCTGCAATAACTTACACTTGTGGGTAGTAATCCCTTTCTCTACCTAGCCAGTGTGATATACCAAGTGGGTGATTTGTGAAGGGATGCAAGGGTGAGACCAGTGTATGCAGGGAGGAGACGACAAGGTGCAGAGCTGGATGAACACAGCAGGCCGAGCAGAAAGGCTGATGTTTCGGGCCTAGACCCTTCATCAGAAATGGGGGAGGGGAAGGGGGTTCTGAAATAAATAGGGAGCGGGGGGAGGTGGATAGAGGAGAAGATAGGTGGAGAGGAAACACCGGTCAAAGAGGTGGGGATGGAGCCAGTAAAGGTGAGTGTAGGTGGGGAGTTAGGGAGGGGATAGGTCAGTCCAGGGAGGACTGACAGGTCAAGGGGACAGGATGAGGTCAGTATGTAGGAGATGGGGGTGCGGCTTTAGGTGGGAGGAAGAACAGGTTAGGGAGGCGGGGATGTGGTAGGGGGAGGGAAGCTTTGAAGCTTGTGAAATCCACGTTGATACCATTTGGGCTGCAGGGTTCCCAAGCGGAATATGAGTTGCTGTTCCTGCAACCTTCAGGTGGCATCGTTGTGGCACTGCAGGAGGCCCAGGATGGACATGTCGTCTGAGGAATGGGAGGGGGAGTTGAAATAGTTCGTGACTGGGAGGTGCAGTTGTTTATTGCGAACCGAGCGTAGGTGTTCTGCAAAGCGGTCCCCGATGTAGAGGAGACCACAACGGGTACGGCAGATGTGCAGGTGAACGTCAGGGAGGAGTTAACTTTGAGCACAATGAAATACTAGGTAAATACATAGACACTGAGGATTTAATTAGGTGGGCTGTGAATTGTAGCTTTAGCGTTTTGGATCTATAATGGGAGGAATAGTCATATCAAATTGGAAGTGTCAGTAATAGTGAACTGAGCCAATGCAAATTACTCACATTAGAATAGAAACAAATACCAAAATGCTGTATGTGAAACCTGACTTTTCTCTCTGGATATGGAGCCCTTCTTTATTCTTAAACGGATTACAAAATTCCATGCAAGAGTATAGAATTAAGTTCATTATGATGGGGTCGGTGTCCTCCTGGTGTCATGTTTCATCCAGTCGGCAATACTCAAATGTGCTGTTTGAAAAATGCAAATTCTGGTAGCAATCTGAATGTGATCACTGTCGAGCAAATGTTTGAAATCCAGCATTGCAGTGACTGTTCTGGAACTAAAAGCTTTCAAGGTGTTTGTTCTTTTGCTTTCACCCCTGTAGCCTCATCTCATGAGCCAAGATGTGCCCGAAGACTGGGACAAAGAAGCTGTCAAGGTCCTTGTTGGCAAAAACTTTGAGGAAGTTGCCTTTGATGAAACAAAGGATGTTTTTATTGAATTCTGTAAGTGTGACAACTGCTTCAATGCAGTTCCCCTCACTGGTCCTTCTGTTAAGTATGCCTTTTTAAAGATCTGAGATTTTAATTGTCAAGGTAATACTGCCACATTTAAATTGTGGCCAGTGCATGTATACCTAAAGAGGCCTTTAAGTCTAGCTGCCATAGGCTTCATTGAAATTAATTCTACTTCCCTAATCTGGCAGCCATGCTATTGTTCTTTGCCGGAATGGAGGCCCAATGTATTAATACACATTTTGTCTTTACTGAGTTGTAGAATAAGATCTCTCCTTGATTTGCATGCTAATCAGATGAATGATATTTTCCAATTGGAGACCAAAGACTGGATATGGGGTATTGAAACTGAACAAAGTATAACAAATCAATCCAGAATTGATATAGGGAAAACCAGAAATACTGTGGGTGCCAGATGAGATTCTCTCTGACTTTAAGGAGCTATAGCCTGAGGGAAACAGATTCCACACAGACCCATGAGCTGGGGCATGTGCCAGGAACTGCAATATTACATAAATCTGGGCTAATTTACCTGAATAAAATATTCTCTTGCTATAGATGCTCCATGGTGTGGTCACTGCAAGCAGCTGGCCCCTATCTGGGAATCTCTGGGAGAAAAGTACAAAGATAATGATAAAATAGTTATTGCGAAGATGGATGCCACTGCCAATGAAATTGAGTCTGTGAAGATCCACAGTTTCCCCACACTCAAATTCTTTCCTGCCAGCTCTGAGCGAACAGTGAGTATTGGTCCACAGATCTCTAATTCATCTATGTTTTTGATCAGGTATTTAACTTTTATTGCAAGTCAATCCCTTTAAATGTGGCATTGCTGTTCCTCAGTGCTGAAAATATTTGCTTCTCCAGTTACCAGGTCAAACATCAAACCATGAAATGTCTCAGTAATTGAATATTTACATTTACCATTTCTCCATGTCATTTCAAGTTTGATTTTTCTGTTTACAGATTATAGATTTCAATGGTGAGAGGACACTTGAATCTTTTGTCAAATTCCTAGAAAGTGGAGGAAAGGATGGAGGCACTGTTGATGAGGTAAGTACAAATTAGGATTAGTGAAGGTCATTGTGGCCAGTCTGGCTGGACGCTGAGCTAGGAGTTTTGACTTGACCTGGAAGGTAGTAATGTTGAGATTGTGGTGTTTGTCCCTGAGCTGTTGGTATCTGAGAATCTGCTAGCCAATTCTAGTGTGGTATGTAATGAGCTTCACTAATGACTTGTGGCTGCAATGTGACACTGCTGATGACCAAATCATGCTAGTTGCTTTTGGAGTTGGATGTATATGTCCATCACAAGGTTTTATTGCACTGGGAAATGCTAATCTAGGTAGCATTTGTGATACTCTGCTTCACGTTATTCAAAGAGTTCAAAGAAATTAATGGCAGGTTCAGAGCTGAAATGGGAAGAAGCTGGAGGGATTTGGGAGGGAGAAAATAACAAGTTTAAATATACATAATACTATTTTAAAAGCATCTAGTATATTTTTGGCCTCAATTGGATAAGTGCAGTCCACATTCCTTTTTGTCCTTAGACAATTTTATCTTCCTAGAATAGCCAAAGTTGTTTTTGTAGTCAAATCTACTTCAAGTTGAAGGACGAGTGTGTTAGTGTTGATTTTTACTTTTTTAGTGTTGACAATTTTTAAAATTTAAATAGCTGTTTTCCTTTGACAACTGTACATTGTTTATGCTGGTCAAGTGTGCTGCTTTCAAGTCCCTGCTGGCTGCTTTAGATAACATCTGCGGGGTGGTTAAAAAGGTGTGTGGCATGCTTGCCTTCATTGCTCACTCCTTTTTGAGTTGGGAAGTCGTGCTGAGGTTGTACAGGATGTTGATGAGGCTTCTGGAATGGTGTCCAGTTCTGGTTCCCAGTTAGAGGAAGGATATTATTCCTCTGGAGAGGGTTCAGAAGAGATTTAACAGGTGGTTGCTCAGTATGGAAGGTTTGAGTTATAAAGAAAGGCTGGATAAGTTGGGACTACTTTTTGACTGGTGTGGAAGGTTGAGAGGTGTATAAACTCATGAGGGGGATAGACAGAGTTAATGGTTGTGTTCCCCACCCTAGGGTGGGTGACTTCAAAGACTAGGGGGCACATTTTTATGGTGAGACAGGAAAGATTTAAAGAAATGAGGGGCAAACTTGAGGGTGGTTTGCATGTTGACTGAACTTTGAGGAAGTGGTGGATGTGGGTACAGTTCCAACATTTTAAACAACATTTAGGCAAGTACATGAATAGGGAAGGTTTGGAAGGATATGGGCCCAGGAGCAAGGACTAGTTTAGTTTGGGATTATGTTTGGCATAGACTGGTTGGATGGAAGGGTCTGTTTCTGTGCTGTATGACTGTTTCAGCTTGAAAGCTGTAACATTAGGATGGAAACGACCCCAAATCTCAAGTTTTGTGCTGAAATAGTGCAACTGTAAGGGTTGGGTAGGGGGGGAGTTGGCACCTGGTGGTCCTGATATATTCTGAAAGTGAGATTTTCCCCATCAGTCAGGGCAATGGGCATTTAACTGTCTTGTCAAAATCTGGCAAGAACAATGGATATAGTGATTGAGAACATACATACTTACTTCTGTCATCTTCTGCATCTACAAGTAACCGGCCTGCCGCCCCCCCCACACCCCCCCGCACAATTGCATGTGTAAATGGTTTTGGATGGGCCACAGAATAAGTCTAGGGTTCTCTGTCCCTTCTAGGTATTCATGTTCTTTCTCTTGCTGGTGCTGCCCCCCCACACCCCCAATAAAATGATAAGCAGGCTCCCTGGCTGAGATCAGCCAAAGTTAAACCTCAGTCTCTCCTGGCCACCCTCATTGAGCTCATGGGAGGGTAGGGGTGAAGAAAAAGGAGAGATTTTACTGGAAGTGTATATCCATCTCATCAATCCATTAGAGTCTGTTACTGCTTGTTTGTGCTCCAGAGTGTGATTAAGCTATTGATCCTATTTTAAGCATGTGATATCTCTACATGCCTTTCTCATTGTATAATGGCAGTAAACAGTTGGCAAAACTGTACACATTTGGCAGGTCAGGACTCACTACTTGGAAGTGGAATGAGGATTGGTGGGGTGGGACTGAGATTAGTGAATACTGTGAGCAACACGTTCTAGAAGTCGGTGCCACTTAACACTTGCACCTGTCTATTCACACAGGACCTTGAAGATCTTGAGGATGAGGAAGAGGAGTTAGAATCAGAAGATGAAGAAGCTGATCATCTTAAAGATGAATTGTAAAAATAATTGCAGCCAAAAACACTACTATTTTGTACAACTCAAACAGTAAACATGGAATATTTAACAACAAGTTCTGAGTTGATAAACCAGGGAATATACAAACAGTTGTCAATGCACGCAGTGCAATTGCTATCATTTAATTTATTAGGGATCTTCATCCTTAATTTTTTCAAGCCACAAACTGATATCTACACTTGGGACTTTTTTTTCTTGTTACTGATTTCATGTAATGTACTTTTGTACAGGGGTTTTTAAACTTGTTTGTATTAACATTACATTTGACTGGTGATGGAAGGTTGTCTCTCACTTTGTGTCTGAGTTGCCTAGGAGGAGAGGAGTGCTGAACTACAGGCCACTGAATTGGGGTGGGGTGGGGGGGGAGAAGAAACATACAAGCCATTAAAAATCCATCAACTGCAGTATTGTTAAAAGGATGTGGCTTCTAGTTCTGCATTTCAGGGACTCTTCTGCTTCAATGTAAGCCTTTTTGATGTTTGAATCTGGATCCAAGGTGATTAACATGTTGTTTTTGCTAAAGGGTTGGGTGGGGTGGAGGGGGGGGGATACCGTGCAACAGTTGAAGGGTGGGTGACCAGCTTCATATGTGAATTGTGCAATTCTTTTGAGCATTCCAAGCTGTTTAACCAGAAGCAAAAGATTTGATGGCCAGGATGAAATTAAAAGAATTAAACTCTTTTTCTCCATTCTTTGACTTCTGTTTGCATTCTGTCTAGCTGATTTTTTCTTTTTTAAAATCTTGCTGAATTGTATTGAGGCTTGTTGAGCTTAAAGATTACTGATAAGCCACTTTCCAATTGAATGGTATCTCAAGGAACTAGATATGCTCAATTATATATGTGCAATTCTCAGCAAGTCTGACTTGAAATAATCAAGTTGAAAATGAATGGGCTTTTAAAAGCTCAATGTACTGGAAAATAAGACTCATAAATCCATGAGCTTTGGGTATGTTTTCAGAATACTAACCTACATCATAAAATGTGATCCAGACTATATGGTGCCAACATCTGATTTGTACAAAAACTGACAAGTGGAAGTAGATTTAACCTGCCCATTATTGTCTGATCTCCACTTTAAACCTTGACTGGTTTTTCACATCTAGGCTGCCCTGCCCTGTACTGTTCAAGTACACCTTGTAGTTGGTGGATCTATTCAGCAGCATCATAGTTCAAACCAGGCTGTTACCTATGCACCAAGATCCACTGTACTTGGGAGTAACAGCTTGCAGAGTTATTTGGAAGTTAATGAAAAAATTATTGCTTCAAACTAATCTACCCATACAGCTTCCATTGAAGGAGCTAATTTGCCCTAATCAAGGATTTTCTGCTCCATTTGAATTGACTGAGCTTTCAACAAGAATGACCACTGAGTTTTTAAGTTGGAATAAATTCCCTACACACAATCTAAATCCTGACCTGTTTGGAACAGCAATAGGGTACACTTGTATTAGCTGTACTTCAGTATTGACCAGGGTTGTTGAGTTTTTGAATAGTGGATGAAGATGTGAGTGTCTAAGATGCTACTTAAGTGCATTGTGGAAACCTGGTGGTATCAGACCATGTGAAGAACTGTTTGGGGATAGATGGTGACAGGATATCAACATCTGTGTTTATTCTGCACCTGTTTTGAATTTCACTTGCCTTGGCCAATCCACAATGAGCATTCAAAACCTCTGGCTGTGCTAGCATGCAGAACTTAATCATTGCTCTTTCCATTTTGCATCTAGGCATCCTGGGTCTGAGAGTTGCTTTTTCAAGGAAAGAACTCTAAAATGAACTAGTGTTAAATTTCTCATGTATGACTAATTAAAATCTTGAACAGGAGAATCTTTTTCTCAAAAGCAGCCACTGTGGACAAAGCTAGAAGTGAAATGTACAGTCACCAATTCAAATGTTTAGATCTGATGGAGTGCTAAATCTTTTCTATTTTCCCCCTTGGCATTTTCAAGTAAGCTATTCTTCAATGTGCCTACTTTATCTGATTCAGCCCCTTGACTGAGTGAATCGGAGGTTCACTACTAATCACTTACCAAGTAATACAGCATTGAAACAGGCCCTTCACCCCTAACTGGTGCCCACTCAGCTAGTTCAATTGCATACATTTGATCCATATCCCTGTAAACCCTTCCCATCCATGTACCTATCCATATGTTTTAAATGTTATTGTACCTGCCTCGACCATTTTTCCTGGCAGCCCATTCCCTATATGCACCACTCTGAAGTTGCCCCTCGGGTCCTCCTTAAATCTTTGCACCCTGATCTTAAACCTATTCCCTGTAGTCTTCAATTCCCCATCCCTGGGGGGGAAAGACTGCATTCATCCTATCTGTGCCCCTCCTGACCTTTTTATACACCTCAATGAGATCACCCCTCATTCTCCAATGTTCCAACGAATAAAGTACTATCCTGCCCAATCTCTCCCTATAACTCAGGCCTAGTCCTGGCAATATCCTCCAATCATCTTTAATCATTTTCCAGTTTAACTGTCTTTCCTATAACTGACCAAACTGTGCACAATACTCCCAAGTGCAACCTCAATGACTTCAACTGTAACAACATCCCAACTCCCATACTTGATGCCTCAACTGAAGTCCAGAAGCCTACATCCAACCTCACTGTCCATTTGTGATGCTTTCAATGAACAAGTACTGAGTCCTTCTGTTCCACAACACTCCTCAGGGCCTTACCATTTACTGTATAAGTCCTAACTTGGTTTGACTTTCCAAAGTACAACACCTCACACTTGTCTGTATTGAATAGCATTTGCCAGTCCCTCAGTTCACTTTCCCCATCTGATCAAGATCCTTCTGATTTTTGATAACCACCTTCACTCCAAGATGCCTCCTAATTTTGTATCATCTGTAAACCTACTAATCATGCCTTGTACATTCACATCCGGATCATTTATATAAAATAACAAAGGTCCCAGCACTGACCTCTGGCACACCTCTAGTCTGAGAAACAACCTTCAACCGTCTCCCTCTGCTTGCTACCATCGAGCCAGTCTTGAATCCAATTAGCTAACTCTCCCTGGCTCCTATGTGACCTAATCTTCATGCCTAGCCTACTGTGGGACCTTGTCAAAGGCCTTAAAGTCTATCTATCCTCTTGGTTACCTCTTCAGGAAAAACTAAGATTTCAGACATGACTTCCTGTGCACACATCCATGCTGACTGTCCCTAATCAGACTTTGACTATCCAAATGTTGGTTGATCCTGTCCCTCTGTGTCCTCTCCAGTAACATGCCTACTACTGATGTAAGGATAACTGGCCTGTAGTTCCCTGGCTTGTTCTTTGCTACCTTTAAACAATGGAACAACATTAGTCACCCTCCAGACTTTCACCAGTGGCTAAAGATGAAGCAAAAATCTCTGCAAGAGCCTCTGCAATTTCATCCCTTGCTTATCACAATGTCCAAGGATGGATTTAATTAGGTCTAGGGGATTTATTCAGTTTAATGTGATCTAAGCCTGCAAAACACCACCCTTCTGGTAATATATGCAGTCCAAAACATCCCCACTTGTTTCCCTTTATTTCCTTAGCATCCATGATTCTCTCCTCAGTAAACACTGAGGAGAAATTTGTTAATCCCCATATCTCCTGTGGTTCTACATAGATGGCCATACTGATCTTTAAGGGGGCCTATTCTCTTCCTAACCACCCTTCTACTCTTAAAGCTATAGAACTTCTTGGGGTTATCTTTAACCTTATCTTCCAGATCTATCGCACCCTCATTTTGTTCTTCTGATTTCCCTTTTAAGTGAGCTCCTACACCTTTTTATAACCATTGAGGGGTTCACTTGAGCCTGATAGCTTACATTGGGTTTAAGCTGCCTTTTTCCTGACCAGGGCCTCCATATCTCTGGTCAGTCAGGGATCCCTAAACCTGCCAGCTCTTCCTTCACTCTAACAGGGACATACTATCACACTTTTAAGAGCCTCCCATTTGCCAGTCGTTCCTCTTCCTTCAAACAGACTCACCCAATTGACCTCTGTTGGATCCTCCCTCATGGTCCCAAAATTGGCCCTGCTCCAGTTTAGTACCGTAACCTGTGGGCCTGTCCCATCTCTTCCTGTGTAACTATATTAAAATAGACAGTTCTAGTCACTGGACCCAAAGTGCTCTCTGATTGCTGTCCTGTGTCTGACCTCAATTCCAGTGTTGGGCCCTCTACAGTGAGGAAACTTGGACAAGTTTAACAAATTCCACTCTGTCCAGGCCTTTTTACACTCTGGGTGGCCCAGACAACACAGAGGAAATTTAAAATCTCTAACCGATCCTGCTTTTATTCCTACAGGTATCTGCTATCTCTACACATCTGCTCCTCTAGTACTGCTGGCTAATTGGTGGTCTATAATACAGTTCCAACAGAGTAACCATCCTTTTGAGTTCTAACCATATGGCCTCATTTGATGACCCTTTAAGAATATTCTCTCTAAGCACACTTGTCCTCCCTTATCAAAAGGGCAACTCCCCCCTCTTCACTTACTTGTACTTCTGTCAGACCTGTAGCTTCTGTATCCTGGAACACTGAGCTGCCAGTCCTGCCCTTCTCTCAGCCGTGTTTCCGTTATGGCTATAATATCCCACTCCCCTGAGCCAATCCATGTTCTGAGCTCATCTGCCTTACTAGTCATGCTTCACGTGTTGAAATAAATGCACTTTCAACCAGAAGTCTTTTCCCTTCCTTTACTGTCCTCTGGCTATCCTGAATAGTAAAATTGCTCTCATTGGCCAATGTATTTACCTCTGACTTTTCGATGGCCTTTCTTATTCAGAGCCCCTGCCAAACTAAACCCTCCCGGGTAACACTAGCAAATCTCCTGGTGAGGATATTGGACCCCCTCCAGTTCAAGTGCAACCCACCCTTCTTGTAGAGGTCACCTCTACCCCAGAAGAGATCCCAGTCTTCCAAGAACTGAAAACCCTGTCCCCTACACCGGCTCCTCAGCCCCGCACTCGTCTGGCCCATCTTTCTATTTCTATCCTTGGTGCTGGCTGGACCTACATTTATTACCTGACCCTAGTTGTCCTTGAGGGTGATGGTGATCTGCTACCTTGAGTACAAGCTCGGTTAATCTTCTAGTGTTATCTTTGAAAAGACCATATTGATGAGCATTTGATTTGGATTGTGAGCCTGTGCAGTGAATTCCCCAAAATGCTTCTTATCAGCTCCTGACAAACTGACCTGGTGAACTCAGGAGTATCTTTTACAATCCGTAAAATGGCTTTGTATTCCCCTTCTGTCAAAGCCCACCCTGGAACAATGTCGATCACGTGGACCTTGAATCCAGGTAAACATGCTGATTAGCCATTTTTGACCTCCAGCTTGCAAACTACCTTGAAATTAAATAGAAATATAACCATTTACAAAATCTGAAATTCTTGACACTTTTCTGGGATGTGAGAGACTGACCATCTACAGTTGCTTTATCAATGGCTTCTCCATCATAAGATCAGAAGTGAGGATGTTCTCTGATTGTGCAATGTCCTGCACCATTTGTGACTCCTCAGATACTGAAGCAGTCCATGTTCAAATGAAACAAAAACTGGACAATATCCAGGTTTGTGCTGACAGGTGGCAAGTACCATTCAGGCCATACGAAACCAGCCAAGACAATTTAATCACCACCCCTTGACATTTTAGTGGTGTTACCATCACCAAGACACTCACTGTCAACATCTTGGGAGTTACCATCAGTACTGTGGCTACAAGAGCGGGTCAGAGGCTAGGAATCCTGCAGCACTAACTCACTAAGTATCACAAGTGAGGAATGTGATGGAATACTCTCCACATGCCTGGATGGGGACAATCTCCAACAACACTCAAAGCTTGACTCCATCTAGGAAACAGCAGCACACTAGGTTGGTACCAAATACACAACCATCCACTCCCTCTGCCAATGCTCAGTAGCAGCAGTGTACTACTTACAGAATGCACCGCAGAAGTTCACCAGGAATCCTTAGAGAGACAGACAGCATCTTCCAAACCTATTCCTTCCATCTAGAAGGAAAAAGGAAGCAGATACATAAGAACACCACCACCTGAAAGTTTCCTTCCAAGTCGCTCACCATCCTGACTTGGAAAATATATCGCTGTTCCTTCAGTGCTGCTGGATCAAAATCCTGGAATTCTTCCCTAATGGCATTGTGGGTCAACTTCTAGCACTTGGCCTGCAGAGGTTCAAGAATGCAGCTCACCTGCCATCTCAAGGGCAACTAGGGATAGGCAATAAATGCTGCGCCCTGCACTACCACTAACATTTAGAGTCATAGAACATAGAACAGTACAGCACAGTACAGGCCCTTCGGCCCACGATGTTGTGCCGAACTATTACCCTAAACCTCGGGTCTATCTAACCTCCACACCTACCTTATACTATCATCCATATGCCAATCTAATAGGTGCTTAAATGCCCCTAATGACATTGATATGTACAGCATGGAAACAGACCCTTCAGTTCAACTCATCCATGCTGACCAGATATCCTAAATATATCTAGTCCCATTCACCAGCATTTGGCCCATATCCCTCTAAACCTTCCCTAGGGTGGCATGGTGGCTCAGTGGTGAGCATTGCTGCCTCACAGCACCAGGTACCTGGGTTCGATTCCATCCTTGGGCAACTGTCTGTGTGGAGTTTGCACATTCTCCCTGTCTCTGCATGGGTTTCCTCCCACAGTCCAAAGATGTATCGGTTGGGTGGATTGGCCATGCTAAAATGCCCATAGTGTCCAGGGATGTGCAGGCTAGGTGGATTAGCCATGGGAAATATAAGCTTTCTGGGAAATGGTAGGGGATGGGTCTGGGTGGGATGCTGTTCAGAGGGGTGGTGTGGACCTGATGGGCTGAATGGCCTGTTTCCTTACTGTAGGGTTTCTATGATTCTATACCCATTCAGATACCATCTAAATGTTGTAATTGTACCAGCCTCCACCACTTCCTGTGGCAGCTCATTCTATACACACACCACCCTCTGTGTGAAAAAATTGCCCCTTAGGTCCCTTTTAAATCTTTCCCCTCTCACTTTAAACCTATGCCCTCTAGTTTTTTGGATTCCCATCCTGGGGAAAAGACCTTGTCTATTAACTCTATCCATACCCCTCATGATTTTATAAACCTCTATAAGGTCACCCCTCAGTCTCC
Source organism: Rhincodon typus (assembly GCF_021869965.1). NCBI lineage: Eukaryota > Metazoa > Chordata > Chondrichthyes > Orectolobiformes > Rhincodontidae > Rhincodon > Rhincodon typus. Next base: position 7,097,197 of record NC_063354.1, read on the forward strand.
AACGCTCCAGGGAAAATAGCCCCAGCCAATTTTAGCCTGTCCCTAAAGCTCAACCCCTCCAACCCTGGCAACATCTTTGTCAATCTTTTCTGAACCCTTTCTAGTTTCATAACTTCCTTCCTATAGCAGGAAGACCAGAAATGCAGGCAGTACGGATTTTGGATAATCCAAGATGGAGGACAGGAAAAATGGTGGATGTAACAGCTGCTCCTTTTTTGAGGTATTTTCAGTGTTGGAGCTGATTTCCTTGAATTCTACGAGAAGTAATTACTGTTTTATAAGCTGTTTTGGAACACTTGTGGACAAGGAAGAAATATTAGTGTTAATATCTTCTGCTTTTTGTGGGAAACAACCTGGACCCTCTCACACAAATCACATAGGTTTGCTGTCAGCAAAATTCAGAGCAGGTCACATATGTCCCACATTCCTCTATTTTACCCTTTATTAAAATACCCAAAGATTCTTTAAACTGTTTGCAACACCTGTTCTTTCTAATAGTTGCAAGTTTTTTTCTTCTAGTTATCCAATTACTACTTCCTTTTAGACAGTGCTTTCCAACATTAAAGTTGTATCAAATAAAACTGCATTTTTAAAAAAAATTGCCTCTGAATCTCCCCTTCCTAAATCTGTTCCTCCTTAAAGATGTTTTGTCACTTAACCTACCACAGAATAAAAAGGATTATCCTAATGAATTTTTGTAAGTTTAAAACATTTTTGGCTTTGGTGTTATTGTTAAAGATATATTGAAACCTGACAGATCTCAATCTAGGTGAATATGGGACAGAATGGTGATCCTGTTAGATCACATCCTGGCCTTTATGAGTGAGCTCTGTACTTGCATATTTCCAGTAATATGATGTGTAGTTCCTTGTAATATAATGATGTAAAAATTCACCCTCTGCGATTTAATCATGTGCATTTCAGATCATGAGTTCTTGAGCTGCAGACAGGAGAGAACCATCTAAATTTAACCTTGGCCATTAGTGTTTAGCAAGTTGCTAATACAGGGCTGAATTAACAGCACGAAAGCAGGCCAATCAATCCACGGTGTTAAAGCTCCATGCTGATCTCCATCCTTTATCTAATCCCATCAAAATCTTATTCCTTTTTCACTTATATTTAGTGCCTCCTTTAGTGTGTCTGTGAAACATGTCTTTACTGTTCCCCACGGTTGCAATCTTCCCTGCAAGTGACAATCTTAAACTTGCACTGATGCTCAGGGAGATGTAATGTGCAAATAATGTGTTCACAATACAATGAATTGTTTTGAAGTGGACTTGTGAAACATGGCAGTCCATGTGTACAGCATAATCCCATAAGCAGGCAGATTTCCTTTTCAATAGGCAGGTGAGTATTATGAACAAAGACAGAAGCTGCTGGAAAAGCTCAGCAGGTCTGGCAGCATCGCTGAAGAAAAAAAAAATCAAGAGTTAACGTTTCGGGTCCGGCGACCCTTCCTCAGAACAGCATCCACAGTTCTTTAGGTTTTTATCAGGTGAGTATTATACCTGTCGGGTATTGATACCTGGCAATAAAATAATTGATTGGAGTAGAGCTGGAGCAGGCCATTCATTGGAAGGGAAAGGGGTTAATGTTGCAGATGCACAAAGTAATCAGGACTTGGAAGATGAGCTGGAAGTGAATTAAACCCTTGTATTTGATTTGAAAGATTGAAAATTCACACACTGCTGTATGTTGAAGGTGTGATTATGTGAAATGGGAGGAGCATTGATTTTTATTTTGAAAACACTTTGTGATATTCAAAGATGTTGGTAATGGTAAATGGGGGAAATGTGAAATTCATAAGGAATGAGCTGCAGCCAGAGATCCATGCTGAATGAACGTATATCTCGAATCCACGATGGGTCAAGCACTATCTGTGAAGATAAATTAATGTCCCAGGTGTAAACTTGCTTCAGAACGGAGGAGGAATTTAGCTGTGAATAAGAGGAATGTAAAAATTAAATAGTAAACCAAACAGGAGAGATGACAATTGGGACAATGATCCATTCCAGTCATTTACAGCATAGATGGAGGCCTTTCAGCCAATCGAACCAATATTCAAGAATTTTCTTCAATTTCTTCCAACGGTATGTCATGTTTAACTCAAAGTGTGATACTGCCTGACCTCCTGAGTTTCTCCACCTCTTAAAATAGGTTGTGATTAATGGTTCTCATGATGTTAGCTTGGAGTTAAATATGGGGCGGCGGGGAGGAATTCTGAAAGAAGGCTGTGGATTCTTCTCTATCTGACTGAGAGAACAAGTAGCGGACTCCAGAGATCTTGGATCTCATCAGAAACGGGACAAACTTCAACAAGTCAGTGTGAGCTTGAATGTTGATTTCCAGTTTCTGGAGTAGTCTACGAAGGCACAATGTACTGACTCAGTGAGAGTGCTACCTACAGACTATCTGTTGAACCATCAGAGCAACAAGGAGTGTAGTTCATTCCTACTGTCTACTGTCGAGAGACAGCAGCTAGAAACTTTCGAGGTCGTGGAACGTGGTTAACCTTTATGTGATTTCTATTTTTGTCTGACATGCAATCTTGCACTTAGTGGTCTCGAGTTGAATTAGTTTCTGTATCGTTACCATTCAAACCCTGTCCTTGTAGAAATCCAGCCATAATATTTCTAATCAGCTGTACAGTTGGAGATTTTAATAGGTTGGACCTATACCTATCAGAGCTTCAAAAAAGGTGATTTTATTAAAAACGTATAAGATTCTGAGGGGATCTTGTGGCAGGGAATGAAACCAGAGGATATTGTCTTAAGAGGGGGACCATTTATTCTTAAACAGAGATTAGGTGATTTTTTGTTTCTCTCCCTCTTTGGGTTATTAGTAAGTGGAATTCTCTTCTGCAAAATGGAAGTGGAGGTCATTAAGTTAATCTTGAATAAATTTGATAGACAATGGAGTTTGTAGACCAAAAAATACAGTTAGGCCCACAATCAGATCCGTCTGCTCCCAAGTCCTATGTAAATTTTAAAACATGGGTTAATTTACAGACTGGTGTAGTTGTGGTCCAGTGATAACAGGCTGGGACTAAAGGCCTTTCTTTCTACATGTAAGTCAGTTGTTGACCCTAGCAAGCTTAAAAGCAGATGGATTTGGTATGAGAATATGAAAAGACTTGCATTCATCAATTTTAATCAACGTGTTGAGATAGATGCATTATGACACCTCTGGAGTTGACAGAGCTTGTACCTGGGCCTCCTGGCTCTAAGTCAGAGATACTGCCAATGCACAACAACAGCCCAGGCTTGCACTAATATTACCACGTTTTATGACCTCAAGATTCAAAAGCATGTCGCACGCAGTGCAGTTATTATTGTTACTGTTTTAATGTAGGAATCCTGTAGATCATTTGTCCGCCACAAGCAGAAACATGGGGAGACAAAGGCGTAGTAGTGTTTGCCACTGGACCAGTAATCCAAATCATAGGTACTGCACTGGACAAAAACTGAAATTGCTGGAGAAACTCAGTAAGTCTGGCAACTTCCGTGGAGAGAGAAACAGAGTTAACGTTTCGAGTCCAGTGACAACTCCAGGGCTGTTGGTTTGAATCCTAGGATAGCAGTTGGCGGAATTTCAATTTGGAATTAAAACTCTAATGGTGACCATCAAACCTATTTTGTTCACTAATGTCTTTAGGAAAAGACATCTATCAGGCCTACACGTGACTCCAGACCTCAGCAATGTGGTTGTCTCTGAAATGACCAAGCCAGTTGAGTCCAACAATTTCAGTACTTTTATAAAAACCGAATGAAACTGTGTAGACCACCTGGCCTTGACATAAGTCCCTGAAACAACAACAGGTCCAGGACATCTCTGCAAAGTTCCCCAGGGTAGTATCCTCGTCCCAACTACCTTCAACTACTTCATCAGTGACCTTCCCTCCATCATAAGGTCAGAAGTGGTGATGTTCACTAATAATTGCACAATGTTCAGCACCATTCAGGATTCCTCAGATACTGAAGTAATCCACGTTCAAATGCAACAGGATTTGGACAATATCCAGGCTTGGGCTGACAAGTGGCATGTAACATTTGCACCCACACAAATGCCAGGCAAAGATCATTTCCCACAAGAGAGAATCTAACCACCACCCCTTGACATTCAATGACATTATCATTGCTAAACACCCATTATCAACATTCTGAGTGTTACCATTGAACCTGAACTGGACTAGCCATATAAATAGTGTGACAATAAGAGTAGGTCAGAGGCTTGGCAAAAATCCTGCAGCGAGTAACTCAGCTCCTGATTCCGCAAAGCCTGTCCCCACCATCTACAAGGTACAAGTCAGGAGTGTGATGGAATACTCCCCACTTCCCTGGATGAGTGCAGCCCCAACAACACTCAAGATGCTTGACACCATCCAGGACAAAGCAGCCTGCTTGACTAGCACCACATCCACAAGCGTCCACTCCCTCCACCACCGATGCTCAGTAGCAGCAGTGTGTACTATCTACAAGATGCACTGAAGAGACTCACTAAAGATCCTCAGACAGCACCCTCCAAAACCGACGACCATTTCCATCTAGAAGGACCAGGGCAGCAGATACACCATATAAGTATATAATATTTGTAAAATCATCTTTATCTAAAGAAAATTCTAAAAGATATACAGATGTAGAAGGCAACATCACAAGGGAGGTTCACTTGTGCTACTCGAAGGGGTTTAAACTAGAGTGGCAGAGTGCTGGGAACCAGATCAGCAAGTAGAGGGATTGAAGGGAAGGTAGATGTTAAGACCAATAAATCAGAAAGAAAGGACAGGCAGAGACAGTTCCCCTCCAAGCCACTCACCATCCTGATTAGGAATTATATTACACATATCAAATGGGAGTGATAGTAGAGTGGATCAGGATGTCACAGAGGGTATGCTCTGTAGAGGGGGTCTTGGTCATCTTGCTGCCATGATTGCATCTCGAATACTAAAGAACTCATCCTCTACCCTCCCGACACCCACTCCATCCATGTCATGGGCACATTCTCCGTGACCGAATGAAAACCCCAGCTCTCAATCCCCTTCTACAGAATTGAACAAACAGGGACAACCGGTTCTCCTAGCGCCACCGCCCCCAATACACAGTAAAACAAAAACAGCCTCGGGCTGTACACAACAAAGTTGCAACATAGTGTAATCTCCCTTTCAGGGTAGCAACTGGTCGATAATGTTGCAACTTGCGTTTTGTGAGCTATCAGTTTAACAGGAGGATGGTGAACAAGGCTCAGCAGAGCAGGCGAGGCTGGGATCGGGCTGTTGAGAAATAATGGTGAGATCTTGTTTTTGGGAAGGCTCGAATCATTCGCCTTCTGTTTCTGCCCCTCCCAGCTCTCCAACAGGAAAGTGGGTCATCTCCAATAACATGTAACTTGCAACTGGTCCCGGACACTGAAGGTACATGTGAGAGAGGGTGGGGAGAGGTCTGCAGACCCGCCCCCTCTATCCCTCCCTCAGTGAGTAAGCTCTCTGCCCAGAAATAGAGCCAGCTGCAGTATAAAGCTGTGAGCTCCTCACTGACTGCGAATCACTTACAGTGCAGTAGCGGTACAGCTCACTGCTTAAACAAGAGGGACAAAGGACATTCGCTTATTGTCTTTTTAAAAAAGCGCTCAGTGGTGAGCCCGGCCTTTGCTATGAAATACTATTCGGCAGTTTCCAGGTACGCGGTACCAGCGAGCAGCCTGAAGCCGCCTGCTCGCACCGTCCACTTCCCCAATGATATTGTCTTCCTGGATCATATCCGCCAGGGTGACCTAGAACAAATTGGGCGCTTCATCAGAGCCGGGAAGGTGAAACTGGACACCTTGTACCTGACTGGTGAGTACAGCAGAGCTCAGTGACTATAGGAAGGATGTTGTGAAACTTGAAAGGGTTCAGAGAAGATTGATAAGGGTGTTACCAGGGCTGGAGGGTTTGAGCTGTAGGGAGAGGCTGAATAAACTGGGGCTATTTTCTCTGGAGTGTTGGAGACTGAGGGATGACCTTGTAGAGGTTTATAAAATCATGAGGGGCCTGGATAGGGTGGATAACCAAGGTCTTTTTCCCGGAGTGGGGAAGTCCAAAACCAGAGGGCATAGGTTTCAGGTGAGAGGGGGAAGATTTAAAAGGGACCTTAGGGGCAACTTTTTCACGCAGAGGGTCGTGTGTGTATGGAATGAGCTGCCAGAGGAAGTGGTGGAGACTGGTACAATTACAACATTTAAAAGGCATCTGGATGGGTATATGAATAAGAAGGGTTTAGAGGGATACGGGCCAAATGCTAGTTTAATTTAGGATATCTGGTCAGCATGGATGATTTGGACTGTAGGGACTGTTTCCATGCTGTACAGCTCTATGACTTTATGACTGCCCTTGCCCCACACAGGGAGAGGGGGGTTGGGGAATTACCAATGGGTACTACACCCCCAACAGCACCCCTTATTGCTGGCAAATAGGGAGATTTATAAGGAAAATTCCATGGCATCTGTTTGAGTTGAAACCATCAACTGATTTGTGCATCAGTCCCAATGAATACACATTTATATAAAGGGCTGTAAAAAATGATTGGATGAAACTTTCTGGCTCATCCTGCAGTTTTCTAAGACATATGTAAGCTCTTATCCGAGTGAGAGATAGAGAGTGAGAGATGACTGGTGGTGATGGTTTAACCTAAAGGTCACTACACCTCAGGCAAGGAGAGGAGGGTCAGCTGGTGTGTGAGTTGAACCCACACTGTTCGTCTGCGTTGCATTCCAGTCATCCAGCCAACTGAGTCCAAAGGGGTAATCTCTGCTACTCTAACATTATTACATATGCACTTTCTCTATCACACTTATTGTATTGCACCAATATTACTCTCACATGTTCATTGTTACACACCTCTCCCATGGTAGTTTACCCTGTTTTTGGTCATAGATTTCCAGTATACACAGAGCTCCTACCCCAAATGCTGTAAGCAATGATATTTATAGAGCCAAAATTCAAAAGGAAATGAGCTCGAGCAACTATGCAGTTGACTGAACAAATCGTGCAGATCTCATCTTGCATTTGCAGCTCACAAACAGCTCCTGGCTGACATTGGCACTTTCTGTCCACTTTACAGGCAGAGAGTTGTGAGATTTTCCTGGCCCCCAAACTGACTGAAATGTTTAAGGCTGAGGGGTGGTGGGACTGACTGAGGTGTCCAAACTTCTGAGGGGCATAGATAGGGGCAATAGCGAAACCTTTCCCATTAGTAGAGGGGTCAAAAACCAGAGGACACAGTTTTAAGGTCAGGAGCAGGAAGTCTAGAGGGGATTTGAGGAAAATTATTTTCACTCAGAGGATTATGGATATCTGGAACTCACTGCCTGTGAGGGTGGTAGAGGCAAGAATCCTCAAAACATATAATAATTATTTAGATGAACATTTGAAACATCATAGCATATAAGGCCAAATGCTGGAACATTGGATTAAAATGGAAGGATGCTTGATGACCACTATGGTCACAATAGGCCGAAAGGTCTCCTTCTGTGCTCATAAAAAGTCTGACTCTATGACTGTAACTGCTGTGTGAGTAATGAACGCTCCTGCCTGTGGCATAGTACTTGCCTGGTGTGGTCTTGCTCAGGCCAGAATGAAATGTGAACTGTAGAGATTGCAATGCACTCTGAAATTAATTTGCTGTCAGATTTACTTGTGTGAAATTAACGAATTGCTCTGACAGTGGGTTTTGGAAACACTTAATTACATGGTTGGGGTTTGCATTTTGATTTTAGGAATGGCAGCGCTACATGAAGCGGTCCTGTCTGGAAATTTGGAATGTGTGAAACTGCTGATCAAATATGGGGCTGACATACAGCAGAAAGATGAGAATGGGTGGACTCCGCTGCACATGAGCTGCAGTGATGGGCATTTGGAAATTGCAAAGTAAGAATCTCACACACGCGCACACACTTTACATCAATAGATCATTCTGTGAAGAGGATTATAAACTAAACAATGTCGAATTAAAACGTATATGAAGTGCTTAAGCAACTTGATGGGATAGATGACACAACATGATTCATATCTGTTAAAGAAGCTAGAACATCGGGTCACAGTCTCTCAGAATAGACATTTGATCATTTAGAACTGAGAGAGAATACATTTGTTCGCTCAGAAAGTAGTGAATCTTTGGCAATCTCTAGTCCAGAAGACTGTGGAAGCTCAGGCATTGGCTATATTCAAGTCAGGATTTTATAAGAGTTTTCAGCTCTCAGGAGTACTGAGGTATGCAGGGATTGGGCAGGAACGTTTTGGAAATAAAAGATCAGCCCATTTTGTTTTATTAATTCACATAATGTGGATGTCATTGACAAGCTCAGCATTTGTTGTTCATCTCTTAATTTCCCTTTTGCCCCTTAAATGAATCAGTGTTTAAGCCCCAGTTATTCACAATCTTTATCAATAATTTGGAGACCAATTATAATAGTTCCAAGTTTGCAGCTGATACAAAACATGGTGGGAATGAGTTGTAAGTAAAATGCAAAGAGGCTGTAAAATGATTTAGACAGGCTGAGTGAGTGGGCAGGAACATGGCAGATGGAATATAATGTGGGTAAGTGAGAGATTATCCACTTTGGCAGGAGGAACAAAGGTGTAGAGTATTCCTTAAACAGTGAGACATTGGAATGCGTGGATGCCCAAAGGGATCCAGGTGTCCTTGTTCATAAACCACTGATGATTAGCAGGTAGGGAGGGGCCCTCTTGTGGTGCAGTGATGATGTCCCTACCCTTGGATTGAGAAGACCTGGGTTTAAGTCCTACCTGTTCCAGAGGTGTGTACTAACATCTCTGAACACGTTGATTAGGAAAAACAAGTTAAAGAAACAAAAATTAGCATTCAGAAAGCAAATGATATGCAAGCTTTTATTTCAAGAGAATTTGAGTACAGGAACAAAGAAATCTTGGTTCAATTGTTTGGAATGCTGATTAGACTGAAATTTGATTATGGTGTACCGTTCTGGTCTCTTTGTCTAAGGAAGCATATAACTGCCATAGAGACAGTACAGCAAAGGCTCACTAGACTGATTGCTGAGAGGAGAGATTGAGGAGAATGGACTTGTATCCTTTGAATTTTGAAGATAGTATCTCAAGATCTCAGAGAAAAATTACAAAAGTCTTGAAGGGATAGACAGAATAAATGCACAAAGGATATTTCCCCTGGGTGTGGGGGTCTAGAAACAGGAGAGACTATTTCAAAATAAAAAGGAGTTCATTTAAGATTGAGATAAGGAGGAACTTTTTCTCTGGGGTATGTGTGTGGATGTTTGGCCATGAAGAAAATTCAAAAGAGAAATTGATATATTTATATTTATTAATGACATTAAACAATATGGGGATGGAGCAGGAACATGGTTTAGAGGTTCATATTCAGCCATGATCTGGAATGGCAGAGAAGTTTAAAGGGGCTGAATGGCCTACTCCTGCTCTTATATTCCTTAAAGATGATCTGATCATTGTCATGTTGTTGTCTGTGGGAGGTTCTTGTGTGTAATTGGCTGTTATATTTCTGACACTACAGCAGTAACTAGACTTCAAAAGTACTTCACTGGATTTAAACTCTGGATGTCTTGCGATTGTGAAAGGAACTATATAAATGACATCTTTGATCTTTCTGAGTAAAAGTCACATATTTCATTTGTCTCTGACCCGTGTAGGTACCTGTTGTCCCAGGGAGCCAGAGTGAACGTGGCGAATGATGATGGGGAGCTGCCCAAGGACCTTATTGACCCTGAAGATGTCAAACTGCGGGCACTGTTTGAGCTCAGGGATGGCTGAGAACACCCCTTGATCTGGGCATATTTGACTACCACACAACACACCGTGACTAGCACCAAGAATGGAACCAGTCTTCAGTCTGTGATTCTAGACAGAAAGTGCCAGTGTCAGCCAGGAGCCATTTGTGAGCTGCAGATGTAGGATGAGATTTGCACAATTTGCTCAGTCATCTGCATAATTGCTTGAGCTCATTTCCTTTTGAATTTTGGCTCTATGAATATCATTGCTTCCAGTCGTTTTGAACAAAGCTCTCAACAGGGTTAACTGATGAGTTTAAAGAATTTCCCATTTCTGCTGCCAGCTCTCTCGATGTCACAATTTCAGGCTTTCAATGATCGTGTTTAGCACTGCCACTTCTGCCAGCCACTGTAATGAACTGAAGAATAACAAGTCTTACATACAATAGTGTCTTAATTTGCTGTGATTCCTTGCTTCTCCCCCTTGTTTCCTACAGATCCAGAGTCTCCATTGACTTGCATCTAACTATCATTGTAATTAATGCCACTTAGGAAAAAGCCCAATACTTATGTAGGTGTAAAATTTTAAAACTGAGGTGAACAACGTTTGCTATATTTTAAATACCAAAGTTACCAGAGATAGGTAGTTAACGACCTCTTTAACAAAGCTTCCAGTTATCTTTCCTAATACATCCTTGTTTGACTTGGTGTCAACATTTTTTCTCTAATTTATGCACTTCGGGATGTTGTATTGTGTTAAATTTGTTGTATAGATGCAAGTTTTTGTTAAAATATGTACTGGACCATGTTTTGTATATTTATTAATGAATAAAATTCCACATTTTGTTACTAATAGTTGTGCAAATTGACTTCCTTTCTCTTTTTGTTCACTTTCATCTTCTGCTTGATATCTCAATATTCTAATTCTATCTGTCTGGTGATTAATTATCTATTGAAGATTCAGTGACTTGTTTTTAAATAAGCTGGTCTAAAAATAGGGATTACATTTCCCATTTGGTGATTTTAATAGATACTTCAATTTTTATAAATGTTCTCAAGTTTTTATTTGTTCTGTCGAACGAAACAGAATTTTCCGTTAGCCTAAAAATAGTGGCTTAAAAGGAACTCAACCACAAGGAGTACCCTCAACAATCCAGACCAACAAACCAAGTTTCCTGAATTAATCAGCTCTATAGTTTCTGAATGAGATTGTCTTGTTAATGCCCATTGGAATTAGCACTAGACTATGAACAGCTCAATGATCACTGGTGTAGTAATGAGGTCAGTCTGGTGGACCTCATAGAATATGAGTTCCCTGATCGGGGCTGTTAATCTGGTCCAATCAGGGAGCCCTGGCTGACAATTAAAAAAAGGAATGACAGATATTCTGCACTTTGAGAGCTGGATCTGAGGGAGCTGGACCAGTGTCAAAGAAGTGTAAATAATTTAGGGTGGCTCGGGGTGACAGGATATTGGCCCCTGTGGAGTTATTTCAATTGGGATTAATGCTGGACTCTGGGCAGTTTAGTGGTTATTGAGTTTGGTGCTGTTTAAATGTAGTCACTGATTTAATGTAGAAAACGTGGCAGTGAATTTGTACGTAGCAATTTCCTACAAACAGCAGTGTAATAAAAACACAGGTAATCTACTTCAATCCTGTTGGTTGATGAATAAATATTGATTAGAACACCAGGGAGAAGCCAGCTGCTGTTTTGTGTAATGGGATCTTTTACTTTAATCTGTGATGGCAGGTACATGCTCAGTTTGATCTGCCTTATGGAAGTTAGCACACCCCCTCCAACCTCAGTACTGCATCAGAGAGTCAGCCTAGAATATGTGCCCAGGTCTTGGGGGTGGGTCTTGAATCTCTAGTTTCATATGAGACAATAATGTCAGAGAAATTATCCTGATTGGGAGCACTAACAAGACATGTTCAAAGATTGCAAATCAGTTGAGCACTTGGAGGGCTGTGAAGTAATCTCCTCTTGGCAGACAGAGATGAGCCTTGGAATTAAACAGTGATTGGATTGCAGTTCTTCTGAATATTCACTTAGCAGCTGATGTTGGGAGTGGTTATCTTCTTCAGCCCAGTTTCCCTGGCAGCTCCCGTGTGTAAAGGCACCACCTGTTGTGAGACACACAGCCTGGAAGGTTCCAGGCTGTTGCTGAGGGTATTATCTGCAGGAGTGAGGGCACCAGAATAGGAAAGTGTCAGATGAGAACAGGGTGATGTCTCCCTGAGGGAAGTCGCCTCTTTACACAACTCTGTGCAATTCTGATCCTGCGCAGATCAATATATCAAACTAGAATGAGAGAAAATTGATGTTGTAGGACCACACAATACAGGAGAGGCCCTTTGGCCCATCGTGGCTATACTGCCAACTTTTTATTAACTGGCACCTATGGGACCAGTGATGTATTGATTAATCAAGACGTCCACACAAGCAATGTAAAAAAACACACTACAATAGAAATGTAATGCAGGGGGCTATGCACATCAATGTTATACTTTATTTACAGCATAAATCACAGACATAATAATGCAACTTTAGTGTAAATAAAGCTTACCGACAGACAGCCTTCTCAGTCACACCCTCAACTGACTACATGGACATCGTGGAGATTGTGTTATTTGAGAAGAATTTGACTCAAATTTGAATTGACTTGATGTTTCGTGTGGCCATTTGATTGAACAACAAGTATATTTACATTGAGGTAAATAAATTAAAAACCATAATAATTAGATATGAATAATACAGCAAACTTCACAGTATTTGAGGTACATAATTTTTGCTCTTTTATTGATGGCACTGTTCATCAAGATGCCAGTCAAAACAAAGTTTCCTGTACTATCTACACTGGTTCCTCTTTCCAGCACTTGGCCGATAGCCTTGAATGTTATGACATTTCAAGTGCTCATCTAAGTACTTTCTAAAGGTTGTGAGGTGACTCTTCCAGGGAATGCATTCCAAATCACCCCCACTCGCTGGGTAAAAAGGTTTTTTTCCTCAAATCCCCTCTAGCCTAAGATCTACGCTGGGGAAATTGTTGGAGTCTATAATCAAGGCTGGGCAACTGAACATCTTGAAAATAATCAGGGAGAGTCAGCATAGATTCATAGCAGGTAGGTCACACCTGATGAACCTCATTGACGTTTTTGAAGAGGTGGCTAAGGTAGTGGACAGGGGATGTCTATGGGTGTTGTTTATATGGACTTATAGATAATTGATAATGCCCCACATAAGAAACTGTTAACTAAGGTAAAAGCCCATGAAACTGAGGGCAATTTACTGACATGGCTGGGCAATTGGTTGAGTGGCAGGTGACAGAAAGTAGAGATTTGGGTAGAATCCTAAATTGGTAGGATGTGACTAGTGATGTCCCACAAGGATTTGTGTTACAGCCTCAGTTATTCACATTATTTATTAATGACTTGAATAATGAATGGCGTAGAAAGTCATATGTCCAAATCTGCTGATGACACAGAGTTAGGCAGCATTGCAGACAGTGTAGATCAGAGCATGAAATTACAAAGGGATATTGATAGACACAGTGAGTGGGCAAAACTTTGGCAGATGGACTTCAATGTTAGCAATGTGAGGTAATCCATTTTGGACCAAAAAGGATAGATCAGGGTGCTTTCTAGTTAGTATGAAGTTAAATACAGTCGATGTCCAAAGATACTTATTAGGCGGCACGGTGGCTCAGTGGTTAGCACTGCTGCCTTACAGCATCAGGGACCGAGGATCGATTCCAGCTGTCGGTTTGCAGGTTCTCCCTATGTCTGTGTGGGTTTCTGCTGGGTCCTACAGTCCAAAGATGTGCAGGTTAGATGGATTGGCCGTGGTACATGTGTGGTTATGGGGATAGGGTAGGGAGTGGGTCAGGGTGGGGTGTTCTTTAGAGGATCAGTGCAGACTTGATAAGGCCGAAAGGCCTCTTTCCACACTGTAGGAAATCTATGACCAGCAGCATAGATCTTTAAAATGTCACAAACAGGTGAGAATCAGAGTCAGATCATTCAGGAGAGATGTTAGGAAGCACTTCTACACACAAAGGGTGGGAGAGGTCTGGAACTCTCTTCCACAAATGGCAGTGGATGCTGGATCAGCTGTTAATTTTAAATCTGAGGTCGATTTTATTTTGTTAAGCAAAGGTACTAAATGATATGGGCCAAAGGCAGGTACATGGAGTGAGGCCACAGATCAACCCTGATTTCACCAAATTGTGGAACAGGCTTGAGGGGCTGAATGGCCCACTCCAGTTTCCATGTAAACCTCCTCTCTTCAAAACAGAAATGAAGAATTTTCACATTTATCTTCTCACAGTAAGGGAGTGAAGAATACATAATAAATGTCTGCTTGGATTAAGAGTCAGATCGATTACACTAGATATGCTTGTGATCTTTACAGCCTGAGACAATTCAGTAGACAAAAGGTTTAGGAAAGTTTTGAACAGGAAAATCATTCTGTTTTGTTCACAAGTTAATTTTAAACACTCCTAAGTTTGTCAGTAAACATGAAACGATCAAAGATGGAATGAGGTTGCTGACTGTATCTGTCACACATCAATCATAGTCAATCGACACCATTTACAACATCCTAGTGATTGCTGCCAATATATCTCCCAGTTATAAAAACAGAAGTCGCTCGAAAAGCTCAGCAGGTCTGGCAGCATCTGTGAAGAGAATAACGTTTCAGTTCCTCAGAAGGGTCACTGGATCCGAGACGTTAACTCTGATTGCCCTTCTGTTTTTGTTTCTGATTTACAGTATCCATAGTTCTTTCGGTTTTTGAGCCAATAAAAGACCTTCCTGTTTAATTCTATAAGAGGCTGTGACCACCAGGTGGCGTAGCAATCCACTGTCATGAAATTCCTGGATTGTATCCCTGCTCCTTCAATCTCTGCAACCCTTACAAATGCAGGAGGGCAGAAAATAGGTGAGATGCTTCATGGAAATGGTGCACTGTTTTCCATGATCTTCTCACCCTCTCTGTTCATATGAGTACATTAATGACACAATCATCACTGGAAAGAAAAATGTGTGGCTGAAGCTTTCCATTTTGCACTCATCAGGTCAAATGCAAGAATGCCAAATTTCAAATCACCATAACAATTTATACCACTGGAGAAAAAATGTTGCTAATTGGATAAAAGCAAACGCTGATTGGCTGAGGCATTGCTATGGAAAAAGCAATAGTGGACTATAGGTTCCTAACATATTCCTTTTGTTTGCACAGCACCTGCCTGTGACTGTGAATGCATGCCATTTCTAGCAGGCAAAAATATCATGCATTCTGAGCTCAACACATTTTCCTAATTTGGTTGTTAGTGTAGTACGTTAATGCACTTGGGATTGTTCAGTAATCACGTTTAACAGTAAACATGTTGTTTGCATTTTGTGACAGGCCAAGCACAGTCTGCAGTCTGCCTATTACAAACAAGCAAATAAACCTACTGCTGGATGCAATCAGCCAGTCGAGGGATTGTGATTCACTGAGGGGGTGCTACACTGTCACAGATGTTGTCTTTCAGGCGATACATTACACGGAAGCCCCAACTACTCTCACAGGTCAGTGTAAAAGATGCCATGCCACTATTTATTCACAACCAAAATTATCATAATCCAGTTAGCTGGCCACTCACATATTGCTGCTTGTGTGGTCAAATTAGGTGCAACTTTTCCTTCATCACAATAATAACTTCACTTCAATAATTACTTAAGTGGTAATACAGCACTTTGAGATGTTCTGAGGTCATGAATGATGCTACTTAAAAGCATGCTTCTCCTTTCTACGGGTTAGCCACTGACATTGATTGAGGCAGTTGAAGGTTAAATGATAAAGTGATTAAATGCCAGATTTCCTGAAGGAAAGGAGTGACGTGTGAACGCTCCAAAAGGGAGCTCCACAGTGTTGGAGCATTTCTGAAAAACCTGTGGGATTCATAGAGGAAAACAGCTGCCTGGAGAGCTATGCAGAGATAGCCATGGCATGTGGTACCACTATCCTGTCTGCTCCCATTGTTAAAACGGTTTTTGACAGCTACCAAGCAACAGGAAATTTGTTTTGATAACATTGCATCATTGAAGCTTGTGCTGCAGCTGTTGGTCCAGTAACCAACAGCTTCCTGTCACCACATCATCTGTAACTGGATTCCTCTCAGGTGTCTGAGCTGCCCTGAGCAACATTCCCTTAGACACAGGCACCTCCTCCTTTCTGAATAATCTCAATAATTTTGCTGACAAATAATAAATTTCAGGGAGGGAAAAATTAGACTAGCTCCTTTAATGAGGGGATGATTCAATCTGAATAAAGCTCCATCCCTTGGCTGCAGCGTTGCGCCTATTTAAGTGAGTTATAGGAGCTGATGAAGTTTAGGAATACTGCAATTTGCTAAGGCACGTTACATAAATGGGAAACTTGCTGTTGCTGTCTCTCCCTCTCCTGTGCTGAAGTAGTTAGTTCTGGCTGCAGCCTGGACTGTAATGGTATGTAGCTCTCTGTAACCTTTAGCAAAGGGGCCATACTTCAGCTATAAACAGACAGTGAGGACTAGTGGACTTCCTCATTTGGGGGCTGGGACCACTCACAGCCTGAGCCCAATCCAGCCTTTACTTGATATTTATAGACATATTTTCCAGGTGCATTCATCAACATGGGGATCTTGTCTGTTTTCTTTTGGTCCCCATCAGTCTTCGACATTGATGGCAGTTCAATCGATTGAGACTCCTGCCCTGGCAAGGATCAGGGGGTCCAGACCAGACATGATTCAAACATCACTGAATTCCCCCACTATCAATGTCCTGCAGGTTACCACTTTAATCTGGAGATCTAGGTAATGTTTTGGGGATTTGGTTCGAATCCTGCCATGATGGATGGCTGTGTTTGAATTCAATAAGAAGGTGAAATTAAGAGTCTAACGAAGATTATTGTCTGGCTCAGTAATGCCTTTCAGGGGAAAGTAACTGCTGTCTTGACCTGGTCTGGCGTACATGTGACTCCAGACCCACAGCAATGCGGTTGACACTTAACTGCCCTCTGGACAATTAGGGATGGACAATAACTGCAGGCCTGGCCAGTGACCCCCTCATCCTGTAAATGAATTTAAAAAATACTATAGGTATGAGAGCAGGACAGAGGCTAGGAATTCTGTGGCAAATAACTCACTTTCTAACTCCCTAAAGTCTGTCAAAGATCGACAAGGCACAAGTCAGGAGTGTGATGAGTACAGGTCCAACAAAACTTGAAGCTTACACAATCCAGGACAAAGCAGCCTGTTTAATCTGTAACCCAATCCTACATTCTGTCCCTACACCAGCAGTGTTTAATGTTTACTAGATTCGCTGTAGCAACACGTCAAAGAGCCTCAACCAACACCTTCCAATCCCATGACCTCTACCATTTTGAAGGACAAGGGTGGCAGATACAACACCCCTTACAAGTTCCAGTCCAAGCCACTCACCACCCCGACTTAGAAAGATGCCGCTTGCTTCTTTATAGTTGCTGTGCCAAAATCATGCAACCCCATCCTATCAGCACACGGTCTGCAGCAGTTCAGCGTAGTGGCTCACCATCTGAGATAATTCAAGGCCAGTTAGGGCTGGGCAATAAATGCTCATCTTTCCAAGATGCCTACATCCCCAGAATAAATGAAGAAAGGTGATTGTGGAGATGAAAGGACAACAATTGTGTTCTGCACCATGATGCTTACACCTAGTTGAGCAGCCTGCTCGATATCACAAGTGCAAAATGGGCAATTGTATGAGGGCCAGTAACTTGCCAAGTCTTACAAGAGTCAGAAGTTGCTGGGATGAATTGTTTATTTCTTAGTTTTCCAAATCAATCAGAATTTGATTCATATTGGGCAGTTTCTGCATCGAAATAAGTGAACTGGAGGAAATCACAACTACAGCTTCTGTCAGGTTGTGTCAGTGACGATAACATTTCTGTGAAGGGACTGATAATGATGCCTCAGCTGTGACTCACCTGGTAGCACTGTGTTCCTGAGCCAAAAGGTTGTGGGTTCAAGTCCCATTCTAGAGATTTGAGTATCCAACACAGGTCACCACTTCAATGTTGTAAGAAAGAAGCAATAACAATGTAAGTCTTTTTTGTACCAAGTAGCCCTTGTGCTCAAAAAATCAGATCTTGCTTTTTAAAACTCTGGAATATTAATAAGTCTGAGATACATCGATGCTTTGGGTCACTGCCGACAACAAAATCTTCGCAAAACGGATGCAGAGGATGAGGGAGTCCCTCTGGCAAGCAGTTGGTGTAATTCTGGGGAGGCAGGATCAGAAGAGGGAGATCAGTAAGTCATCACAACTCGCTATCCAAACAGGAGGATCCATGGTTCAGGACTCAGCACCCTGTCTGTATAATCCATTCACCTTGGCTGGAGTTTATTTCGTGTAATCATCTGGTCCCTTGTGTAATACGACATGTTTAAGCACAGGACACTCAGTTTGATATTGTCAGGAGTATTAGATTATACAACATGCAATTCAACATATGATCATAAGGTATAGAAGCAGGCCATTCAGCCCATCAGGTCTGCTTTGCCATTCAATGAGATCATGGCTGATCTGGTAATCCTCTACTTTCCTTTCCTGCCTTTTCACCATAACACTTGATTTCCTAAAGATTAGAAATCTATCTCAGCCTTGAATATACAGCAAACTTTTTACTAACTTGCACCTACCAGGAATGTGCCAGTTGATCAAACATTCCAGTTGATCAAGAGGTCCAAATAATCAATGTAAAAGCACACACTAAGTAATAGAAGTGTAATGCAGGGATTATACACATCACTGTTATACTTTATTTACTGCAGACAGCCTTCTTATTCACAATCTCAGCTGATTACTTGGACATTGCAGAAATTGCGATACAATGCAGTAAACCTCCAGTATTTCAGGAACATAATTTTTGCTGATTTATTGAGAGTGCCAGTTCAAACAAAATTTGCTGCACTTAACAACTCAGCCTCAACAGCCTTCCATGGGAGAGAATTTCACACATACACTACCTTCTAAGAGAAGAAATTACTGCTCTGTCTTGAATGTGTGACCCGTAATTCTGAGATCATGTCTTCTGGTTCTAAACAGTAAAAGGTAAAACCACCACAGGGCTGCTCTGTCATTAGAGAGAGAGACAGCTGGTGGTGGTTTAACCTGAGGGTCACCACACCTCAGGTGAGGGGAGAGGTTGAGGAGAGTCCTCCATGGTGACTTTAGCAGGTGTGGGAATTGAACACAGGTTGTTGGCATCACTCTGCATCACAAACCAGCCACCTGAGCAAACAGGCCCGCTCTTTGGTCCTAGACTCTTCCACAAGGGGAAACAACCTCTCCACATCTACCCTGCCAAATCCTCTAGGAATCTTGTATGTTTCAATAAGGTCACCTCTCATTCCTCTGAACTTCAACAAGCTCAGGCTCAATCTATTCAATATATCCTCATAAATCAGTCCCTATCCTACCCAGTATCAACCGAGTGAACCTTCTCCGGACTGTCTCCAATGCAAGTATATCTTTCCTTAGATAAGAGACCTAGAATTGCTCACATTTTGCAGGTTGATTCTGCCAAAAAAGTATTGTATTTCCTTCCTGTAGCTGTCTCACTTATTATCTCTCAATGCCCAATTCTTTCTAACACATTCTCTTCACTTTAATAGATGGAAGATCATGAAGAAAGAACTTTACAGGCAATGGAGTACAGTACATTTTAGTGTAGGAAGCACACTATGAAGTCAGATCACTGCTTTAAGCTAGGAAATTTGGCACACATTGTACATTGTAAGATTCCAGAAACGGCAATGATAATGGGTAGATAATGTATTGTTATGATGTTAGTTGAGCAGTAAGTATTGTCCAGGTCTTTGGGGATAATTTCTCTGCTCTGCAATTCAGCATCAGGATATGAACCTGAGAGCAGGCTGGTTCTCCCTTCAACCTGACATCCGAACAACAGCACCTCAGACAGTGCATCATAACGACAGCACCTCAGACGGTGAATCATATAGACAGTACCTCAGACGGTGCATCATAACGACAGCACCTCAGACAGTGTATCATATAGACAGTACCTCAGACGGTGCATCATAACGACAGCACCTCAGACAGTGCATCATATAGACAGTACCTCAGACAGTGCATCATATAGACAGTACCTCAGTGCATCATAAGGACAACACCTCTGACAATGCATCATAAAAGCAATATCTCAGTCAGTGCATCTTAAATACAAAACCTCAGCCAGTGCTTTATAAAGACAGCACCTCAGACCGTGCATCTGGAAGAAAGGCTGCACCTCCAACAGCGCATCTGAAATACAAAAGCTTAGACAGTGCATGATAAAGAAAGCACTTCAGACAGTGCATCATAAGCTGGGCTGTATGACGTTACAATATTCACTTCCCGGATGCCCTTCATTACCTTTTTTGTTTATCTCACCAATTCCTTTTTGTGTATATGATGAACAGTTTCCTCTATTATTTTGGAATAACATGCAATATAAAATTAACAGCAACAGTTCACTGTGTTTAACACATGACAATGGAAGATAGGTTCTCAACACATTATACCTCATTCAGCCTGTTGTTTATACATATTTGCACATGGCGTAGAATATAGCGTTCCCAGTTCGTTGCTTTCATCTGAAACATGCTGAAGAGGAGAAGGCCCAGTCAGCACATCAAACCTATACAATCATTCACAGAAAGAGGGGTAGGCCATTCAGCCCATCAAACCTGTGTAACCATTCTCAGGAACAGCAATAGGCCATTCAAACCTGTACAATCATTCACAGGAAGTGGGGTAGGCCATTCAGCTCACCAAACGTGTGTAGCTATTCTCAGGAACAGGACTAGGCCATTCAAACCTGTACAATCATTCACAGGAAGAGCAGTAGGCCATTCAGCCCATCCAGCTGATTCCACCATGGCTGATCTGTATATTGAAGTCATTTTCCCCACCTTGTTTCTTGTAACTTTTCATAAACTATTCTAACAAAATCTATCACTCTGTTTTCATATTTTCAATCAATTCTTAACATCAGCAGCAGTGTGGTGGGGGAAGAATTCCAGATTTGCCCTCCTCTTTGTGTGAAGAAATGCTTCCTGGCATCGCTCATGTCGAATTTCGAGGCTTACCAGTGGAGAAAATGGTTTCTCTCTGTCGAGAGAAAACTAGGGAATGATCTTACACTCCGCAACGTGGGCTCGTATGTGATGGTGCCAGAGAACTGCTGGACCCATAGACTGCAGAGAAAATAAGACCCAGATCATAAACTAATTGCTGAGCGAGTCATATCTCAGTACAGAGTGTCCTTCATTTTTCCCTCTCTCTCCCTACATTGGAGCCTGGAAAATGGGGAGAAAGTGAAAGAAAAAGGGAAGGAAGGATCAGAGGAAACAAAGTGAGAAGGAGTGACGAGAGAAGACAGGGGACAAGGGAGAACAAAAAAATTGTATCTCACACTCCCACTGCCTTTCCAGCTTTCAGGTCCTTTGCTGGTTTACTAATATAACAGCTTTAGTCGTCAGCTTGTTATTTATCTTTGTGTTCACAGCAATCCGACGTATCACAGAGTAAGTGCACTAAACTTCTTTGAAACTACAATAAAACTATTGTAAAAGTGAAACGTGGAGATGTATGTTTTCTTTATTCATTGTGGGATGCGGGTGTTGTTGACTGGCCAGCACTTCTAGTCTGTCTCTAGTTGCCCTTGATGTAAGGTAATGATCCTAATGCTGGATATGACTTAAATACTTCCTTCCCAAGGTGAACAAAATTCCTGTCTTAAATTCCCACCACATCTAAAGCAGGTTGGCAATTCTCCCTTCCTGCTCTGAAGGCATCGGCTCCTTCCAGAAGACCATAAAACGGAGGTCATTTGGCCCCTTGAGCCTGCTGTGCCATGATCACAGTTGATCCAACATTGCTCGCGTTTGGTGGATACAGTTCGACATACACTGCCGTGTTTCTGTTACAATCGGCCATGCTTGCCAAGGCAGTCTGCAGAGATGGTCACAGTCCGGCCTCATCACATCGTCTCCAGATAGAGGACGGAGGCATGGCGGTGGAAATATGAACAATTTCACCCCTTTCTGATGGAGGTAGTCACTCTATCAGCACGGGCTGAGGGCCTAACCTGGGACAACGGGCTTGCTCGACTTCATAGCTACACCCTGGATAAATTTGCTCACACCTTGAGCAAAGACTGCACAGTGTTAGAAAACATACGTCTCGACATTTCACTTTTACATTAGTTTTATTGTCGTTTCAAAGAGGTTTAGTGCACTTACTCTGTGTTACATCTGATTGCTGTGAACACAAAGGCTGCAGTGTTAGAATTCAGTTAGAATTTTTTTCTGAAGAAGGGTCCCGACCCGAAACGTCAGCTTTCCTGCTCCTCTGATGCTGCTTGGCCTGCTGTGTTCATCCAGCTCTACACCTTGTTATCTCAGATTCTCCAGCATCGGCAGTTCCCACTATCTCTGATTTCAGCAATGACTGTTCTGGAGAAACATTGTGGTGAATTGTGCCCTCTAGTGATTCCCTTGATACCAACGAATATGGTTCAATACAAATAAACATGAAACCTTGCTTGTACTTAAAAAGAACACATCATCCCATGATCTTCCCCGCTTCTGGTACCTTTCTCCCTCCAGCGGTTTTCACTCCCCTTAGCCACAGCACCAACCTGAGGTGGGACGGCAAGGAACCAGTCATTGTGTTCCAGGTAGATAGCAACAACAAGGGAAGGACAAGGAACAAGGATGTTGAGAGAGAGAGGGCTGAAGTTAAAATGTGCAATTTTCAATGTTCAAATTGTTATCTGATGCAATTGCCTTTGGGTCAATCAGATAAGGGAATTAAACAGTGAAAATTAAAATGGAGTAGGCCATTCAATGAGATCATGGCTGATATGTGGCCCAACTCCATATACCTGCCTTGGCCCATATCCCTTATTACCTTTGCTTAACAAAAATGTTTCTGTCTCGGATTTATAATTAACAACTGATCCAGCATTTATTTTCTGTGTAGAAGTAGTTCCTGAACAGTCTGGCCTTAATTCTCAGACTATGCTCCCTAGTTCTGGAATCCCCAACTGGTGGAAGTAGTTTAGTTGTAATAGACAATAGGGGACCTAGATTTCACATAATTCTAAATAAAAATACTTTTTGTGCTACTTTTGTATACGAGTTGGCAGAAACAGTCTGTGACTCGGCAACTCTGTGATAGAGAGACAATAGGCGAGGGGGATTTCAATCCTTCCAAAATGTTCCTGATGTAAAAGCCAACCCCTCACTTTACAGCTAAAAGTAGAGTCAGGAAATAGTTTATCCACTCTGTCTTTTCCTGCTAATATCTTGAACACTTCAATCAGACCTGTTGTTCTGGTTTTGATTCTGGGGCCTCAGCTATTTACAATTTGTAGGAGCAACTTTGACAGCGAAATCAAAAGTTATATATCCTAGTTTGCTGACATTATAAAGTGAGGTGTTAATATAAGCTGTGAGGAGACCACTAAGGGGCTGCAAAGAGATATTGAGATAACAGGGTGTAGAGCTGGATGAACACAGCAGGCCAAGCAGCATCAGAGGAGCAGGAAGGCTGATGTTTTGGGCCTG
>NC_063354.1:7140584-7155568 GCF_021869965.1 Rhincodon typus
TCCCCGCCTCCCTAACCTGTCCTTCCTCCCACCTATCCCCTCCTCTCACCTCAAGCCTCACCCCCATCTCCTACCTACTAACCTCATCCCACCCCCTTGACCTGTCTGTCCTCCCTGGACTGACCTATCACCTCCCTACCTCCCCACCTACACTCACCTTTACTGGCTCCATCCCCGCCTCTTTGACCTGTCTGTCTCCTCTCCACCTATCTTCTCCTTTATCCATCTTCTATCCACCTCCCCCTCTCTCCCTATTTATTTCGGAACCCCCTTCCCCTCCCCCATTTCTGAAGAAGGGTCTAGGCCCGAAACGTCAGCCTTCCTGCTCCTCTGATGCTGCTTGGCCTGCTGTTGTTGTCTCAGATTCTCCAGCATCTGCGGTTCCTACT
This sequence comes from Rhincodon typus, assembly GCF_021869965.1. Lineage (NCBI taxonomy): Eukaryota > Metazoa > Chordata > Chondrichthyes > Orectolobiformes > Rhincodontidae > Rhincodon > Rhincodon typus. The sequence goes on from NC_063354.1 coordinate 7,140,974, forward strand.
ATCTCAGAAATAACACTGAGCCACGTATGGAGATGTTTGGTCAGGTGATCAAAAGCTTGGCCCAAGAAGTAGGTTTTAAGGAGTGTCTTAAAGGACCCATGTGAAATAGCATAGCAGAGAGGTGTGGGCAGGGAGTCCCAGAATTTAGGGCCTAAGCAACTGATGACATGACCACTAATGGTGGGGCAGTTAAAATGGGGGGTGCTGAACCCAGATGAGGTAAATTATCTTGGAGCATTTTGTCTGGAGAATATTATAGAGTTAGGGAGGGCAAGGCTACGGAAGTATTTGCAAACTTTTAAAATCAATTTGTCTTGACCAGGAGTCGATGTTGGTAGCAGAGATGGTTAGTAGGTGAACGTGACTTGGTACAAGTTAAGTCGTGCACTTAGAATTACTAGAGGATGCAGTTCTGTCTTTCCTAATCAACTTGAGGTTTATCTACATCAAATATCTAGAGAATTTAACTTTTTAATTATTACCTAAATATAATTCTATCCCCTCTCTTCCAGCTCACCTGCACCAAGGATTGTTTATAATGGGAAGCGAAACAATGGACCTCGCTCTCCGACAAACACTGCCCCACAGGAGATTTATACTCCAGCACATGAAGAAAATGTCAGATTTATACATGAAGGTACATTGAGATTGATGTAAAGAAAAAGGACATCCCAAAGTGCTTTACAACCAATAAAGTACTTTTGATGTGTAGTTGCTGTTGTAATGTAGGAAACACAGCAGCCAATATGCACATAGATACCCACAAACAACAATAATAATATCATCTGATTGTTTGTGTTGTTGATTGAAGGATACATTTTCCTAAAATAATGCAGTGGGATCTACTATCCTCCCCTGTGAGAGTGAAGAGTGGTCTCATTTTAATGCCTTATTTGAAAGATGGCACCTCCAAAATATAACAGTCCCTCAGTACTGCCACTGGAGTGTTAACTTTGATATTTGCAGTTTAGATTTGGGGTGAGTCTGGAGCTCTCAACCTCCTGAATCAGACACTAGTGTATTACTAACCACAGATCCTGGTACTAAATATTCATATTATTACCAATGAGATGATCTGTATCTTGATATGAAGTTGTGATTTTGTTTTCCTTGCTCCTCCCACCCTTTTTTACCTACGTGCTGCTCCTTGGCAACATACCGCAAAATCACAGCTTAGCTCAACCTTACCAATATCTCTACCAATTCTTCCACTGGTTTGGATGAGCAGAAATTCCCTCTAATTAATTAGTAGGAAGATCAAAGCCACTGCCTTCAGTCTTCACTATAAACTCTGAACCCTGGCTGCCAACTCCATTGCTTTTTTCCCCCTGGCAACAGCCTAAGGTTGAACTAGGTTTTTTTTGCAGCTTTGGTGATGTATTTGATCCTGAAGTGGACACCTAACCACATTTGCATCACAACTAAGCTTGCTTATTTCCACCTCTTCAGACTTGTTCCTACTTCAGCTCACCCGCTGAAACCCTTATCCATTCCTTAGTTACCTCTAGACTTGACTATTGCAAAGCTGTCCTGGCTGGTCTCCAGCATTCTACCCTGCATTAAGCTGAGGTCACCCAAAACTATGTTGTCCATTTCTTAACTCTCACCAAGCCCTGTTAACCTGTCACCCTGTACTTGTTGCCCACGTTGGCTTCTGGTTAGGCTTCTGAGGTGCTGGTGTTGGACTGGGGTGGACAAAGTCAGAAGTTATGCAACACCAGGTTATAGTCCAATGGGTTTATTTAAAATCACAAGCCTGCGGAGAGCTGCTCCTTCGTCGACTACACTTGACGAAGGAGGAGTGCTCCAAAAGCTAGTGATTTCAATAAACCTGTTGGACTATAACCTGGCGTCATTGACTTCTGACTCCCTAATTTTGGCCTCTTGAACCCCCTGAATTTTAACTGCTCCACCATGGGTGGCAGTGCCTTTACTTGATAAGTCCCTAAACTCTGAATTTACCTCCTTAAAGCTCTTCACCTCTCTACCTCTCTTTCCTTTTTTTAAGATGCTCCTTACAATTTCCCTATTTTCTGTAGCTTTTGGCCAATTGCCCTGATAGGCTCAGTGTCAAGTTTTGCCTTGGGCCATTTTATTATGTTAAAGGCGTATATTTCGCACCACAAATTGTTACCATATCCTGGCTTTCTTTAAGCTTCAAAAGGAAAGTACCCTGTGCATTAATCTCAATTGTCAAATATCATAAGATGTTTCAAAACTTGACATTATTAATCTACCAAGAGGGTGCCAGTGACTCTCCATGTTTGTTGTAGTGTAGTTGCAGTTTTGATGTTGGATGTACAGGGGGTTCTGATATAATGCGATAGTTCTGTTTTCGTGCGATCTCCCATCATAAGAAAATTGCACATAAGAAAAAGGCACAACATTTAAACTAATGGGGCCGGAATCGTGTTATAGTCAACACTGGTAAGGAGAGTTTGTGTCTAAGTTCTTCAATCGCATTAAAGTGACTTTGCGTTGAAGAAACACGTGTTGCAGCAGAACCAACTGTATGGTATAATTTGGTTCCTGCCCTGGATCATGTTCTTTTTAATTCCTTCTAAGTCCATGAGCAACAAAATCTGAGTTTAACTTTACCATAGTAACTAGCACTTAGATTATTAACCCATGTGAATGCTTAAGTTTTCTACTTAAAAACAAAATTTGGGCTTCTGATGTGACTTATGTGAGAAATAGTATCCCTGTCTTGGCATGAGGTGGTGTTAAACTGCAGATTGTTGCACCTCAACAAAAAATTTCAAAGTCATAAAACCATTATTTTCAAAAAGCAGCTTTGAACAGTAGTTCCCACTGGAGATAAAAAGGAGAGCAGGGTGTGTCTACGATTATCCCACAAGAGGGGAAAATGAAGGTTGGATCTAATTATTAAGGATGTAGTAGTTGCCTGCGCTTCCCTTCTCTCAGCCATTGTGTAGACTAGTTAAAAGGACTGGAAGGGAGATTTCCTTGTTATCTTCTAATCTAAATATTTTAGTACGCAAATCTCTGGGTAAAGTGGACAGCCTTGTTCACTTGAGTATCATAAGTATAAGTGAATAGTTCAACACTAGATATTATTTTATTAAGGTATATATTTTGTCTGATATGTTTTCGAATTTGTCCTCAGCCATCTGGTAATGACACTAGTTCCATGCTGTCAAATTGGAGGCGTTTAGGTTCCAGCCAATACTGACATACACATCATTTTCCCAATGGGGTACGGTGTGCTTTTGTTCTTGGATATTTAGATTGAAAAATTAAAGGCATTTGAGTAAAATGTGAGCTTTTCATTTTTAATAGAGAGAATTAATATTAATTTATTGCTGAGATTCTGCGTTGGTAGAATCCTTCCTTTAAAATCATGCTGTGGTTTCATCAACAATTGACAATAAGAGCTAACAGCTGGTACCTGTGCTTTAATCTGCTAATGTCTTCTTTTGTTCCATGCTTAACACAAAGCATTTGGCAACTTGCATATGAAATCATGAAACATATCAAGTTATGTTTTGATGTATTAATGCTTAAAAAAGAGTTTCACATACAGAGCTCTGTTTTTATCTAGGGAATTCAAACAAAATATGCTTTGTGACACTTATTTGAATTATCTACTATTCATCAGTTGTTGTGTTCCAAGGGGTCTGCTTGGACTTTGAATAACTCCTGAGCTTGTAATGCACTGTCACAGCTGTATAATCTTACAGATAACCTTACGAAGTTACATTGTCTGTACTCGTCTAAAGTCCTTAGGGCTTTGATCACTTGTAAGCTTTGATGCTTTCTTGATAAGGCATCTTGTGCCAACACAGTTAATGCATTTTAGCTTGACAGACGTACAGCTCCATTTCTCTTAGTTTGTGTGTACACTGCTATTGAGTAAAGATTAGTTAATAATAGACTTGAAGCACGGAGTTGGGCCCCTGCTTCCCAACAGTGGGAATGTTTCACTTTGTGTAGCAGCTGGCAGTTATGGCTTCTCAGTTCATATCATAGGGTTTCAGTGATTACCCAGTACAGAAAGTTAAACTTTGCCAATGGGGCAGCTTTCCTGTTTGAAATTGTAGACACAGTATTGTGGTGTTGCAGGATCCAACTGGACTGCTCCATTAAAATGAAAGCCCTACATTCGTGGTTTTCATAATTTGCATCTTGAATATCTTTTTAGCTAGGGTATTCTTTTAATGACATCTTTGGCTTGTAACCATAGGATGAAGTGAGGCCACAAATCATTTTTCACTCAGATTTGAGACAAAAATAGTTGTAAAAGCTGGTCTGTGGTTAGATCTCTATTTAGAAAAAAAATCACTGTTCTTGTAGTTAGTAATGTTTAAATCTACAAAGCTAGTGTGGTTAGATAGTGAGTGTAGAAAGGCAAAAAATCAATACTTTTTGGTGCTTGTAAAATTATTTTGGAAAACGTGTTGCTGTGAATTTAACCTGAAAGCTCTTGTTCATCTTTTTAACACTGGGAAAATCAGGCTGAAGGGAGGGAGGAGGGAGGGTGGACAAAGTTTTTACCAAAGGCTGTTTTCTGTCTTACTCTAGCCTGATATCTGATTCTGGTTTGCAGCTTGGCAGTGTGTGGAACAGGAACTGAGGAGCCAGATGTCAGGAAACGAGCGAGGCCCTGTCCAGTATGTAGAGAAGAATCCAAATCCAAATCTGAACAGTGAGTAATGGATGGTTGAGAGGGCTGTGGGAGGTCAGAGGGTAAATCTGACCATGTAATTTGGAAGTCTTATTTTTGCAAAAGGAATTTTGAGATAAACCAGTTTTCAGAAAGTGTTTAATACCTCCCCTTTCTAGCGTAATAAGTTTTAAAGAAGGTGTTTCAGTAATACTTTGTAACACGGTGCCCCAAAAATTGTTATGAAAATTAATTCCAAGCCAGGGATCATAAATATAAGACAGGCACTGATAAATTCAGTAAGAAGTTCTGAATAAATTTCTTTGCCCAAAGCCATAAGGAGCAGCTGAGGTGAACTGTGTAAATAGGTTTTGAGGGAAAGCTGGAAAAACATACAAAGTATCAAGAAATAAAAAGACAATCTTACACAGATGAAATAAAGTGAAAGAAGGCTCTTGTGGGGCATAAACACTTTGGGATTAATTGGGCAGAATGCCCTGTTTCTGTATTATTAATACTCTGCCATGTAAGTGCCTGGATTCCGGATTCATACTCCTTGTCTTGGATTCTTTTGGAGAACGGGTAATCTACCTTGGCTCTTCACAATTACCCAAGTTTCTGTTAGTGGATATAGAGAAAATGTTTTCTCTTGCCAATGATATAAGATAGTCACCAAGCAATCTAATAGAATTCAAAAGGAACTTCTTTATCCAAAAAGTGGTGACAATGTGGAGCTCACATCCATAGGAAGTGGTTGATGTAAATAGTGTAGATGGTTTGAGGGGAGTTCAGACAAGGGAGAAAAGAATAGCAGGTTACAATGGTGGAAGATGGGATGAGGTTCAAATGGACCGCAAACACCAGCATGGACTGGTTGGGCTGAATGGCCTATTTCTGTGCTGCACATCCAATGTGAAGCCTTCTTGAACACTGCAGCCCAGTGTAGTAAAAGACTGCTATTGGCTTCAAGCTGTGCTGTTTCTTCTATTAACAGATACTTGTTTAAATACACATGACTGAAATTTATTTGAGAGAAACTTTGGCCCCATGTAAAACTCTCAGATCCAATTCAGTGTGGAGCTGGAGGATCACAGCAGGTCAGGCAGCATCTGAGGAGCAGGAGAGCTGATGTTTTGGGTCGACACTCTTGGTTGAGACTGGCTTCAACCTGAAACATAGACTGTCCTGCTCCTCTGCTGCCTGACCTGCTATGTCCGTCCAGCTCCACACTGTGTTGTCTCTGACTCCGGCATCTGCAGTTCTTGCTACCTCTGAGTGACTTAAAACTCTCCGATTATAAACTATAATCACTATCTTCAATGTTCAGCAATCCTTGTGTATTAGCTACATGGGGTGGAGTTGGATCCAAGATAACACATTTGGCAATGACATTTGAATTGAGTTTTGTTTTGTGCCAGACTTGCTTGACAAAGACGTTGTTGAGCAACCAACTTGGAAACTCGGGGACGAATGAAATTAATCATCTTTGGCTTCAGACAGACCTGCAAACAAATTCTCTGAAGGGTGGAGTGGCCCTAGCTGTAAGCTCTTACTCTTCTGCTAAGGAGCTGTGCATTTGCGCTAGCTCAACCTAGCACTATGTCCACATGTTGATTGGTAGACAGTGGATTTCTCAAAAATTTGGTTTGGAGCCTTTTAAGATGGCTTCTAAAATCAAAAGGAAGAATTGTGGATTGAACTTGGAAATAAAGACTATGCTGGAATTATACTGCAGCTCACTTAGCTTCTGAGAGTAAGGGCAGGTTATGATGAGCAGTGCACATCTGAAAGATTATATAATCAGTTCCAGCTATTTTTACAGTCATTTGGTGACCCACATAGTTCTAACAGTTTTCTGTTTTATTTCTAGAAGTATCACACCCGTGTATCTTAAAGAAACATAGATTATGAAATCTTATTTTTCAGGTTTTCTGAACTGTCTAGTCCATCAAAGGGTCAACTTGTTGCTGCACCTTTTGCTATTTTACTTGCAAATAATTCTACTGCTGTGTAGGTAGGTTGCAGTGGAATTATAGCCCTGACAGTGTGCAATTGGATTCTGTTAGTATTGTTCAAAATCCATGTTCTCACGATAACAAGCTCCTTGTTTTTGTTGTGCAATAAGCCTTTATATTTACAAATGGTATTCAGCACTGTGACCTCACACTTGCACTGCTTTTAGTTTCGTTCCCCAAATTAGTGAATACTTGGTTTTCGACTGCTGCTATCCAGCCATTTAATAAAAACAAAGCAGTTTTTAAAATAGCACTGTAGGCGATTATCATTCAATTGGTGTATTGCTGTAGGACCTTATATTCAGATCCAATTTCATTTTTCCCCTTGATTAGATATAGAGCAGAGGGAAGATGAGTCTAACAGTAGGTAATCTGAATTCTTCCTTTGGCCATCTTCAAATGCGCATTTCGAGCAATCTGCAAGACGGCAGAGATGATGAAGAAGACATGACCCTTGAAAGATCTGAATTAGAAACTAAAAGCCTTAGCCCCAAATCTTCCAATATGGGGAGAGATCTCTGACTCAACTTGCATCACTGTTGCACCTCAGGACCCAGAAGAAATCACGTCATGCGCACATTCATGTTATTTTACATGGGAAATTTAAGCTTCTAATTTCAGGCTTTATGCTGATCAGATTCAGGCTGTTTGTACTGTGTGTAAGCTGGATTTTGTACACATCTATCGAAAGCTTTCCCAAGCAGCTGGTAAAGCCTGTTCAGGAGCAAATGAGCTGGAGTGTCAAAGCATTCCAGCACCCGCAGCAACATTCAGCCCTGTACCAGCAATTGTCACCACCCCGGGCCCCCACTTTAAACACTGCTTGCTAGCCTCTGCAGTAACCCCACAACACACACAGCTCATTCTCCTCCACTTCCCCGCCAACCACCCCACCCTCCCCCTACCATCACCACAATCCTCTCCTTAACTCATTTGCTGGAATCCCTGACTGCTGTCTGGCTGATGGCAAAAGTGTCAACATGTTTTGGGGGGGTGGGGGGAGCAGGTTGAGGTTTTGGGGGGGTGGGTGGGGTTCGTGTGGGGAGCAGGTTGAGGGATTGAGTTGGGGAGAGACTGACATTGTCAGGGGCTTTTGGAACAAAGGGCAGTGAACACTGCTGGACAGGTTGAGTGAGGGAACTCATCAATGTCCTTGCTGGGGATGGATATGGTTTGGGGAACAAACACTAGGGGGTTAAGCAAGGGAGAAGAAAACTGCTGGGGGATAATGGAGGGGTGATGAATGCTTTTGGACTGGAGTGGACAAGGTCAAAGAACACACGACACCAGGTTATAGTCCAACAGGTTTATTTGAAAACACAAGCTTTCGGAGTCTCGCTTCTTCTTCAGGTGTCAGTGGGAGAGGTGGCATCAGACACAGAATTTATAAGCAAAAGATCAAAGGGTCATAGAACTAATGTGAATGTGTTGAACAAACCTAAGGTAGCCATAGGCTGTAGTGTAGTGGTATTGTCACTGGACTAATAATCCAAAGGTTCAGGTAATGTTCTGGGGACCCAGATAATGTTCTGGATGCACAGGTTTGAATCCTACCATGGTAGGTGGCAACATTTCAAGTTTTTTTTTAAAGATCTGGAATTAAAAGTCCAATGATGGCTGATGAACCATTGTCATTTCTTGTAATAATCCATCTCCTTCACTAATGTTCCTTATTGAAGGAAATCTGCCATTTTTACCTGTCTAGCCCAAGCATGACTTCAGCCCCTCAGCAATCTGGTTGACTGTTCACTATTCTCTAAATTACCTAGCAAACCAGTAAAACATCTAACGAAAGAATGAAACTGAAGAGACCACCTGTCTCTGACCTCGGCAAAGGCATCGTATGCCTTGTCAACCCTGCAATGTCTTCCTTACTAACATATTGGGGGTGGGGAGAAATGGGAAAGCTGTCTGAGTATTTGAGCAACAGCCTAATGTGGTCTCTGAAGGCTTATTTCATGAATATGGCTGTGGCTGTATCCCAGACGATGATACCACCATTCCACTGACAGGGCTGTCCCAGCAAAGTGGCCGAACAATGGTATACAGTTGGGAAGGATTGTACTCCAACGCAATCTACAATTCATGGCCTGCATATCCCCAGTCTCCCCTTACCAGCAAGTCAGGGGATCAATCCTGGCACAATGAAGAGTGCAGGATGGCATGCTAGGAACAGCACCAGGCATACCTAAAAACTGCAGTGACAATTTGTATGCCAAACAGCATAAGCAGCAAGTGATAGACAGAGCTAAGGGATTCCACACTCAGTAATCTAATCTAAGCACTGCAATCCTGCTACATCCAATGTTCAATGATAGTGAACATATAAACTGTTCGCTGGAGGAAAAGACTGCACAAAAATCCACATCCTCAATGATGTAGAAAGCTCAGCATATCAGTGCAAAAGACTAGGCTGAAGAAGTCCCAGTATTCTTCAACCAGCAGTGCCAAGTAGATAATCCAAAATGGCATCCTTCAGAGACCCCCAGCATCGCAGATGCCAGCCTTCAGCCAATTTGATTCAGTCTATGGAATATCGAGAAAATGCGGATTGCACTGGATACTGCAAAGCCTATGGGCCCTGACGACCTCCTGACAATGGTACTGAAGACTTGTGCTTCAGAACTTGCCCCTCCCCTAGCCAAACTGTTCTAACACAATTACAACACTGGCATCTACTTGACAACATAAAAAATTGCCTGAGTATATCCTATACATAAAAAGCAGAACGAATCCAACCAGGCTAATTACCGACCCATTGGCCTCGATCATCAGTAAAGCAATGGAAGTTGTCATCAGCAGGTGCTAACAAGCAGCACTTGAGGGGCAATAATCAACTTAGTGACACTCAGTTTGGGGTCTGCCAGGGGCACTTGGCTCCTGACCTCATTACTGCTTCGGTTCTAGCATGGACAAAAGAGCTCAACTCCAGAGGTGGTTGAGAGTGCCTGCCCTGGGCTTCAAGGCTGTATTTGACCGAGTGAGACATCAAGGAGCCCCAGCAAAATTGAAGTCATTGGGAATCGCAGAGAAAACTCTCTGCCGTTTGGAGTCACACCTACCACAAATGGTTGTTGTTTTTTTGAAGTTCATCAGCTCCAGGACATGTCTGCAGGAGTTCCTCAGGGTAGTGTCCTAAGCCCAACCATTTTCAGCTGCTTCATCAATGACCTTCCCTCCATCATAAGGTCAGAAGTGGGGTTGTTCATTGATGAGGTCATATTTTCGGTACCTCAGATACTGAAGCGATCCATGTCCAAATGCAGCAAGACTTGGAAAATATCCAGGCTTGGGCTGAAAAGTGGCGAGTAACATTTGGACCACGCAAGTATCACTCAGTGACGTCTCCAATAAGAGAAAGTGTAATAATCATCTGTTGATATTCAGTACCATTAATATTGCTGAACCCTTTGCTATCAGCGTTCTGTGGGTTACTCCTGACCAGAAACTAACTGGACTAGCCATATAAATACTGCTGCTACAAAAGCAGGTCAGAGGTTAGGAATCTTGCAGTGACTAACTCACCATCTGTCCCCCCAACTCAACACCCCCACGCCCACCCCAAAGCCTGTCCATCATCACAAGACAGTAGTGTGATGGAGTCCTCCCCAGTTGCCTGGATGAGTAGAACTCCAAAAACACTCAAGAGGCTTGACAACATCAGGGCAAAGTGGTCTGCTTGATAGGTGCCACATCCACAATATGCACTTCCTCCACCATCAGTGCAAGGTAGCAGCATTGTGGGCCATCTACAGGATGCACTGCATCGACATGCTAAAGCTCCTTAGATAGTACCTTCCAAACCTACAGCAACTGCTATTTAGAAGGACAAAGGGCTGCAGATACATCCTAGGGAAAAGACAACTAACATTAACTCTATCTATATCTCTCCTTATTTTATAAACTTCTATCAGGTTGCCTCTCAACCTCTACACTCCAGTGAAAAATGTCCCAGCCTATCCAGCCTTTCTTTATAACTCAAACCTTCCATACCTGGGAATATCCTGGTAAATCTCTTCTGAACCCTGTCCAGCTTGATAATAGCCTTCCCATAACTTGGAAATATATTGCTGTTCCTTCAGTGTTGCTGGGTCAAAATGCCAGAACTCCACCCCCCCACCCGCCACACACAAGAGCAGTGTGGCTGTACTTACACACAATGGACTGCAGTGATTCAAGGAGTCAGCTGACCACCTCAAGGGCATCCAGGGGTGGGCAGTGAACACTGACCCAGCCAATGAAGCCCACATTCCCATAGATGGTTTTTAAAACGGGTCTAAAAGCTTGTCTCCTGATTTTGTCCCGGCACCAGAAGCTTCAAATGGTTGAACAGGCTGATTGAAATGCAGCTTAAATGTTGGACATACCCTTTCCAATACTGACCTGTAGTTCTGGGCCATTATTTAGGGTTTATGTTGCAGTATTCGTGATGCAAATGTCTGTAGCTGTGTATCTGACCGCGTAACTACTCCCTTCCCATTATGAAGATTCACTGGGTTAGTGCACTGGAAATCGAGCCAAACTAATCCTGGAGCTGTGACAAATGTGAAAAAAAATTAACCAAACTATCCAAAGTCCCCAGACTGACAAACTCAGATTAAATGAAAACACTCAGCAGTTTTCAGGTGTCTTGGGAAATATATATTGGCCTTTGGGAGTGCAACATAGTTTTACAGAAATGATACCTGGACTTTAGGGGTTAATTTATGAGGAAAGATTATACAAATTTGGCCTTTATCTCTAGAACTTAAGGTTAAGGGGTGATCTGATTGAAGTCTTCCAAGATAATAACAGGAACATGCATGGTAGGTAAAGATAAACTATTTCCACTTGTTGGGGATTCTAGAACTAGGGAGCATAGTCTGAGAATTATAGCCAGACTGTTCAGGAGTGTTGTTAGGAAGCACTTCTACACACAAAGGGTGGTAGATGTTTGGAATGCTCTTCCACAAACAGCAGTGGATGCTGGATCAGTTGTCAGTTTTAAATCTGAGATAGATTTTTATTAAGCAAAGATACTAAGGGATATGGGCCAAAGGTAGGGATATGGAGTTAGGAATCAGATCAGCCATGATCTCATTGAATGATAGAACAGACTCAAGTGGCTGAATGGCCTACTCCTGTTCCTATATTCCCATGCATTTTTAATCATTCTGCTGAGTTAAGTTATGGTACATCTCTACAGAAGCTGGGACTTGAACCCAGGCTCTATGACCCAAAGATAAAAGTCAGAAGTCACACGACACCAGGTTATAGTCTGACAAGTTTGTTTTTGAAATCCCAAGCTTATGGACTGCTGCTCCTTCGTCATGTGGCACTTCACCTGACGAAGGGGTGAGACTCTTAAAAACTTATGATTTCAAATAAACCTGTTGGACTATAACCTTTATGTTGTGTGACTTCTGACTTTGTCCACCCCAGTCCAACACCGGCACCTTCACATTGTGACCCAAAGGTAGGGGGCTGCCATTTTTGGTATTCCCAGACAGTCTCTCATCCATGTACTAACCAGGCCCCAGTCTCCTTTGTGTCTGAGATCAAACAAGATCAGGTGTTTTCAGGCCAGTATGGCCATTTCTATGTTCCTGTATGTTCCTATGTACTAAAAAAAAAAATTTTATTATGAGCAAATTGTCTTCAATCAATGGCAGTTAGGAGATTTGAATTGCTCACTTATAACTCTCTATAACTTAACTTTCACCCGTTTAAATTCCCCTCTCTCACATACAGATGAACTCACAAGGACAGCCAAGATAGAAATATTAAGGGTGGGAAAAAATCAGGGAAAACGGTTTGACAGCACCAGGCTAGACCACATAATCTGTTTCTCTTCCTTTCAATTCTTTTCAGCTGTTTGCTGATGAGTTGAGGTTGTTTGTACACCAGTGTTTTCTTTCATTTATTGGATAAGGATTTTTCCTTTCGCTGTCTTTAAAGGCTTGTCATTCATCCCTCAACAGGGGAATTGTGAAGAAGGTTGAGTGGAAGATAGCTGGCTGTTACTGGAAACTTTTTGTAGCTGCACATGGGGGTGAAAGAGTTTTTTTTGATGCTTCCTGTTTGCGGGCTAAGTGGTTCTCACTGCGCTAACCTCACACAAGGCACATGGTCAGGAGTCAATCAGAACTCTGTTGTCAAGCACTTGTCCCTCAGTTTAGACCCATCAGCTCAGTGGTGTCTGGTTCTACTCTCACTGTTCCAGTAAAACGACAACATGACATGCAACTCCCGTTGCGCCCCTGTAAACATGATTGTTAAAAGTGCAGCTATCTCTTTGCAGTTGTCTTGGTTTAAAGCAATGCCTTCTTTTATAGCCCACAAAGGAATTAAAAAGATGTGGTCTTTACACCATACACACGCTGCTACTATTGGTTAGGCACTAAGTCAATATATTTGCTTTTCAGATTTCACACCCGTGGACTTGAGTGATTTAAAGAAGAGGAGCATGTCAGATGCTAAGAAGTCTTAAGGGTTCTGCATTGGCTGGATTTGATCTTTCCTTCAACATCCTCAGGAGCTTCCTTTTGAAGTTTGTTTTCTTTGATCTCTGGCTTGGAGAGGAATCTGGAGCCTACCCACTTTCTTCCACGAGAATGGATGTCTTGTCAGTTACCTTTAACTGACCTGAGGATGCATGCAGTTGGCATGTGTTTTAAAAAAGACTTGAGTTTGTAGATGGTGCTAATTTTAACTGATTTATTTGTCATCTGTTTCTTCTCCATTTCTGTCAAGAGCTGTGCTCCATTTGACATGTTACGGCCACAATTCAGACTCCATGGTGCCCTGAGGAGTACGAGATACCCTCAGGGGGGCATTCTTTAGAAACCCTTCACACCGGGCACCGATTATAAGTTTTCTCCATCATTTGTTTGGCATTGACAGGCAGGCTGGATGTTCAGAAAGATTGTGATTGGGGTGGGGGCTGGAGACTGTGGGACAGAGGAAGTAGCTTATTGAGTAAAGCAGAAACCTCTGTGACTAAGATTTGTTTGTTTAAAAATGCTGCTCCCATAGCTAGAGGTTGAGAATGGATTTGGTGAAACATTCTGTTCGACTTGCACGGAATGGAGCCAGTACTAATGTGGGGAACGCATAGCCCGTGTTAAATGGCTGGGCTTAAAGCAGTGAACTGTGTGATGGGATCATAAATTGTTTTCTGCAGACAGACTATAAGTTTGAGTCATTTTAGGTTTGTATTCCAGAGGTTGCTTTCAAATGAGTCTTTAACTATTTTTAAAATGAAAAGTGGGGGGTGGGGTGGGGTGGGGTGGGGGCAGGGGGGGTATGGGGGGGGGGGGGGGGGGTTTAAGAATAATTTTGTTTTATTTTTTAAATTTTGTATTTCTACATTCCTGTTTTCTCCACAGTATATGATAAACATTGTCAGGCTGGGTGAGTGAGAATGCAGGCTGGTCAGCAGATTTTATTGTCTGATCATTGCTGCCTCCCACTGTAGCCTGGTGCTTTATGCTCTTCAGTCATAAAGTGGCAGACCTCATACTGAATACCACCGGGGAATTTGAGTATCCATTATCGTGGGGACCATGAATCTATCACTCTTTCCGATGGGCAGTTGGCACTTGACTGGTTAGAAACCCAGGAGTCCAGTGGGTGACTCTCACTCTTACGGTGCAAGTCTTTTTGCCAGAATCTAAGCTTCCAAATTAGATTTGTCCAAGCCTTTTCTTCACCAGCTGCATCCCGGGCATGAGAGGATTAAGCATTGTAACCCTCCCTGTGAGACCCTGAATTGTTACTGACATTGGCAACTTGTCTAATTGATGGAAAAGTATGTATCAGAGTCTGTACTCCATTACAGTATGGACACATCACACTTGAGAGATAGAAGGATTGTATTCATGAGAGGAACTGTACAATTTCATAACTTCCCAATGCATAAGTGAGGAAGTGATGTAAATAAAACTTGACTTCATTTATGAGTCCAGTGTTTGTGTC
>NC_063354.1:7156068-7165667 GCF_021869965.1 Rhincodon typus
ATCTCTAGTCTGAAGGTGAGATGTTGTTGCTCCCGTTTGAGCTGTGATTCGTGGGAACACTGCAGCATGCCAAGGATAGACAAGTGGGCATGTGAGCAGGGCACTGTGTTAAAATGACTGGCTACAAACAAGTCAGGGTCATGCTTATACGCAGACTGGATGTGTTCTGCAAAGTGGTCACCCAGTCTGTGTTTGGTTTCTCCAATGTAGAGTAGGCCACATTGGGTGCAGTGAATAGAATACACACGACTGGAGGCGGTACAGGTGAAATGTTGCTTCACCGTGAAAAACTGTTTAGGCTCTTGGATGGTGAGCAGGGAGGAGATGAAGGGACAGGTTCTGCGGTTACAGGGGAAGGTACCATGGGAATGGGGGAGCGGGAATGGAGTTGGTGGTTATAGAATGGACTAGGGTGTCCAGGAGGGAATGATCCCTGTGAAATGCAGACAGGGGGAGTAAGGGGAAGATGTGTTAGGGTGGTGTTCTGCTGGAGTTACCTGAAATGGCGGAGAATGATCTTTTGAATGCGGAGGCCGATGGGATGAAAAGTGAGGACAAGGGGAACCCGATCACACTGTTTGTGAGAGATGGGAACGAGCAAGGGCGGAAGCACGGGTGATAGGTTGGGTGTGGTTGAGGGCCCTATCAACCATAGTGGGCAGGGAAACCACGGTTATGGGAGAAGGAAGCTGTGCCAGCAGCGCTGTGTTGGAAGGTGGCATCATCCAAACAGATGTGACGTAGGTGAAGGAACTGGGAGAATGGGATGGAGTCCTTGCTGGACGTGGGGTGCGACGAGCTGTAGTAAAGGTAGCTATAGGAGTCAGTGGCTTTGTAATGGATGGCAGTGGACACTTTATTCCCCAAAATGGAGACGGAGAGGTCAAGGAAGGAAAGAGAAGTATCAGAAATGGATGATATGAAAGTTATAAAGGGGTGGAAATTGGAGGCAAAATGAACAAATTTTTCCAGGTCCAGGCAGGAGCCTGAAGTGGTACCAAAGCAGTCATCGATTTACTGAAGAAAGAGTTGTGGGAGCGGGGACCAGTGTGGGCCTGAAACAAAGATGGTTCCACATACCCCATAAAGAGGCAGGCAGAACTGGGACCCATGCAGGTGCCCATGGACACTCCTCTGATTTGGCAGAAGAGAGATGAATTAAAGGAGAAATTGTTCAGTGAGAGAACAGGTTCAGCCAGGTGGAGGAGACGTGGTGGTGGATGGGGATTGTTCAGGTCTCTGGTCGAGGAAGAAGCTGAGAGCTTGCAGACTGTCCTGGTGGGGGATGGAGGTATAGAGGGATTGGACATCCATGGACAACAGGAGGCAGTTAGGGCCAGGGAACTGGAAATTGTCAATGTGGGAGCATAAATGCTATTCCTTTCACACTTAGCTCTGATGAAGAGTCATCTAGACTCGAAACGTTAGCTTGCTCTCTCTCAGTGGATGTTGGCTGACCCTCTGCGATCTCCAGCATTTGTTGTTTTCAGTACAGATTCCAACATCTGCAGTAATTTGCTCCGACATGGACTCTCTGTTCTCCTATGTCTGAAAACCAAAATGATCCCGCTGTGTTTAAAGTGCTGCATGGCGTCACCCCTTCCTATCTCTCACCACTTACAGTTTACATTTCCACTGCCTGTGAACCCACAGTTCTCATGATTCTGACCTCTCCTGTCTTCCCCCCCTCCGCCGCACCATCATCAGCAGCTGTACACTGAGTTGCCGATCTCGTCCTGTTTACAAGGCTTGCACATCTTCTTGGAGCTCTGCCTTCCTCCAACTCTGGCCTCTTGCGCGCCTCACCTCTTTACCATTACTCGCCCCACCCCACAACTTCTGCATCTCACCCATCTCTCTACCTTATTCCTCCCTGCAAACAAACCCCACAACTCGCTCTTTAAAATGGCCAAGCTTTGGAAATGCCTGACTTAATACTGCCCTCTTTGGCTCTGTTATGTGCCTTGCGATATTCCAAATGTGTTATATAAATGCAAGTTGTTGTTCTATGGAAATGTGTTGGCTTCCCTCAGAACCTCATTGTGTTTTTTCCTTCCCTTACACCAGGAATTATAAAAATCATAGCTGTGTGTTCTAGTGCTGCCCTGAACTGGCAGGCTTAACCCTTCGATGTTTCTCTCTCCTTCCTCAAACCCAACTAAACACAGAGAATGGTTCCACAGAGCTCTTTATGATGAGGATGTAACTGAATTAATTACCCCAGTGACTAATTTGGATCTGTTTGTTAAATTGCTGCTAAATGTGTAGTTTCACAACTACTGTATAATTACTCCTTCGCACCTAATTGGAAAGAAAGCACATCCTCTCATATCAAGTTTAGCCTCAAACTATTTAATTGGTGTGGTGTTAGAGCTGAGAGCAGCTATTAACATGCCTCCTGGCTTAAAGATTTTAATTAAAGTTGACTTCAGTCCAGGTAGCAATGCGCGATATTCAAAATACACGTGTTTTCTTCTGACACTTTAGCACAACAGTCCTTTACAATCAACTGACATTCAAATGAAAACAAAACAACGCTGAAAGTATTCAGCACACCACACAGCGTCTGTGGAGAGAAATGAGAGTTAACTTTTAGGGCTATTCTTCTGTGCTCACCCCTCCAGCCCCATCAGAACTGAAGAAAGGTCTAAACAAATGCAGAGTTTTTAAAATGGTGCCAGATGGAGGTACAGGGAGAGCAAAACAGACATTTTGTGATAGGATGATGTCCAGGAGAGTTTAAACTTTTTTCAGTTCTCTTCTGGGATCTAGGTGTCACTGAGGCCAGCATTTATCGCCCAGAGGGCAGTTAAGAGTCAACCATGCTGCTGTGGGTCTGGAATCACATGTAGGCCAGACCAGGTAAGGATAGCAGTTTCCTTCCCTAAAGAACATCAGTGAACCAGATAGGTTTTTCCCCAACAATCGATTCATGGTTATCATTAGATTCTAGATTTTATTGAATTCAAGTTCCACCATCTGCTGTGGTGGGATTTGAACCCAGGTCCCTGGAACATAATCTGGGTATCTGGATTAACAGCCCAGTGATAATACTGCTAGGCCATCACCTTCCTGGGCCCATCCTCGTTGCCCTTAGAAAAACAACAAAGTATTTCGTGATACAACAGCTGGACAATGTAGAAAGACAAAGGTTATGTCTGAATGAGATAGTAATGTACTTGCATTCCCCATGCAGATGGCCTAAAAGCCCTCCGCTTCTTTCTCTCCCGCAGGCCCAACCAGTCCCCCTCCACCGATACCCTTATCCGCTTAACTGAACTTGTCCTTACCCTTAACGACTTCTCCTTCAACTCCTCCCACTTCCTACAGACAAAGGGGGTGGCCATGGGTACCCGCATGGGCCCCAGCTATGCCTGCCTCTTTGTAGGATACGTGGAACAGTCCCTTTTCCGCAGTTACACTGGCCCCATCCCCCACCTCTTCCTCCTCTACATCGATGACTGTATTGGTGCCACCTCGTGCTCCCACAAGGAGCTCGAACAGTTCATCAACTTCACTAACACCTTCCACCCCAACCTCAAGTTCACCTGGACCATCTCTGATACCTCTCTCTCCTTCCTGGACACCTCTGTCTCCATCTCTGGTGACCACCTTGAAACTGATATCTATTTCAAGCCCATCGACACCCACAGCTACCTAGACTACACCTCCTCTCACCCACCTTCCTGCAAGAATGCAATCCTCTACTCCCAATTCCTCCACCACCCCTGCATCTGCTCCCAAGATGGGGTGTTCCACTCCCGAATATCCCAGATGTAGTCTTATTTCAAGGACCGCAACTTCCCCCATTCAGTGGTCGAAAATGCTCCCGACCGCATCTCTTGCGTTTCCCGCACCTCAGCCCTTACATCCCCTCCCCCCAACAAAAACAAGGACAGAATTCCCCTTGTCCTCATGTATCACCCCACTAACCTCCGGATTCAACTTATCATTCTCCGCCACCTGCAATCTGACCCCACAACCAAGGATGTATTTCCCTCCCCACCCTTATCTGCTTTCCGGAGGGACCACTCTCTTCGGGACTCCCTTGTCCGCTCCACACTCCCCTCCAGCCCCACCACCCCCGGCACCTTTCCCTGCAACCGCAGGAAGTGCTACACCTGCCCCTACACCTTGCCCCTCACCCCCATCCCAGGCCCCAAGTAAACCTTCCACATTAAACAGATGTTCACCTGCACATCCACTAATGTGGTATATTGTATCCGCTGTCCCCGATGTGGCCTCCTCTACATCGAGGAAACAAAGCGGAGGCTCGGAGACCACTTTGTGGAACACCTACACTCAGTTCGCCACAAACGACAACACCTCCCAGTCGCGAACCACTTCAACTCCCCCTCCCACTCCCTGGACGACATGTCCACCTTAGGCCTCCTCCAGTGTCACAACGATGCCACCCGGAAACTGGAGGAACAGCACCTGATATTCCGCCTCAGGAGCCTACAACCCAATGGTTTCAATGTGGACTTTACGAGCTTCAAAATCTCCCCACCCCCGGCCTCATCCCATGCCCGAGCCTCCCTCTCATTCCTGCCTCCTTGACCTGACACAACCTGTCCATCTTCTCTCCCACCTATCCGCTCCTCCCACCTCACTGACCAATCCCCACCACTGCCTACCTGCACTCACCTAACACCATCGCACCTACCTTCCCCAGCCCCACCCCTCCTCTCTCTATTTATTTCAGAGCTCTCTTCCCCCTCCCCCATTTCTGAAGAAGGGTCCCGATCTGAAACGTCAGCTTTCCTGCTCCTCCGATGCTGCCTGGGCTGCTGTGTTCCTCCAGTTCTATACTGTGTTATATCTTATGGCTGAATGAGGTATGATTGGCACCATGAAAAAAGAAAATCTGATGGAAAGGGTAAAGAAAGAAGTAAGCCGACAAAACAGAAGGCTGTGTTTATGGGCAATACTTGATATAGTGAAATGGATCCACCTGTGCAGGAACACAGGGTTGTAGTATGATGTCTGATAAGTAGTTTCATTCAGTGTTGCTTTAAACCAAATGCTGAGAACGCTTAGAAAGTTTGTTAATTAATTTTACACTGTGTTCAGATATTTTGTTCCTCTGCATTAACTGTATTCTCAATTTGAGTTTGTAAATCTAAAAACTGCATTCTGCCTGACATGCCCATAATGTTAATGTGAATAGTGAATGGCCAGGTAGGTACTTTGAAACCTCATTCTCTGTTTCCTGCTTTTGGATCTAGTGTGGCGTGGTTTCCCAACTGTCAGTTCCCCAGAATCTAGAGCTGAAAACACTGATGGTGTAGCACTGGCGTGTGATTTCAAAGGTGTATGAGCTGCTGGATAATGGGGGCCACTTTTTGCATCGGGAACAAACTTTCTTCTTCTCAACCCCAAACAAAAATTACAAACAGTGCGGGGTGGAGGCGGAGGTTATGATCTCAAGTTGTCGAGCTCAATGTTGAATCCAGAAGGCTGTAGAGTGTAGAGCCGAAAGATTGGGAGCTGTTCCCAGAGCTTCACTGGAACATGGCAGCACACAGAGCTATCAGAGTGGGACCTACCAAGGTGCAGAACTCAAATGATAAGTGACCTGCTTTTATTCTTCCTGCCTCCGTCTGAGTGTACGTGCTGGGGGTTTGCAACACTCATAGAACCCTACAGTGTGGAATCAGGCCATTCGGCCCATTGAGTCCATACCATCCCTCCGAAGAGCATCCCACCCAGACCTGACCTTATCCCTGTAACCCTGCATTTCCCAGGGCTAATCCACCTAACCTGCACATCCCTGAACACTATGGGCAATTTAGCATGCCCAATCCACCCTAACCTGCACATCTTTGGACTGTGGGAGGAAACCGGAGCACCCGGAGGAAATCCATGCAGACACGGGGAGAATGTGCAAACTCCACAAGACATTTGCCGGAGAGTGGAATCAAACACAGGTCCCTGGCGCTGTGAGGCAGCTGTGCTGGTCACCAAGCCACTGTGCCTCTGTTTTTGTTTCTGATTTCCACGCTCAGCAGTACTTGGTGAGCCAGTGGAATTCACTAACGCAGAAAGTAGTTGAGACTAAAACATTGTATGTTTTCAAGAAAGAGGTAGATGTAGCTCTTGTGGCTAAAGGGATCGGGGTGGGGAGGGTGGGATTAGGGTATTGAGCTCGATGATCAGCCATGATCATGTTAAATGGGGGAGCAGACGCGAGGGGCTGAATGGCCTACTCCTGCTGCTATCTTCTGTGTTTCTTTGTAAATCCCTGAATGGAAAAGTACAGGACTGCCTGTGAATGGGTTCACTGATGTCTTTTAGGAAAGGAAATCTGCCATCCTTACCTGATTTGGCCGAGATGTAATTGACTCTTAGCTGCCCTCTGAAATGGTCAGGCAGCCTACTCAGTTCAAGGGCAGTTAGGGATGGGCACCAATTTGATGGCCTGACCAGCGAAGCCTACATCCCCTGAAAGAATTAAGAAGGAAAAGTGCAATGTGCCAGATGTTAAAAGGTCACAGTTTGTTTAATAAAAGAAGAGGTTAGATTTATTAAACTTCAACTGCTCTAAGTGAAATAACAAAGTGCGATCCAACTTCTGCACACATACTCTACATTCACGCCAGCTAGAAGACTCCTTGCAGCCACAAAATGCTGTGGTGGTGGTGGTGCTGGGATAATGGGCTCCCAAAAATGAGACAACGAGAGTCCAGAGACAGTAGGTTTCTGTCGGTGTGAAGGGCAAGGCTGGTAGGTGTAGGGAATGCTGGATGACTAGAGAAATTGAGGCTGTAGTCAAGATAAAAAAGGGGGCATATGTCAGGTTTAGACAGTAGGGATCGAGTGAATCCTGAGAGGAGTATAAGGGCAGTAGGAAAATACTCAAGAGGGCAAAAAGAGGACATGAGATAGCTTTGGTAAATAGGGTTAAGGAGAATCCAAAGCGATTCTGCAAATACATCAAGGGTAAAAGGGTAACTAGGGAGAGAGTAGGGCTCCTTAAATATCAACAAGGCTGCATATGTGTGGAAGTGCAGGAGATACTAAATATTGCACGTCAGTATTTACTGTGGGGAAGGACATGAAAGCTGGAGAACTTGGGAACATAAATAGCGATATCTTGCAAAATTGTCCATATTACAGAGGGTGGTGATGCTGGACATCTTAAAATGCGTAAAGGTGGATAAATCCCCAGGACCTGATCAGGTATATCCCAGAACTTTGTGGGAAGCTAGGGAAGTGATGCCCAGGCCCCTTGCTGAGATATTTGTATCATCGACAGCCATGGCTGAGATGCCGAAAGACTGGAGATTGGCCAATATGGTGCCATTATTTAAGAAGGTTGGTAAGGAAATGTCAGGGAACTATAGATCAGTGAGCCTGACATCAGTGGTGGGTATGTTGTTGGAGAGGATTCTGAGGGACACGCATTTGGAAAGGCAAAAACTGATTAGGGAGAATCAGCATTGGCTTTGTGCCTGGGAAATCGTGTCTCACTAACTTGATTGAGTTTTTTGAAGAAGTGACAAAGAAGATTGGTGAAGGCAGAGCGGTGAATTTGGTCTGTATGGACTTCAGTAAGGCATTCGACAAGATTCCTCATGGTAGACTGGCTAGCAAGGTTAGATCACCCGGGATCTAGGATGAGCTAGCCAACTAGATACAAAATTGGCTTGACAGTAGGAAACAGAGGGTGATGGTAAAGGGTTGTTGTTTAGACTGGAGGCCTGTGACCAGTGATGTGCTGCGAGGATCAGTGTTCGGTCCACTGTTTTTCATCATTTATCTAAATGATTTGGATATGAACATAGGAAGTATGGTTAGTAAGTTTGCAAATAACATCAAAATTGGTGGTATAGTGGACAGTGAAGAAGGTTATTTTAGAGTACAATGGGACCTTGATCAGATTGGCCAATGGGCTAAGGAGGGCAGATGGAGTTTAATTTAGATGTATGTGAGGTGCTGCATTTTGGAAAGGTAAATCAGGGCAGGATTTATACACTTAATGGTAGGGCCCTGGGGAGTGTTGCCGAACAAAGAAACCTAGGGGTGCAGGTGCATAGTTCCTTGAAAGTGGAGATGCAGGTAGATAGGATAGTGAAGAAGGCATTTGGCATGCTTGCCTTCACTGGTCAGAAAATTGACTAAAGGAGTTGGAAGGTCATGTTGGGGCTGTATAGGACATTGCTTTAGGAAAGATATTGTTAAACTTGAAAGGGTTCGTAAAGGATTTAGAGGGATGTTGCCGGGATTGGAGAGTTTGAGTTATAGGGTGAGGCTGAATAGACTGGGGCTATTTTCCCTGAAGCACCGGAGGCTGAGGGGCGACCTTATAAAAGTTTATAAAATCATGAGGGGCATAGATCAGGTGAATAGCAATGGTGTTTTTCCAAGTGTAGGGGAGTCCAAAACTAGAGGGCATAGGTTTAAGGTGAGAGGGGAAAGATTTAAAAGGAACCTTTTCACGCAGGGGGTGGTGTGTGAATGGAATGAGGTGCCAGAGGAGGTGGTGGAGGCTGGTACAATTACAACATTTAAAAGGCATCTGGACGTGTACATGCATAGGAAGGTTTTGGAGGGATATGCTGACGAATGGGACTACATCAGTTTAGGATATCTGGTCGGTGTGCACCGAAGGGTCTGTTTCCATGCTGTATAACTCTTTGACTCTACTGGCATTTCCAGCAGATCCCAGCAGTACCACAGTCCCAGTGGGGGACACTGCTCAGACTGTAGTCTGTTGTGGTCGATCCAAGAAATTCTGGGGGCTTTGGCCTCTGTCTCTTTTTGCCCACAATTCCAGAAGGCAGATGGGTTTTTAACAAACAAGGAAGTGGCAGTGCTAACTTCCTGGGTGTGGGCAGTGGGGCTGGTCTGTCCCCTGACTGGCAAGGGGCATCTGCCAATATCACCACTGCTGTCCTTCTTGCTGGTTCACACACTTCAACAAAAGAAACTTGTGGATGAATATCCTTTATTGTCATGTGTAAATACAGCGAAAAGTGTGTGCTGTCGCTGTACGTAGGCGCTATTGACATTAACTTAGAATAAAATTGAAAAAAGAATAAAGAGAATCCAGCTTTTTCTTCTCCACTATGACAGCTCACTGCTGCCGGGTGTCACGCTCTGGGCTTCCCAGCACATGCCATGCCTCTGCCAGGAGCCCACTTAATCCCACTTCTGTCCACCTGCCCATGCCAGCCATGTAAAACTGTTGGCATGTTAATACTGAGATAACTTGAGCTTTTGCAGTGGTTCGACTGGGCCAGTGTTCACCAGCGTTTAGCAGGATGAGGGGTGGGATCTTATTGAGTTGTATAAAATTCTAACAGGGATGGACACTCTGGATGCAGGGAGGAGGTTTCCCCTGGATAAGGAGCCTAGAACTCTATGGAGGGAAAAAGCAGGACTATAGCACTGAGACAGAGGATCGGCCATGATCATATTGAGGGCTGGAACAGACTCGAAGGGCTGAATGGACTACTCCATGTAGTGGGTGGACTACCAAAGCAGGCATCATCCCTCCCTCTATCGTGGGAAGAGATGGACATCAGTGAGGAGATGGTGGCTAGTTAACCAACTCCCCGATACATAGCCAATTCCCCGATACATAGCCAATTCCC
>NC_063354.1:7165677-7170359 GCF_021869965.1 Rhincodon typus
ATAGCCAACTCCCCGATACATAGCCAATTCCCCGATACATAGCCAATTCCCTGATATATAGCCAACTCCCCGATATATAGCCAATTCCCCGATACATAGCCAATTCCCTGATATATAACCAACTCCCGGATACATAGCCAATTCCCCGATATATAGCCAACAACCCATTGCACCCCCTGCTGAAAACCCCCTGGCATGGTCAGGTATCATGGAGGCCAATTTGTAGAAAGATCGTGAATATAAAGCAAGTCTCAGTAAAGGAGTACCTACATTAATTTCTGTAAAAAAGACCCAATGGATTCACGAATGTCCTTTAGGGAAGGAAATCTGCCATCTTTACCTGATCTGGCCTACATGTAGTTGGATTCTTAACTACCCTCTGAAGTGGTCTGGCAAGCCATTCAGTTTAAGGGCAACAAGGGATGGGCAACAAATGATGGCCTGGCCGTCATTGCCCACATCCCCTAAAAGAATTAAGAAAGAAAAGTGCAACGTGCCAGATGTACAATTTCATTAAAAGGACATGTTTTGTTTAATAAAGAAAGAAGTTAGATTCATTAAACTTCAACTGCTCTAAGTAAAGTAACAAAGTATGATCCAATTTCTGCTCACATACAGATGACAGAATGGGTGAAAGGTGGGTTGACAAATTGCAGAGCTTAAAACAATGAAAAGAACCTACAGTTCGTGCGGACTTGCTGGGCTCAGGGAGTACCCAATAGCCTCCACACCGCTGGTTTCTAGATACTGGTTGGAATGAGCATTCAGTGTTACGGATTTCAGGACCCTGTCCAAAGAGCCCTCAGTGGTGGCACCTCTTGTGTTTTTCTTCTCCTTATACCTAATTATCCGGTAAATATCAAATGAGGCATTGGTTGTTGCAAAAACTCGGGATTTGTTAAAGGATTTGTGAATTCGCTTGCAGTATTACAAAACTGGGGAACTTGTGTTCATATCTGAGCTGGTAACTCCCCCCAGAGCAAATACGGACGTGGAGAGTGAATCACATCATGCATTGATACTTTTCTCCTGGTGCTGCAGACTGAAAGCTGACCCACACTCAACATAAAGGGGTAAAACTGGGCCGGACTGTGTCCTTCTCCCATGCAGCGGTGGGCTGGTGCAGCCATGATGGGCAGAGGGGTCTCCCCCTAGTCTGTCAGCTTTCAGTGCTTCCTTCAGGTGCCTAACAAGATAGCATCAAGTTAAAAACACTACTGTGGGGAAGCAATGGCCTGGTAGTATTATTGCTGGACTATTACTCCAGAGACCCAGGTAACGTCCTGGGGTACCTGGGGTAAGAAGGGTGTAGGCCCGAAACGTCAGCCTTCCTGCTCCTCTGATGCTGCTTGGCCTGCTGTGTTCATCCAGCTCTACACCTTGTTATCTCAGATTCTCCAGCATCTGCAGTTCCTACTATCTCTGAAACGTCCTGGGGAGCTGGGTTTGAATCCTGCCTCAGCAGATGGTGGAATTTAAATTCTGGAATTAGGAGTCTAATGATGTTGATTGTCAGGGAAAAACCCATGTGGTTCACTAATGCCCTTTAGGGAAGGAAACTGCGTTCCTTGAATAAATAAATAATTTAAAAAAACACACGGGGAGCAGAGTGATTCTGTCTTCCCTTGTGATAAAGACTCACCCATTGCTAACCTGCAAGAAAGTAAAAGATAGAATAGAACACCTTTTATTGTCACACTACTCCAGTACAGGCATACAGCGAAAAGTTTCTACAATGGCTGCTTAATGGTGCCATCTTAGGTACAAGTACCTAGCTACAAATCTTACAGAGTAAAGAAATATAATGTTGTTATACTAGGGAACTGAAAGGTAGGGAGTGATATTACAGTCTGGTTAAAGAGAACCAAACAGCTTGTCTCCAGGCCCAATTCCAACAACTGTCCCACACCAGCCTCCAGTCTGCTCCTCACCAGCGCTCAGCAGCAATGAGATAAGTTACACTTTACCGGGATTTGCCTCCCTCGCCCAGCTCCGGGACTTGGGTTTCCCTGCGTGGTGTCCCAGGACTTGCAGCCCACACGCTGTACCGGCTCATACCCCAGGCGTGTGCTCCAGGTCTCGCTGCTTCAGCGCCTTGCTGCCAGCACCCATTGGTATTCTCCTCCGGTGCTGAGGGGAGGGAAGAAGAAAAACAGAAATAGAGAAAAAAAAGGGAAAAAGTTAAAGAACACGCTGATTTGGCACAGAATATGAGAATGCTGGCTTTTTATTCATTCACGGGATGTGGGCGTCGCTGGCTAAGCCAGCATTTATTGCCCATCCCTAATTGCCCAGAGGGCAGTTAAGAGTCAACCACATTGCTGTGGGTCTGGAGTCACATGTAGCCCAGACCAGGTAAGGATGGCAGTTTCCTTCCCTAAAGGACATTCGTGAACCAGATGGGTTTTTCCCAACAATCGGCAATGGATTCATGGTCATCATTAGATTCTTAATTCCAGATATTTATTGAATTCAAATTCCACCATCTGCCGTGGCGGGATTCGAACCAGAACATTACCTGGGTCCCTGGATTAATAGTCCGACAATAATCGCTGTGGCCAGGGATGTGTTGCTGGTGTTAAATACAGGTTTAGGTGACTTTACCATGGTAACATTGAGTAACCATTTTTGTGTGAACTGAGATTGTACAACATGGGCTGGCTTTATCAGAGGGGTGTGTAGTCTCTCAGGCGTTAAATTACAGCCACTTTATGCCACTCCTATGGATCTAAACAGCCTGGAATCAGGTTTGGGACTGTCAGATATCGACCTCGCTTTACACTGTGGAATGTTGCTGTGCCCCGGTTTGTTTTCACTGTCCTGTTTGCCTGTGCTTTTCTCTCTCTCCTTAACAATTTCTCAATGCCAGGCATAACATTTCAAAAACAACTTAATTTATGTCACAGATACTCAGAGCTTTTCATAATGGCCACTTACTTGGGAGCATTGCCATCTCCCTCCAGAATGTTAACACCAGAGGTGCCCATTAATCACCCCAAATGGCTCAGAACATGCGTGTTTATCCAAGTAAGCGAACACCAGCTCAATGCTCTTGTGTGTTATTAGCGCTGGATCAAATTAATTAATTGCTTTTGTAAACAGTGGTTTGCAAAAAAGTAAACTGTGCCTTCAGTGATGGGAGTTGCTGAGGGCCAGCAGAGTCGTAGCTCATTCCTGTTCTAAATGCTGGTTCGCTGCTCACGTTGCTTAATAACCATGCCCTCAAAGTAACATGTTGCTGCTCTCCACAAGTTGAGTGTGTTCTGTGTTGCTGTTCACGCAGGGAGCGCGTGTTCCTGTAACAAGCTGCACTTTCACCTGCAACTTCTCGCCTGCAGCTCCAAACATGTGACTGACCAGGATTCTCTAAGACTGCCTGCCATTGATGCGTGTTGGCGGCATTTACAGATCAATAGTCAACCTGTTTGACCACGGAGACCCGGGACAGAAGGGAAAGGGGACCCGAACGGAGAGCTTCTGGAACAGAGGCTAGGATGCTACCCATTGCAACAGGTGAGCTTGTGCCTAAAAGATCAACCGTCCGTCTTTCTTTATATACAGAATACCTAATTGTGGAAGCAGGCCATTTGGCCCATTGAGTCCACACCGACCCTCCAAGGAGTATCCCACCCAGACCAACCTTATCTCCATAACCCCTGCATTTCCTATGGCTAATCCACCTAGACTGCATATCCTTGCACACTAGGGGCAATTTCACATGGCCAATCCACCCTAACCTGCATGTCCCTGGACACCATGGGGCAATTTCCCATGGCCAACCCACCTAGCCTGCACTTCTTTGGACTGTGGGAGGAAACTGGAGCACCCGGACGAAATCCACGCGGACACGGGGAGAATGTGCAAACTCCACACAGACAGTTGCCCGAGGGCGGAATCGAACCTAGGTCCCTGGCGCTGTGAGGCAGCAGTGCTAACCACTGAGTGGGTATGTGGGGTGGACTTACATAATCGGTAAAAGGTGTCAGGAGTTGGTTTGGAAGTGGATGTGGTTTACACAGGCAGTGGAATGTCATTGGGATTATGGGTGGAGGGGGTGGGGTGGAGGGGCTGTTGGGGCCTGGGAGAGAAATGAGTACAGTATTTGAAGAAGCAGCCAGCATCCACAGGTACTGGAGTCACTAGGTGAGTATCAGAAGCTTGGAAGATGGTGTTGCTGGCCTGAGAGATACAGGGACCAAGCGGAGCGCAGTTTCCCTGATCGGAGGCAGATATCTCAGTGGAGACTGAGGAGGCTGGGGCCCATGCAGTCTGTGTAGATCACCCCAAACAGCTATCTATTTACCATCAGCAGATTAACATGTTAAGTGCCTTTACTGCCCTTGGATAAATAAGTAACAGGAACCCAGTGGGTGATAAGCAATAACAATTCCCAGCTTTTAACCTGCGTTCCTTAATATTCAGGATGGTCAATTTTGAGACAACCTCTGCAACACTTTGCTTTTTTCTAATTACTTGCAGGACCCTTTCTCATCTTCTGCTTTCTGTCCATCATTTGAGTAATTAAAACGAGGAGGCCGTTCATTCCATCTAACATGTGCTGGCTCTTTGGCAGAGGGTAAAGTTGTGAGTCCTTCTTATGCCTGTGAGTTTGTTGTTTTAACTCAGTTGCTGGTGGCTGGCCACATGCTCTGTGTGGGGTGATGGGGTCCCAGCTGGCCACA
>NC_063354.1:7170859-7176568 GCF_021869965.1 Rhincodon typus
TGCATCTTGTTGTCTCGGATTCTCCAGCATCTGCAGTTCCTACTATCTCCACGACATAAAAGCAGCCGGTTTCTCCCAAAGGGAGGTGCACCGGCTTCAGAAAGTGGTGGACCCCACTGTACTGAGTGCTTTCCAGTGGGCCCATCTATTCAGATAAACTTAGACCAGGTCTGAGGTGTTTCTGCAAACAGTTTTTATTAGCAATGGTTCATCGTGAGCAATGTTATGGACCCAGACCAAAGACCAGTCAGATGTATCAAGGAGATAGCCTAGACCCTACCTTTTACCTTATTTAAAAGCAAGTGTAAGATGCTGTATTCCCGATGTAATTTGATTGGTCACGCTACCCAGCTTTAAGCAAAACACACTTTATTCTTATCCTACAGTTAAAATACAAACATAAGAATTTAGAGCCACAGAGTCATAGAGACGCACGACACAGAAACAGACCCATGAGACCAATGCGTCCATGCTGACCAAGTACCCTAAATAAATCCAGTCTCAGTCGCTAGCATTTGGCCCATATCCCTCTAAACCCTTCCTATTCATATACCCATCCAACTGTCTTTTAAATGTTGTAATTATTCCAGCCTCCGCCACTTCCTCTGGCAGCTCATTCCATACACGCACCACCCTCTGTGTGAAAAAGTTGCCCCTTAGGTCCCTTTTAAATCTTTCTCCTCTCACCTTATACCTATGCCCCTCTAGTCTTGGACCCCCCTACTCTGGGGAAAAGACCTTGTCTATTAACTCTATCGATGCCCCTCATGATTTTATAAACCTCTATAAGGTCAGCCCTCACCCTCCAATGTTCCAGGGAAAATAGCCCCAGCCTATTCAGCCTGTCCCTACAGCTCAAACCCTCCAACTCTCGTAACATCCTTGTAAACCTCTTATGAACCCTTTCTAGTTTCACAACATCTTTCCTATAGCACGGAGACCGGAACCGAATGCAATATTTCAAAAGTGTTTGTATAACTTTAATGCTATTGGAAATCTTAACAGAATAATAGTTTATTTAACTACTAAACCGTAACTGTTCCAATACAGTAACATCCCATAAAGACACCATTGGCAAAGACAAAGTAAAACAGAATGTCTCACATGTGATTCTGACAGCAGAAAGAGAATCATAGAATCCCTACAGTGTGGAAACAGGCCCTTTGGCCCAACAAGTCCACACCAACTCTTGGAGCATTGCACTCAAACCCTGTCCCCTTTAACTCACCTAATCTAAACATCCCTGGACTGTGGGAGGAAACTGGAGCACCCAGAGGAAACCCATGTAGACATGGGGAGAATGTGCAAACTCCACACAGACAGTCACCCAAGGCTGGAATTGAACCTGGGTCCATGGTGCTGTGAGGCAACAGCGCTAACCACTGAGCCACTGTGCCACTGTGCCACCCTGCCACCATGCCACCCCTAACAGCTTTTACCTGTAGCTGAGAGAGATGTAACAGCTTCCACCACCAACTTCAAAACCCCAAAATCTACTCAATGCTCAACTGAAACCTTGGTTCTCTGGGAGCCTGACTCCATCCATTCAAGCTGCTTCTATTGTTCCAACTTTAAAAAAAAAACCCAAGACCTCACAAACTGTTTACATTATTGGCTTCAAATAGACAGCTGTGCAACACTGTCTGAAAACCTCTCTTCAAAATAAAACAGGACAAAATACACCGCTTGAAGCCATAGTATTATCAGAACAAGCAGTTGATGTCTCCGCCTATATCTGTCCTTGTTCCAACCTTCTAGCAGAGTCTCTCTATCACATAACTACTGAGATCACAGTCATATTACAACTACCTCAGAGGCACTTCATACAAAGATTTAGCCCTAACCCTAAACCGAACATATTCAAGACAGAAAACAATAGCTCTCTGAAGACTGTGGGCATCAAAGATAATGGGAAAGTGGCATTGAGGTAGAAAATCAGTCATGATCTAATCAAATGGCAGAACAGGTACAATGGGCTGTTCCTATGTTCATTGAGCATGCTAATCTCAGCTGGGAACATTTTAAATGGCGTCGGTACCTTAGGGTTGAGGTGGTCAGGGGGACAGGGGAGTGGAATTTAATCTCTGCTCCAGCTCCTGATCACCATCCAGCGGTCTCTGATATGCCTGACTAGAACACAACTCAGCCCAGTTGTGATGGCTAACTTAGTTAAATATCTTGCTCAACCACAATGAATCGTCACTTCGCAGGTCACCAAACAAAGCAAGAAAACGGAGAATAAATGCCACATAGTCCCGGGACGGTCAACATCCAGTTATCAGGCAGTGAGATCTTACAACTGGGAACTCCCCGTTCCCTGCCCCATCTGTCATAATCCTCCCCACTTATCACAGAGAGCCAGGGCTCCAAGACAATGGTGCGATAGTGGAAGGTGGGTGATAAATTATCTGCCTATATCCACTGGTGTTTATTTCTACAGCTTCAGGCAACATGGGACATGATCTGCATTTTCAGCACCATCTAATTTGTACTATCATTAAGACATAGCCTAGCTCATTAACTTTCAAATCCTTCTCCTCATCCTCAAATCTCTTTACGGTCCTACACCTCCCTGCTCCTTGAACCTCTCTCCGACTCAATTCCCTTTCTGCATTCGCCCACCTGCATCTCTCCCATTCACTCCCTCCCCAACAATGAGCAGGATTCCCATTGCCTCATCTTGCTGTCAGCCCCCCTCAGTCTCCCTGACCTCTCTCTCCTACTTTTAAAAGGATATCTCTGCCCATCTTCTCTTCCAGTCCCTTGAAGCACCTTAAAATCAAACAGAGAAGTGCGGATGCCGGAAATCTGAAACAGAAACAGAAATGGCTGGAGAAACTTAGCAAGTCTGTGCTGTGAAAGCTGAGTAAAAGCATCTCCTCTGGCTGTCTTTGTGTGTGTCTCTCACTGATGCTCCTCTGAGGGGCTTTGAGTCATTTTGTAATGAAGGGCACTGCCTGAGTTGTTGTTGTAAAACAACATCTGTGAGGTTTATGGATGGGTGAACACAGGAACTGAGTAACAAGCAGCAAGCAAACACTTCACTGAATTCTCCAAACACTTCACATTCAATTAATTATTTTCTGAATAACCTGGGCTTTTGTGTTGACAACTGATTTGTACCAGTTTTGCTAAAGCTCTCTACTTTTGGTGTCTTTCTCACTGTTTGCGTAGATTCAACAGAAATGGTTGCTGTAATGAGTCAGTAGCTACTTATCACTGTATTTTGGAAGTGAAAGAAGGTTTACTAGACTGATTCCATGAAGGGATAAAACCTCATGTTCCCATTTAGGCATTTTACAGCCTTCAGGTCTCAACATTGAGTTTAACAACTTCACCACATGATTTCTTTCCTCCATTTTAATTACGCTGCTACCACCATTTGCTCCTCCCTGCATTTTGTTTCAATAGTTTTACTGTCCCCACAGCTGACCTATTTTCACCTAGTGACACCGATCATTGCAACACCTGTTTTACATCTTAATCTCTCCTTTACTGTTATTAGCACTCATTTTGTCTTTTGCCCCAGCCAATTGCATCATCTGTTCTACTTGCCACTCGTCCTCTTTGTCATTAACAGAAAGGCCATCATTTTCCAACCCTCTTCAGTTTCAAATACCTGACTCGAAAATTAACTCTGTCTCACTCCTGCTGGGTTTCTCCAGAACTTTCCATTTCTGTTTTATTCAATGGGTCAAGCAATGCTCAGCATAAAGATATCGATCTTGACCTCTCTCTTGTCTTCTTTAGAAATCATTTTAAATCGATCGTCCCATGTTGTGGTCTCACAACCAGAAAAAAAAAGATCTACTTAAGCCACTGTGTTGAATTACTGACCTTTGTTTCATGCTCATTTAACTGCAGCCAAACGTTTGTGAACTGACAGGGTTCCCAAAGTGGGGTAGACTTTCCAGAGGATGCACGCCAGTTGCCCTGCTGCCGTCCTCCCTTGACCAGGCATCTACACAATGCCCCCCTCAATCCCAAAGTCACTCCATCCCTAGGCTTCCCAATTGCCCCTCTCGGCAGCACAGCTCAAGCAATGAAAGACAGGGTGAACGTGAAAGACTCAAGTTTCGGCCTCATGGTTTCCCTGTGTTAAACATTGTTCGTTCATACACACAATTCTGAGAAACCTCTGGGTAATGATTATGCCTGCGAGGCTCCAGCAAAGGCAGTTCTGAGAGCAATCACTATCCTTCCATATTGCACAGTGAGCTTTCCCAGCCTCCACTGAAGTTCCAGTTCATGTGGAGGGGATTACGCCTGGAAGAGTGGGCCTTTGAGTGGGAGAGGCTGGTGGGTCACAGCACCAGAGAATGTGTCCAATTTGGGAAGGAAGTGACAGGTGTGGGGAGGGAGTGGATCAGGTTGAGTGAGAAGCGAACAACACTGCAGAAGGGAAAGAGGTTTCCTGTTGGCTCTGGGATAGAAGTTCAGCTCCGGTTCAAACAGAATAGTGAGTCTGTGCACTCCTAAACCGCAACTGAAGGAATATCATCAGGGAGTTTCAAGGAGGCACTACCACAGTCCAACAGAGAATCATAAAATCAGAGAATCCCTACAGTGCGGAAGCAGGCCATTCAGCCCATTGTGTCCACAGAAATATGAAATGGCTACACAAGGAAAGGTTAAAAAGACATGAATTTCTAATGATCTATGTGATTATTGTAAACATCTATGACAGTCTACAGATGTTACTACCATTTTAACCATCCACTCCCTCTATGCTCAGTAGCAAGAACAGTGTTTCTTTCTCATTGACCTTAAGGAGGCACTAATGAGCTACCACCTTGAACTGCTGCAATGTGGTGTAGGTAGACACACTGTGCTGTGAGGGAAGATTTTGACCCAGCAACAGTGAAGGAATGGTGATATATTTCCAAGTCAGGATACTGTGTACTATCTACAAGATGCACTGCAGAAATTCATTTCAGATCCTCAGACAGCACCTTCTGACCCACAACCACTTCCATCTAGAAGGACAAGGGCAGCAGATACACAGGAGCACCACCCCCCTGCAAATTCCCCTTCAAGCCACTCACTATCCTGACTTGGAAATATATCACCATTCCTTCACTGTTGCTGGGTCAAAATCTTCCCTCACAGCACAGTGTGTCCTACTTACACCACATTGCAACAGTTCAAGGTGGTAGCTCATTAGTGCCTCCCTAAGGTCAATGAGAAAGAAACACTGTTCTTGCCACTGATGCCCTCATCTCATGAATGGATAATAAAACACTCACCGTCAGTGGCCTTCAATAGCAATCATTGCTTTAGAATGTTGCTGTACCAGTAAAGATTGAAGAAATGAATCATGCTCTTCCATTGTTCCTTATACACAATGCAAGTGACTGATCTCTCCCTGACAAGAGTTGAACTTGAAATAATTTCTTTTCAAATCTCTTTTCTTTTTTTTAGCTATGTCTATTTGATTCTGTCATACTTCACTGGGGTAGAATGTGTTGGAAATGAAGGCTTGTTATTTCTGGAGTTGTCATAAATGTAAAACTTTTTAAAAGAATAACGCAAAATTCCCGAACCATTTAATTTGGAAATCACAGACCAGATTTCTGTCTTTAACAAGTAATCATTATTTATTACAGGCTGTCCCCAATTTAGAAGCATCTGACTTTAGAACACTTGTTTTTACAAACAAGATCCCATATTAATATTAATTTTAAAGATCCAACAGTAGAAACATCTGTA
>NC_063354.1:7176578-7183696 GCF_021869965.1 Rhincodon typus
CCCATATTAATATTAATTTTAAAGATCCAACAGTAGAAACATCTGTATAACTTTAACCTTTATAACTAAGACCCCATATTAATATTAATTTTAAAGATCCAACAAGCAAACACTTGTTCGTACTTGTAGGCTTATACACCACCCCCCTGATCAGGGACAAAAACTCAGGAGGCAGGCAGGATTCAGGCAACTGGAAGATTTTTATTCAAGCAAAAACTTGACGATACGAAGGTGGGTCACGTCGTGGACAGTGCGGAGGGCTGTTCTAGGTTACAAAGGGACATTGATAGGATGCAGAGCTGGGCTGAGAAGTGGCAGATGGAGTTTAACCCTGAAAAGTGTGAGGTGATTCATTTTGGAAGGACAAACTTGAAAGCAGAATACAGGGTTAACAGAAAGATTCTTGGCAGTGTGGAGGAGCAGAGGGATCTTGGGGTTCATGTCCGCAGTTCCCTGAAAGCTGCCACCCAGGTGGATAGAGTTGTTAAGAAGGCGTATGGTGTGTGAGCTTTCATTAATAGAGGGATTGAGTTCAAGAGCCGTGAGGTTATACTCCAGCTATACAAAACCCTGGTTCGGCCACATCTGGAGTATTGTGTCCAGTTCTGGTCGCCTCATTACAGGAAAGATGTGGAAGCGTTGGAAAAGGTGCAGAGGAGATTTACCAGGATGTTGGCTGGAATGGAGGAAAGGTCTTACGACGAAAGGTTGAGAGAGCTCGGGCTTTTCTCTTTATAACAATGAAGGATGAGAGGTGACTTGATAGAGGTGTACAAAATGATCAGGGGTATAGATAGAGTAGACAGCCAGAGACTTTTTCCTAGGGTGGAGGTAGCTTTTACAAAGGGACATAGTTTTAAAGTGAAAGGAGGTAGATATCGGGGAGACGTCAGAGGTAGGTTCTTTATTCAGAGAGGATAGTGGAGTCGGCCTCATTAGGGGCATTTAAGTGGCTATTAGATAGGCATATGGATGATAGTATAAGGTAGGGGTGGAGGTTAGATAGAACTCAGGTTTCGGGTAAAAGTTCGGCACAACATCGTGGGCCGAAGGGCCTGTACTGTGCTGTACTGTTCTATGTTCTACGTTCTATGTTCTAACCTGGTTAATGCAGGGAGAGGGACAAAGGATCTTCCCCGAATCTGGCCTTGGCATGAGAACATGATTATTTGCTTAATCTTTAGCTCAGATTGGAACAGACATCATCGACACACTCTGAGTTTTACAGTGAAATACAGCATTTTTATACATTTTGTGATACAATAATCACATACAGCATGGTCACTACATCCTTCTCTCTTATTCCATACATCTAATCCTGTGAAACACCTAATCAATGATGGGATAACACAGTGTGGAGCTGGAGGAACACAACAGGCCAGGCAGCGTCCGAGGAGCAGGAAAGTTGGCGTTTCGGGTTGGGACCCCTCTTCAGAAAATGGACTTCTTCAGGCCCTTCTTTCTGAAGAAGGATCCCAACCCGAAACATCAGCTTTCCTGCTCCTCTGATGCTGCCTGGCCTGCTGTGTTCCTCCAGCTCCACACTGTGTTATCTCAGACTCCAGCATCGGCAGTTCTTACAATCTCTGATCAATGATGGGTACTCCTATGGACAGTCCCAATGGACACCATGATCTCATGGTGTTTAACAGACATTGTAATATCCATTGTAATGTTGTTGTCGTATTCTAATATCCAGACCTTCTGCGCATCCCATTAATTAGCATTCCAGACTTATTGGTTATACTCCTTCTGGTCTGTCCCAGACTTCCTTATCCCTAAGGACTGCGTGAATTTTGTTATTCATTGTATTCCATGTGCTGTCTTAATCAAATTCTGTTATTCCTATTATATTTTCCACTGTTCCAATCATGTATTTAAAAATACAAAGACAGTTGGTTTTAACTAACTGCTATATGATTCGTAATATTAATTTCTGTCATAAAGTTAGTTAGAAAGGATAAAATTATACAGCTGCTTGTACTGCAAATGCTTTGTGATTAATAGGTTGTGACCAATCCATTTTATTCAGGGCGTACCAGGTATCTTTTTAGAGAGAAGAGAAAGTGTTTCCTCAGACTAATCAATTTTCACATCTATGTTTAAATGTTTTTCCCCCAATGCTTCGATTATACTTTGGTTATATGTGTATCTATAATTATGATGAAATCTATCTCATTGATTATCTGAAGAATCTTTACCTAGAACCTATTTCTTAATATTGTGAATAACTTCAAAGAAACAACCAATTACTACAAAATAACTTTAGCTGGTGTTTTCACAGCTGCTTAATGAGTTAGGCTAATACAGTGTGGAGCTGGAGGATCACAGCAGGCCAGGCAGCATCAGAGGAGGAGGAAAGTTGACGTTTCTGGTCGGAACCCTTCTTCAGAAATGGGGGAGGGGGAAGTGGGCTCAGAAATAAATAGAGAGAAGAGGGGTGGGGCTGGGGAAGGTAGGTGGGATGGTGATAGGTGAGTGCAGGTAGGGAGTTCTGGGGATTGGTCAGTGGGGTGGGGGGAGCGGATAGGTGGGAGAGAAGATGGACAGGTTGTGTCAGGTCAGGGAGGCAGGGATGAGAGGGAGATAGGTGGGAGAGAAGACATCAGTCAATTTATCTCAGATCTCCCTTCCCCATCCCCCATTTCTGAAGAAGGGTCCCAACCTGAAACGTTAGCTTTCCTGCTCCTCTGATACTGCCTGGGCTGCTGTGTTCCTCCAGCTCCACACTGTGTTATCTCTGACTCCAGCATCTGCAGTTCCTACTATCTCTAATGAGTTAGGCTGACTGGTTCATGAGCTGAGATTTACACCTCTTGTTCTAACTGATGCTTTTCACTTAATGGGACAACATCCTTTCATGAATGAGGCTGGAATCAATCGCTTGTCTAACCTTAGGCACCCTCTTCTAAAACTGTTTCAGATGGCTACTTGCAGGGCCCCTCATTAACCTCGGAGTAGCCCTGTTCATAGGTGCCATTATGTTTCACTTAAGTGTTAGAGCAGGCTGTCTCATTCTGTTTCATCCTTGTTGGCCGTTTCGTGTCTTTCAAACATGGGCTTCCTTTCCAGTACTTTACAAACAGCTGTTTATCATTGTACCATATCGTGTTCCAATTTACATTCAGATCGACTTATGAATATGCTCAGGAAAGGAATCCATTTGTAGCCCAGGGATTGACTGTACAACTAACTAGATTCTAGCTGCAGGAAAACTATTAAATGAAGTAAATTCTACAAATTAAAACTCTGAAACCCTTATACACTTGCTTTTACACACAAACACTAACATGGGGTAAAAAAAACACACGGGGAGAGACAAAGCTGGAAGCTTTGTTCCATGGCCTTTGCTCCAAAGATCCATTGGGTTGTTTCTGCTAATCCAAAAGTTTCTCTTTGACCTTCCTCTTTCAAAATGCTTCTGCTAGTTTGCGAGAGGCACAGGGTGGCTGGATTATTTCTGAAAGGTTTATGACTTATCCAATTCAAAGTCACAATTTGCAACAGCATCCTCTAGAGAAAAGATATATTGGTTTGCTTCAGGTTTAAAGTGGGTAACTGTAGAGAACTCAGGGAGACAGTTGCTGCAACAAAAAAACAGAAGTTGGTGGAAAAGCTCAGCAGGTCTGGCAGCATCTATGAAGAAAAAAAATCAGAGTTAATGCTTTGGGTCTGGTGACCCTTTCTCAGGACAGTCCTGAAGGAGGGTCACCAGACCTGAAATGTTAACTCTGATTTTTTCTTCACAGATGTTGCCAGACCTGCTGAGCTTTTCCAGCAACTTCTGTTTTTTTGTTTCTGATTTACAACATCTGCAGTTCTTTCAGTTTTTATTAGACAGTTGCTGCAGATCTGCTGGTTTCTTTTCAGGTCTGACTTGCTTCTCTCTGCTTTTTGTCTTATTATTTAACCTATTTTTTCCCTAATCAACACATTCGCAGATGTTGTGAGACACTTCTGGAACAGTTGGGACTTGATCCTGGGCCTCTTGGTGCAGGCGCGGGAGCCCTACCACGGTGCCACAAGAGGACCCAATGGGTCTGCTATAGCTTTTTTCTGCCCAGGGGCAGGGACAGTACAACTGCGTCAGAAGAGGAGTTACTCTCTATCTTGCTCACAGCTCAATCTGTTCAGTCAAGTTACAACCAATCACATTGCCATTGGAAGACAGAGAACTTTTGTCACTGATAGTTGGTCCTTAGTCATAAGTTAATCAGCTTCACTTGGAAACAATCCCTTGGTTTCAATTCATCTGCACATTGCTGGGGCCCGCAGCTACACAAACAGGCTTTGCAAAAGGTCTCAAATTCCTTGCTTTAGAAGCCTGCAAGACTATCGTTGTATATCAAACAAAAAAAAAATGAAAGAGCTGCGGATACTGGGAATCAGAAACAAAAGCCAAAGCAGAAATTGCTGGAAAAACTCAGCAGGTCTGGCAGCATCTGTGGAGAGAAAGTAGAGTTAACATTTCGGGTCCAGTGACCCTGCTTCAGAATTGTCACTGGGCCCAAACTGTTAACTCTGATTTCCCTCCATGCCAGACCTGCTGAGTTTTGTTCAACACTTTCTGTTTAGATACAGTTCATTCTGATTGACTTTGTAAGGGGAAGGTTTATAAAGGGCTTAGAGTTTTAATTTGTAGAGCCACGCTCAGCCTGAAATGTTAATTCAATTTCTCTCTCCACAGACCTGCTGAGTTTCTCTAGCACTTTCATAGATCATAAAATCCCTACAGTGTGGAAACAGGTCCTTCTGCCCAACAAGTCCACACCAACCCTCAGACATCCCACCCAGACCCATCCCCCATAACCCAACTAATCTACACATCCCTGAACACTGTGGACAATTTAGCATGGCCAATCCACCTAGCCTGCACATCTTTAGACTGTGGGAGGAAACTGGAGCACCCGGAAGAAACCCACGCAGACCCAGGGAGAATGTGGATGTGAGGTGGATGTTCTATTCAAATGCTGAGGTTGTGGGTACAATGGAGAAAAGCGTGTCCTCCACATGCTTGTAGGTTCTTTCTGTCTTTTCCTCAAGTGGAGGCAGAGGCATTTACAGAATAGAAAGCTGGTCCCTCTGCCTGCCAAGGGACATTCAAACTTATTTGCGATTGTGCCATTGTGCTGGAATCATCACAGTGCGATGTCACTTTGACACAGGATTGGCAAGATGCTGTGCCCATCAGCGATTGTGATCAGAATGCGACTTGCCTCCCATGAGTTGCTATGGGAATTGAGCCCTGTATTAATGGAAGCTTTTAACAGATTCTTTTAATTAAATTTGACTCGGGCCACTGGTTTTAGTGCTGACGTAGGAGATTAATTGCAGTCATGTAAAACACTTGAGTATCATTGTATTTTCACAACTGCACAGATTAAACATTGCCAAGTTCTGGAAAGGTGCATCGTTGCCATGGATACTGAGCACAAACCTCAATCCCAAAATCTCTGAGCGAGGATAGGATTTTCCAACCCTGTCACTCCTGAAGATAAGGCAGGGAGA
This sequence comes from Rhincodon typus, assembly GCF_021869965.1. Taxonomy (NCBI): domain Eukaryota; kingdom Metazoa; phylum Chordata; class Chondrichthyes; order Orectolobiformes; family Rhincodontidae; genus Rhincodon; species Rhincodon typus. The sequence goes on from NC_063354.1 coordinate 7,182,087, forward strand.
ATCTCAAAGCTGTGGAACTCAACATTATCTCAGTCTTCTTTCTTCCCGGAAGTCAGTGGGGATTTTTTTTTCAATCAAAGTTTGGGATCACACTAACCACAGCTTATTTATCTACATCATCTTCTTTCACGGCAACTTTCATTCATGTAGAACCTTTAACATGGTAAACCTCCCCAAGTTACTTGGAGGTTTTAAGGAGCATGTGGAGTGAGGAGAGAGAGAGGTGCAGAGAGTTAAAGAGGAAATTCATGACCTCAGGGTCCAGGCAGCTGAAGTAACAGCTAGAAACCAGGAGGCCAAGAGTGGTGGGTGTGTGGAATGCGCTGTCAGCAGTGGTAGTGGAATCAGATACTTTAGAGACTTTTATGCGACTCTTGGATAGGCATATGGAGGATAGTAAAATGTAGGGTCTGCAGGGTAGTTTGATCTTAGTAGGATAATAGGTCGGCACAACATCGTGGGCCGAAGGGCCTGTACTGCGCTGCGCTGTTCTATGTTCGATATTCAAGAGTGAATACACTCGCCTGTGTTGATGAAAGTAAATGTTCTGCAGTAACTCTCCGTCTTTCAACTGTACACATGCAGGGGCTCTGTGACGATGATCTGAGCTGATACTGTGCTTTCATACTTTCCTTGCCGCTATTCTATTTTGGACCCGAGCAAGGGGTTGATTCACTGTAATATGGCTCATAGCCCAACTGTGAAGCTCCACACCTTACTGGGGACCCTGGAATCAGAGGCTAGAAATATATGATGGCCATTAATAAATCCAACTGGAAATTCAGGAGAAATCTCCTTATTCTTAGAATGGTGTGAATGTGGAGCTCGTGAACCTGAGGAGGTGATGTGCATAGAGGCCTTTAAGGAGCACCTAGAGAATAAGAGGGAGGGAGGAATGGAAGGATGTGTGGATGGGGTGAGAGGAAAGGGGTGGACAGAGGTTCATGTGGAGCAGTAACATTGATGTGGACTGACTGAGCTGAATGGCCTGTTTCTGCATTCTACATCACCACCTCACATTTTTGTTTTTGTTCAGTGGTGCTGATAAGAAATTTCTTGCTTGACCTAGAACATGGAATAGTACAGCACAGGAACAGGCCCTTCAGCCCACTGTATTGACCCTGATGCCATTCTAAACCAATCCCATCTCCCTGAACATGGTCCATATCCCTCTAGTCCCTGCCTACTACATGCCTGTTTAAATGCCTTTTAAACATTGCTTTCATGTCTACAACTTCCCTGGCAGTGTGTTCCAGGCACCATCACCCTCTGTATAAAAAGCTTACCTCACACATCCCCTTTAAACTTTCCCCCCTCTCCTTAATCCAAAGCCTCTTAGTAATTGACATTTCTGCCCTAGGAAATAAACGCCAACTATCCACCCTCTCCATGCCCCTTATAATTTTATATACTTCTGTCAGGTCGTCCCTCAGCCTCGACTCTCTACTGAAAACAATTGAAGTTTGTCCGGTATCTCTCCTTATATCTAATACACCCCAATCCAAGTAACATCCTGGTAAACCTCTTCAACACCTCCTTCAAAGCCTCCGCATCCTTCCCATAGTGTGGTGACCAGAACTGTGCACAGTGCTCTAACTGTGAACTGACCA
>NC_063354.1:7184196-7199667 GCF_021869965.1 Rhincodon typus
GTCTTTCTGAACCAGAATGGTTACAGGTCAGGGACTTATTCGAAAAAAACCTTGCCTTTGTGTGGGCATCCTTTTACATCCTTAGGGAAGGCGATGGCCTAGTGGTATTTTCGCTGGACTGTTAATCCAAAGACCCAGAGAATGTTCTGCAGACCTGGCTTTGAATCCTGCCACAGCAGATGGTGGAATTTGAATTCAATTAATATCTGGAATTAAGAGTCTAATGATGACCCTGAATCCATTGCCAATTGTCAGGAAAAACCCATCTCGTTCATTAATGTCCTTTAGGGAAGGAAGCTGCCATCCTTACCAGGTCTGGTCTACAGGTGACTCCAGACCCACAGCAATGTGGTTGACTCTTAACTGCCCTCTGGGCAATTAGGGATGGGCAATAAATGCTGCCTGGCCAGCAATGCCTTCATCCTGTGAATGAATAAAAAATTCCTACAGCCAGGACTTTGGGACTTCAGTAAAGTGGGAAAGTGAGGAGCTAGGATTGTTCTCAGAAGTTAAGGGCAGCATTAATTTCAAACCTTGAAGTATAAGGTTTGAAATACAAAACCTTATACTTTTGCATTTCTAGGCTGTAGTCCTACTCTCTCATTAGACAGAGATGACTGGGGATGGTTTAACCTGAGGGTCGCCATGTCTCAGATGAGGGAAGAGGTTGAGAAGGAGAGCCTTCAAGGTAACCTTGCTGTGGGAATTGAAGATGTAGCTGTTGGTATCACTCTGTATCAGCCTATCTCGCCTTCCAGCCAACTGAGTTAAACAACCTCCTGTGTATTGGTAATGTCAAAAAGGATAAACTGTTTCTGGTGGTAGTTAGCAGAGGACACAGATTTGAGGTAATCGTTGAAAGAACCAGAGGGCCACAGGTTTGTAGTTGGAACAAAAACATGACCCATAGAATGTCTAATGTGTAGGAACAGGCCATTTGGCCCACCAAGTCCACACTGTCTCACACCCACATTTCCCAATCCACACATCCCTGGCCACTACAGGCAATTTAGCATGGCCAATCCACCTAACCCGCACATCTTTAGACTGTGGGAGAAAACTAGAGCATCTGGCAGAAACACACAAACATGAGGAGAATATGCAAACTCCATACAGGCAATCACCTGAGGCTGGAATTGAACCCACAATCCTAGTACTGTGAAGCAGCGCTAACCACTGAGCCACATGCTACCTGTAATCTGCATTGCCACTGAATCTCCAGGGATTGAAATAAAGAGGCATAACTGCTACTATTAGTAACAAATTCCAAAATAACTTCGACCCATCATTGACCACAATTTGATGGGTGTTTCAGTGATTTGTTTGTTTATGAACTTCCTTTTATTTGATTTATTTGTTTATTGTTGCATATGTCTTGTTACAAATTACAGCATAGTGTCACCACTCTTTGGCGCCACCTTAAAACACAGAAAAATAAATCAAAACATGGAGCACAAAGGCAGAAAAATTAAGAAATAAAGAAGTTTATTAACAGGACCTGGGTGTCACAGAATAGGCTAGCATTTATTGTTCAGAGGGAGCTTTAGAGTCAACCACATTGCTGTGGGTCTGGAGTCACATGTAGGCCAGACCAGGTAAGGATGGCAGTTTCCTTCCCTAAAGGACATTAGTGAACCAGATGTTTTTTTAACAGTAATAACTATTTGGTCATCTTTTTAACTGAATGCAAAAAAAATTCACTATCTACTACTAGATTTGAACCCATGGCTTTAGTCTAGGACCCTGGTATTACTAGTCCAGCACCATTGCTCCTGTACCAGCTACCCACCACAAGCCTGTGTGGGGCAGTGAGAGCTCACAAAGCATCTTCTGTTCCAGCTCAAGGTGCAGCTAAGGTCCCAGTCATTGGAAGAAGGATGCTGATTGTAATGGAGGCTGAAGAGCGGGTCGCTTTAAATTAGTATTTTGCATTTTGAGGATATTAAAAATTAACTATGTGTTCCCTGCTGGGTGTGGAACAGATGACAGATACAATCACTTCAGAGATAGCAGGAACTGCAGATGCTGGAGAATCTGTGATAACAAGGTGTAGAGCTGGATGAACACAGAAGGCCCAGCAGCATCAGAGGAGCAGGAAAGCTGATGGTTCAGGCCTAGACCCTTCTTCATATTCTCCCCGTGTCTGCGTGGGTTTCCTCCGGGTGCTCCGGTTTCCTTCCACAGTCCAAAGATGTGCAGGTTAGGTGGGTTGGCCATGCTAAATTGCCTGAGTGTTCAGAGATGTGTAGGTTAGTGGGTTATAGGTGGATGGGTCTGGGTGGGATGTTCAGAGGGTTGGTGTGGGCTTGTTGGGCCGAAGGGCCTGTTTCCACACTGTAGGGATTCTATGAAAAGATACTGTACAACACGATGAACAAAGATTTGATTATGCGCACTGTTTTCCCAGTGACCATGGTCTCAGGACTAAAGCAGGAACTCCTTTCTCCACTTCAGGAATTGTGAGCATTAACCAACACCTTCCAGTGAGGACATTGCTCCTGCAGCTCAGAGGGTTGTGTGAGAGGATTACCACACTGGCTTGTTTCTCCAGATACGAGTTCGAGACCGGCTCTGGGCCGGGCCAAGACTAGGACCCAACATGAGAAAGACCAGGGCCACAAACTCTTGGTTCTCTCACACTTGACTGTCTGAATTGGACTGAGGGCTGGGAGCAGACTGGTTATATTACTGACCTGGTAACCCAATGAGCTTGACTAGTGATTTTGAAATCCTACTTGAACAATAAATGATGATGTAGAGGCTGTCGTCATCAATACCCATCTGGTTCATGAATGACCTTCCAGGGTGGGAATCTGCCATGCTCACAATATCTGGTCTCTGTGTGTCTCATAGCAATGATGAGAAATCTTAACTGCCCTCTGAAATGAAATAAGCAATACGGTGGGTCAGTGGTTAGCATTGCTGCCTCAAAGCGCCATGGACCTGGGTTCAATTCCACCCTTGGGTGACTGTCTGTGTGGGGTTTGCATGTTTTCCCAGTGTCAGCGTGGGTTTCAGCTGGGTGCTCTGGTTTCCTTCAACAGTCCAGAGATATGTAGGTTAAATGGCTTGGCCATGCTATATTACCTGTACTGTCCAGGGATGAGTAGCTTAGGATGTGTTAGCCATGGGAAATGCAGGGTTATGGGTTAGGGGTCTGGGTGGGTTGGTGTAGAGAGAATGGACCAAAGGCTTGTTTCTGCACTGTAGGGATTCTAATAAACACTGAGTTTACCAGTGACAAGTAAATCCTGAGAATAGAAGGAAGGACAATATCATTTGATCCTGTTAATCCCCACATATTGCCTTTTATCAGTTGAAGTTTTCAAGTCTGTGATTGGCAGGGACAGGTTGGTCTGGGAGATGGGGTTTCATTTTATTTTCCACCTCATTTACAGTTGAGTAAAAGACTGACAGTAAAAGTCAGGAAGCCCATTTCATTGTTGCCGTGTTTGTCTCACTGCCATTCCTCCCAATCACGAACATAATGGTTAGAGAATGATATCGGCCCTGATCCTCTGTATCACAAGTTGATGCCTGGCATCTCCTCCTGTGTCCCAGATTGATAGCGACACTTGCGTCTCACATTTCAGCTCAGCTCTCAGTTACCCTTCAGCTGTGATTACAGCGATGGCTTAACTCTGTTGTTTGCTCAGCGTGTTAGGTTCGGTCCAGGCTGACATTCCTGGGCAGTGCTGGGCAGTTGCAGCCTTTAACACTTTGTACAGAAGCAGAGGAACTGGATTGGCAGCACAACAAGGGTAGCCATGTGACTTTTCTGAAGTGAATGCATCACCAACAAATGGGCCCTTGTGCTACGGTGATAATGTCCCTACGTCTGGGCCAGGAGGCCTGGGTTCAGAGGTATGTATTAACATCCCTGAGCAGGTTGATTGGAACAGCGAGTCTCCAATAAGAGGCCTCTGGTTCCACAGTGGTAGTGTCCCTACAACTGAGCCCCAAGAGATTGGGTTCAAATCCCACCTGTCCACTAGGTGTGTAAAGTAATCTTTGAACAGGTTGATTTAAAAAATAAAGTTAAAAGTGTGACTGACAAAAAAAAATCTTCAATAAAAGGGCGCCTTTGTGGTGCAGTGGCACTGACCCTATCTCTGGGCCAGAAGGTCCCTGTTCAAGTCCTACCTACTCCACAGGTATATCATAATATCTCTGACCAGGTTGGACAAAAAAAAATCAATCTAAATTGATAAGGCTCCTCATAATTAACACAGGCATGTGTTCCATGAAATGTTGGTATAGTTTCATCACAGTGTGCTTGAGGTAGGATCGAATGTAAATGTTGTAAAGGTGAGGTACCAGTGATTTTCTTGCTGAGGCCATTTTATAATGTAAAAGCTTTATCAGTTGGTTAGAATGTACCTCAGAAGGAAGTGTCTTGCGTCTGTACAGGATATTGGTATGGCAATATTTGGAGTATTGCACACAATTCTGATAGCCCTGCTTTGGAAGCTTGTGGTTTAAACTGGAAAGTGTGCAGAAAGAATTTGCAAGGATGTTACCAGGACCCGAGGATTTGAGTTGTAAGTACAGGCTGAATAGGCTGGGACCTCATCTCTCCTGGAGCGTAGGAGGCCGAGGGGTGACCTTATAGAGGTTTATAAAATCATGGGGGGGCATGGACAAGGTGAATAGCCAAAGTCTTTTCCCTAAGGTGGGGGAGTTCAACACTAGAGGACGTAGGTTTATGGTGAGAGGGGAAAGATTTCAAAAGAACCTGAAGGACAACTTTTTCACGAGGAGGGTGGTGTGTATATGGAACGAACCAGAGGAAGTGGTAGATGCGGATACAGTTACAACGTTTAAAAGACATTTGGACAGATACATGAATAGGGAAGGTTTAGAAGAATATGGGCCAAATGCAGGCAAATGGGACTAGTTTAGTTTGGGAAAACTGGTCAGCATGGACGAGTTGGAGTGAAGGCTCTGTTTCCGTGCTGTTTGACTTTATGGCTGTCTTATCAGGGCAGCTCTAAGCTCGATGGTCTGCCCTCTGGCCATTATTCGGAGACACAGGGGTCAGACAACCCTCCCTGCATTTGACCCTGATGTTGCGCACGAACCCAAAACTCAAAATCCTAGCACAGATATCAGGCAAGGCAGCAGAGGGACTGAGAGAAATGGTGGAGACACTGAGCTGGCTGTTCTCAATGCACCTGTGGGAAGGAGACTCAAATCCTCACCAAAAGGGCCATAAGCAGGCTTAGAAAAAAGAAGGACTGATGGGTAGGTCCTAGTGAGTATTGGGTTACTGGGGTAACAGTAATCGCAAATTGAGGGGAAGGCGATGGCCTAGTGGTGTTATCACTGGACTGTTAATCCAGAGACCCAGGTAATGTTCTGGGGACCTGGGTGTGAATCCTGCTGCGGCAGATGGTGGAATTTGAATTCAATAAATATTTGGAATTAAGAGTCTAATGATGGCCATGAATCCATTATCAATTGTTGGAAAAACCCATCTGGTTCACTAATGTCCTTTAGGGAAGGAAACTGCCATCCTTACCTGGTCTGGTCTACATGTGACTCCAGACCCACAGTGATGTGGTTGGGCAATTAGGGATGGGCAATAAATGCTGCCTAGCCAGTGACACCCTCATCCCGTGAATGAATAAAAAGAAAACAGACATAGAAATGGTGATGAGAAACCTTTGCCATCAACAAGAGGCAGAGGGTGTGCTTTAACCCATTTAAATGTGACTTTTCATGGTAGATATAAAACAGGCTTACTGGTCGGTTTCATTGAAAAAAAAAGATAAAGACTTATACATACAATCCCTGAAATGTAACCACAGCAAAACACCCACTCCCTCAAACATACATACACAGGAGAAGGTGAGTTTTACAGATGATGTATGCACTAAGTTTACAAATAGGAAATACAGACAAAGGCCATTCTGGCAGTGAATGCTGTGCTACATGGGACATGGTGAAGTCTCTGTGATCGCAGGGCACTGGTGGGCCTGGGCCCAAGCCCCTGGTGACTCAGTGATTGAGTTTGTGATTCCCCTTAATAAAAGGACTGTCTCGAGGTGCCCCATTGAGATAGTTTTTTGATCGTGCAATGATTGCTGTCAAACCCAGCAGCAAGTTTACACAGAGCACCACCACCCCCCAACCCCCACAGCCACCCCTGACAAACACCACTGTGCTGAGCAGCAGGTAATCTGTTTTTGTGATAATTATTGGGGGCTGAATGGAGCTGGAGAAAACGACTCTGCCCTTCATCACACTAGCACCAGAAGTTTTGGTTTGTTAGCTGCACTGCAGCTTGTGATGCTAACAGCATGGGTTCAATTCCCACACAAAGGTCTCTCCTTCTCAACCTCTTCCCCTCCCCTGAGACATTGTGACCCTCAGGTTAAACCACCACCAGTTGCCTCTGTCTAACGAGAGAGCAGCCCTATGGTCCAGTAGGACTAGAGCGATTTTTATCTTTAGACCTTGTGTAGAGAACAAACACTATCATGGAGCAGTTGGGCCAAATGGCCTGTGTCATGTTCTCAGATACAACAAATGCAGGCGGCCCCTTCTTAAACTATGGCCATACATTAGATGTGACTCATCATGATCTCACCAGTGCACAGCAGTGGGACTCAGCACTGAAATCACAAAAACCGTGATCACTCATTTGCATCCAAGCTGTGATATTGTCATGGAGATGTACAGCATGGAAACAGACCCTTCGGTCCAACTCGTCCACGCCGACCAGAAATTAAATTAATCTAGTCCCTTTTAGCCCATATCCCTCTAAACCCTTCCTATTCATGTACCCATCCAGGTGCCTTTTAAATGTTATATTTGTACCAGCCTCCACCACCTCCTCTGGCAGATCATTCCATACACACACCACCATCTGCGTGAAAAAGTTGCCCTTTAGGCCCCTTTTAGATCTTTCCTCGCTTACCTCAAAAGAGCAAGAACGTGCATTTATGTAACGCCTTTTGTGACCTCAGGAGGTCCCAAATTATTTTGTGGTGCTTTCTGAAGTGTATTCATTGGAAAATAAAATACAGCAAGTTCCCACAAATGGAAATACCCCATAACAACCTGACCATTTTCTTTTACCTATGATGGCTGAGGGTCAAATTTTGACCAGGGCACTGAGCAGAGCTGCCCTGCTCTTCCTCATAACAGTGCCATGGGATCTTTTACGTCCATTTGAAAAGGCAGTGTATCTGGAGCCTGTTTGCAGCATCATGTACAGAGTGATAGTGCCTGTAAACGTGCAGTTTGTCTTGTTCAGACGTCTCACAATCTCGTCCGTTTGGCTTATCTGTCTGATATCAATGGTTTTTTAGGGACTGTGTGTAATTACCGCACTGTGCTATGCAGGAGATGTGTGTGAAGAGATTCAGTCATTCTGTAGCCAGTCTGAGAGAAAAGCATCCTAACTGTTCAATCTCTGCTCCTGCAACAGACGAAGAAGTTTAACAAGCACTGGGTGCCTGGGAATGTTGGGCAAGTCTGATCAAAATTCATACAGTCAGCTTGGAGTCAATATCACTTAACAGTGTATTGTGTTGTAAAATTGATACTGCACGCTAACGTTTGTGCATCACATGCCAGTTGGCACACAGCAGGTAGTGTGCCTCTCTCTGAGTAGGTCCGGTGGTAGGCTCGTTTCATTTCACAGTCCAGACTGGCTCTCTGGTGCATCACTCAGGGATTGCAGAAGGTCCCCCTCATGGGATGCTGGTGAGAAAGGATTGGGAAATTCTCCCTCAGATCCTCGGCAACCATTCTCTGCGGCAGTATCACCACTTTAAGCAGCACAAGACAAATGTCTCCCAGAAATAACGTGAGGTGTAGCAGATGCACAGTAGAAAAGGCAGCTGGAGCAATACAGTCAGCAGTTAGACTCCAAAATTACAGCCCCATTAGTGGGACTACTCTGGTGTCTGTGCTGATAAACATCACTCCTGAGGCCCAGAGCAGTGTGTTCAAATGTACTTCCATTCCATTCCAGTCGGAACATCTGCATTTACGGCAAAACTTAAACAACAAGTTATTGTTTTCTCTGAACTGTTCAGATTGATATGAATAACACATACATATGCACATACATACACCAGCACACACAGGCACACACAGGTGCACACACACACAAACACAAATGCATACACACAGACACACACAGAGACACAAACACAGACACACGCACACGCAGACACAGACACACACAGACATAAGCACACACACACAGACATAGACACACAAACACATACACACGCAGACACATACACACAAACACACACACACACACACACACACACAAACACATACACACACACACACACAGACATACACACACACACACACACACAGACAAACACATACACACAAACACAGACACACAGACACACACACACACACACACACACACACACACAGGCATAAACACAGACACAAATACACACGCAGAAACAGACACACACACACACACACAGACACAAACACATGCACACAGACACAGACACATACACACAGGCATAAACACAGACACACATGCACACGCAGACATAGACACACACACACACACACACACACACAGAGGCAGACACAGACATAAACACAGACACAAACACATTTACACACACAGAATCTTGCTAACATTCGGTTGAGCGTAACAACATTGAGATTATGCACCATTACTGGAAATCTCTGATCAATATTTCTGCCCTGGTCTCCTATCCTCAAAAAAACACCCCCCCTCCACTTCCACTGTGTGATGCAGACCCACAGCCAGCTGAAACTATCTGTGCTGTACCTCACTTACCAACTGCAGAGTGACGTGTTCAGCTTCCTCGTGCCCACCTTCTGTCTCAGTGCCCCACAGAGAGGCTCCTTCCTGAGCAAGGCCCACCAGGGCCCGTCCTTTAGTGCAAGGCATGGCAAACACGAGCACTCATCAGCACATTCCTCAAGTCAAGTCCCAGCTGCCCAATGCAGGCTTTGTACTGTCACAATGAGCATGGTCCTTGTTAAACATGTTCAGGGCAGAGCAGGCCCTTCTGCCATTAGGGCCTCAGGATAAACCTCTTCCACAAGTGTGGAGAGACACAGACAATGCTGCACATCATTAAAGGGGGGCCCCCTCTACAGACGCAGCAGCAAACCCATCATTTCAAACTCAGGAAATGAGAAGGTGATTGCTTGGCTTTGGGGATTTCCATTTTGTAAATAATAATAAAGACTATCACAATCAGCCAGTGTGGGTTAGATTGGAAATATGAATTCAGAAAATGCTGAGGACTGAGGCAGATTTTAGTCAGTGTAAGATTCCAATGCATGGGGATGGGGAGAGAAAGATTAAGCTGTTGTGTCACCGAGTATTCTTACCCTTTTGTCTTCTGGACTGTAAATCAAGACAATAACAAAAATTAAGAGCTGTGCTGTGTTAGTCATGTTTGCTTAGTGTCTTCTGCTTAATAAACCAAGCTGTCATTCATGAGGAACATGGAAGTTAACAATCCAATGAGGAACAGTATTGAGACCCTCACCAGGTTGGCTAGGATGAGGTCTCAAGGGGAAACCAATCATGTCCCTAAAACAGCACAAGCCTGGGCCCAAAGAGGGTATTAGTGGAAGAGGCTTGTGACACCCAACACCCAAGCAAAAGGTCAACAGGAACAATAGTCAACAGGAACACAGCCGCAACAATGAAAGAGCACGAGGCAGCATTGAGAGGACCCAGAGTTGGTGTTTGTACTGTCTTGCTAAGCATTATTCTGTTGTACTGTTTGAGCTTCTACTTTATACACGTACAGCTGCCCCTATCCTCAGGCCTGGAGTAGTCAGTGACTAGTTGGATCTAAAGGTCTCAGAAATTGACTCCAGCTCACACCAGCTCTGAGTGGGGTCAGCAACATACGAGAAAGTGCATTCAAGTTCAAGAATGGTCCACCCCCAGCATCTCGAAACAGGTAATGAATGTGTAGGTGTGTGTGTGTGTGTGTGTGTGTGTGTGTATTGTGTGCGTGCGTGTGTATGTGTGTGTCTCTGTGTGTGTGTGTGTGTGTCTGTCTGTCTGTGTGTGTGTATGTGCGTGTGTGAGTGTGTATGTGTGTTTGTGTCTGTGTGTCTGTGTGTGTGTATGTGTGTGTGAGTGTGTGTGTGTGTTTGTGTCTGTGTGTGTGTGTGTGTGTGTGTGTGTGTGTCTCTGTGTGTGCGAGAGTGTGTGTGTGTGTGTGTTTGTGTGTGTGTGTGTGTGTGTGTATGGTTGGTGATTTTTGTACATCTGTTATGGACCAGCCCAAACCCCTTTAAAATATATTAAGGAGATAGCTTAGACCTTAACCTTTTTTTATTTTAAAGACAAGTGCCAGGCATTTGTTCCAAATGTAGTTTTACTAGTTAAACTACCAGTCTTGAAGCAAAATATACTCTATTCATATGCAATAGTTAAAATATGAACAAAAGAAAGAAGAAATTGGAATAACTTAACTCTATTGGAAAATTTAACAGAATAATAGATTATTTAACTATTAAACAGTAACTGTTCCAGTAACATCACATAAACACACCCTTGGCAAAGGCAAATTCAGTAAAATAGATTGTCTCACAGGCAATTCTCCAGTCAAGGAGGAAAAACATCAAGAGAAAGCTCTGAGAGAGATAGTAGCAGGGAGAGATGTATTGCAGCTTCCAAACCCAGCTTCAAAACCCCAGCAACTGTTACTGAAAAGCTAAAAATCCTGGTACCATCACCCTGAACTGCCATGTAGCCGTTATGCCAACTTAGGGAACAGGGAACGGTTATCAAGAGCAAGGACAAACTTGAAAGCAGAATACAGGGTTAACGGAAAGATCCTTGGCAGTGTGGACAAACAGAGGGATCTAGGGGTTCATGTCCGCAGTTCCCTGAAAGCTGCCACCCAGGTGGATAGAGTTGTTAAGAAGGCGTATGGTGTGTTAGTTTTCATTAATAGAGGGATTGAGTTCAAGAGCCGTGAAGTTATGCTCCAGCTATACAAAAGCCTGGTTCGGCCACATCTGGAGTATTGTGTCCAGCTCTGGTCACCTCATTGCAGGAAAGATGTTGAAGCATTGGAAAAGGTGCAGAGGAGATTTACCAGGATGTTGGCTGGAATGGAGGGAAGGTCTTACAAGGAAAGGTTGAGGGTGCTAGGGCTTTTCTTTTTAGAACGACGAAGGATGAGAGGTGACTTGATAGAGGTGTACAAAATGATCAGAGGTATAGATAGAGTAGACAGCAGAGACTTTTTCCTAGGGTGGAGGTAGCTATTACAAGGGGGCATAGTTTTAAAATGACTGGAGGTGGATATAGGAGAGACGTCAGAGGTAGGTTCTTTACTCAGAGAGTGGTAGGGGCGTGGAATGCATTGCCGGAGAGGGTAGTGGAGTCGGCCTCATTAGGGGCATTTAAGCGGCTATTGGATAGGCATATGGATGATAGTATAAGGTAGGGGTGGAGGTAGATAGACTTTAGGTTTAGGGTAAAAGTTCAGCACAACATCGTGGGCCGAAGGGCCTGTACTGTGCTGTACTGTTCTATGTTCTATGTTCTATGTAATATATATTCCCCATGACAATGCCTCATCCAATCAGAAACAGCTTGGCCAGTTTGAATTTAAAACGAAGATTGGGCAGTTGAGATTGTCCCCTGGGGCATTCTCCATGGCAGCAGGCTGACCATTCTGAGTCTACTCATCAACCAATCAGCATTCATTTCCTTCTGTAGTATAAATTAGTGTTCTCTTTGTGGCTTGGTATTCTTGTGTGTGTCCTGATGAGTGCAAGACGCTAAGCTTTGCCAGCACAGTCTCTCTGTGTCTGTCTTTTCAACAATGTTCCAGTCGCATTCCACTGAAGAATCATTTCCTTAACCCCCCAGATAATAAATGATGCATTACACTCAGTGGTGGTATTTACTAAATCACCATCTTCCACTGGCTTAACTTTTACGTGAGGTTCATTTTTATCACTAACTGGCTCTAATCTGCAATATCAGGCTGTGGAACCATAGTGCAGCTTTGGGACTCACTCTAATGTGTTTCTGAGTTAACGGACTATAGCCTATCTGAAATTGCAATGACCCTATTTCCATTCGGTCCCTGAGTAACACTACTCTCTGCCAATTCAGTCAGATATGAAGATGACATTTGAAATTCCATGACCTGCAATCTTCTACACTTTTACTTCTGTCATTTACCACACGTTAAGGCTCTCCTCTCTTCCTGTCTTTTACTCAGATTCAACGGAACGAATTCTCGGAATTCTCTTGAGTGACCTTATTGCCTATTAACAGCTAAACATCTTTTTGTTACTGAATGATAAAAGCAAGGAAGGTGCATTTCCATAGCACCGTTCACAGACTCAGAATATCCCCACAGCCAATGAAGTGTTTATTTAAAACTAAAGGCAGTCCCTCTGTCAATTCTCCCATTTTCGCTCCATTTGAAAACATAATGGGGAGCCTATGGTGAAGCGGTAGTGGTAATCTCTCTGGGTTAGCAACCTGGAACCCTGGGTTACTCCTCTGGGAATATGTGTTCGAATCCCACCTTGACAGATTATGAAATTTTGCCTGTAATTTAACAACAAAAATCTGGAATAAAAGCTCGCTGAATATTGGCCATTGTCAATTGTAAAGATTTGCCTGGTTCACTCATGTCCTTTAGGGAAGGAAACTGCCATCCTTTCCTGGTCTGGCCTACATGTGACTCCAGACCCACAGCAATGTGATTGACTCTTAACTGCCCTGTGGGCGATTAGAGATGGGCAATAAATGCTGTGTAGCCAGTAACAATCACAGCCCATGAGCAAAGAAAATAGATGATTGACATTGTTGGTTGTTATTTGAATTTCTGGTGTAACTAAATTCGCTTTCTGTGCGATCCTGTGATACACTTTGATCTAGGCGGGGCTATCTGGCTCAAATTCCCCCACCCTCCCCCCACAACCCCTCGCCCCCAAAGTCACCCTGTCACATTCCTCTGTCAGATTCCCAGCATCTGAAGTATTTAGCGTTGATTGGAGTGCTGTGCGGGAGACTGTTTAGCTGCGATGGAATCAAACTTTCAGCTCATGCCCACTTAAATTTGTCCCAAAGCCTGTGAGTACATCATTCACAGGGTACCAAGTGTACAGGGGTGGGGGTTGGAGGGGGGAGGGAGTCACAGTGATTGTCCCCAGGGTCTTCAAACATGATCGTAGAGTCAGGTGAACATATTAACAGGGAACCGGCTGTGTGGAGATAGTAGGAACTGCAGATGCTGGAGTCTGAGATAGCAAGGTGTGGAGCTGGAGGAACACAGCAGGCCAGGCAGCATCAGAGGAACAGGAAAGCTGATGTTTCGGGTCTGTACCCTTCTTCAGATCATTTTTCTTCACATCATTTTTCTGAAGAAGGGTCCTGACCCGAAACGTCAGCTTTCCTGCTCCTCTGATGCTGCCTGGCCTGCTGCGTTCCTCCAGCTCCACATTGTGTTACCTGCTGTGTGGAGGTTGGCCTGTTAGTTGAGTTGGGTAATGAGACACCTCCTACGTCCAGGTTCAGAGGGAAAGAAGTGAACTGGACTTTTTGCTCTTGATTGAGTATCCAGTGGCTGGCCAGATATCCCAAATTAATCTGGTCCCATTTGCCAACATTTGGCCTATACCCCTCTAGACGTTTCCTACTCATATTCCCATCCAGATGCCTTTGAAATGTTGTAATTGTACCAGTCTCCACCACTTCCTCTGACAGCGCATTCCATACATGCACCACCCTCTGCGTGAAAATGTTGCCCCTTAGGTCCTTTCTAAATCTTTCCCCGCTCACCTTAAACCCTCTAGTTTTGGACTCCTCTATCCTGGGAAAAAGACCTCGGCTATTCACCATATCCATGTCCCCCATGATTTTACAAACTACTATAAGGTCAGCCCTCAGCCTCCAACGTTCCAGGGAAGATAGCCCCAGCCTAATCAGCCCATTAGATGCTGTAATTAAGGATAGGTTAGGAAAGAGAGAGTGAGGAAAACTTGAATCCCATTCAAACTGATATGTGCTCACCACATTCACGAAAGTAAACACTGTACATGTCGGAAAAGTGAGATAAAAACTGAAAGTGATGGAAACACTGCTGAGGCTGGGCAACTTCTGTGTTGTAGTGAGTCAACCTTTCAGGTGAACAACTGTTTTGTCACAGTCGGACGAGGAAGGTTGGAAGCTTGCTACTGAGTTCGAGTGAGATAGGAGAGCAAGAAGATACAACGAGGGAGGTCTGTGAGAGGGAGTGAGGGAGGCAGGAGAAATTAAAAGACAAAACTGACGGTAATCGAGAGGAAAAGACAGGACAATGGGACAAGTAAAGAAATAAAAGATTGGACTAGAGGAGGTGCGAATGGCAACAACAGAACCAGCAACAGCTCTCTAACAAAATAGAAAATATGTTCAGAGGTTTACCTCTATGTTTAGGCTTTGGATAATGAGCCAGATGTTTGTCAAAGCTATTTGAGCCCACAAATGACTTCATGAGGGTGGGCAATGTCTCAATAATTCCCTCATCTATCCTAAACTGATAGATTGGGGTAACAGAGGAAAGGGATGTTAAAGGAAGGAGTTAATTGTCCACACTCCACAGTTAATCGACACTCAAATAAAAGTAAAATACTGTGGCTGCCAGAGATCTGAAATAAAAACAGACGGTGATGGAGAAACTCTGCAGATCTGGAAACTGGCAATTTGTGGACAGAGGAACAGAATTAGAATTTTGAGCCTGATGTCCGTCCTTCAGAACCACCTATTGGTTCCATTACATACCTTGTGCTCAAGGGTTTTCAATCCTTCCTGACTATCCAGATGGTACTTAATTTTTGCCAGATGTAACCTGACTCTTTTACAACAAATATACACGATCTGTGCAATAATCTTTAGCAAAGTGTGCCCCAAAGCAGATTTTCCATTGACAATAAATGCTTTAAATTGCTGCTTATGATATTATCAGTAAACAACGAGTTTAGTCAGAGGGTCTCTCTCATTTTGGAGTTAACCTTTGGTTTGTGTTCCTGTTAAACCTCCCAGTGCTGGTCCTCCTTGTACTGCCTACTCCTAATCTTGTAGGGACCTCTCCTTTGTGTATTTATTTGGTTACAGAGAGCCACGACAGCTTACTACTTCCAGGCCAGTCCAGCTCCCAGATCACCCACCCACACTTATCACTGTGGCTGTGATTGAGGCCCATTACAGAATACACACCTTTCACTCAGTGACCATCCTTCTTCAAATGTTCTCAATGTAGTCTGCTGATCCAGACCCACCCCTCCCTCACTCTAACCCCACTCCTCCCTCAGTCCTAGCCCCACCCCTCCCTCACTCCTAACCCCACTCCTCCCTCAGTCCTAGCCCCACCCCTCCCTCACTCCTAACCCCACTCCTCCCTCACTCTAACCCCACTCCTCCCTCAGTCCTAGCCCCACCCCTCCCTCACTCCTAACCCCACTCCTCCCTCA
>NC_063354.1:7199767-7206311 GCF_021869965.1 Rhincodon typus
CTCCCTCCCTCCTAGACCAATCCCTCCCTCCCGGCCCCACTCCCTCCCTCACTCCTAGCCCAATCCCTCCCTCCAGGCCCCACTCTCTCCCTCACTGGCCCCACCTCCCACACTCCAAGCCCAATCCCTCCCTCCAGGCCCCACTCTCTCCCTCACTCCTGGCCCCACCTCCCACACTCCTAGCCCAATCCCTCCCTCCCAGCCCCACATCCTCCCTCACTTCTGGCCCCACTCACTCCCACACTCCCAGCCCCATCTTCTGCTCCTGGCCCCACCCCCTCACTCCTGGCTCTACTCCCTCCCACACTCCTGACACCACCACCCCCTCATTCCTGGTCCTATCCCTCCCTCCCTCCTGGCCCCACGTCCCTTTCTCCTAGGCCGCATCCCTCTCTCACTTTTGGCTCCTCATCCTTCTCTCCTGGCCCCCACCCCTCCCTCTGGCCCTACCCTCCTCCAGCCCCAACCCCTCTCTCCCACCTGGCTACAAACCTTTGTCCCACTCCTGGTAGTTGTAGGGAGTGGGTGGGGGGGAGGGGGAGTGGAGTGGTCATCTTCTCAGTAATATTATTCTGAGACTGAATGAATAAGGTGAAGAGTCCTTTCCATGGTGGGTAGGGCTGAGTTTGAGATCTGTCCAATCACTCACTGAGAAGCAGCTCCTCTCATATGTTCACCGTTGTTTACCTGACCCCTCTCCCTCAACATCCTGAAGCATCGAGAGACCATGAAGAAGCGGTTTGAGGATGGAGCAGTGACAGATGGCAGAGTATTAGCTTGGGAGTGAATAACAAGCAATTAAGATGACAATTTCTTGGCCATTTAAATTGCCACTATTTAACTGTTAACAGAAATAAACATTTCTGGCTGACAATGCTCTGTGGTAACAGAGTATTTTTGTAGGAAGCTCTGTATGTTATTCCCTATTGTTATTAATCATTAATTGAGGCAGAGTCTGGCTTCTCATGGACATTCCACATCTTGTCTTTCCCTGCTCCTGAACTGAGAGACTTTGACCTGAATTATTCGAGATAATGACACAGCAACATACAAAGTACCAACTACTATCCCAAAACCAGTTCTAAAGAAGAAGGGTCTAGGCCCGAAACGTCAGCCTTCCTGCTCCTATGATGCTGCTTGGCCTGCTGTGTTCATCCAGCTCTGCACCCTGTTATCTCAGATTCTCCAGCATCTGCAGTTCCTGCTGTGTCTAAAGAAACATTAACTCTGTTTCTGTCTCGCCAGATACTGCCAGACCTGCTGACTTTCTCCTGTTTTTTGTACATAAACCTGGTCTTGTGTATTTCGGGAATCAATCAGGGAACCGAACCGGATTAAAATGTTTGGGACGCAAAGCCGATTCAAAGTTCCGGGCAATTCTCGGAGTCCTGACTCCAACTCCACATGGAATCTGGCTGTAAATCCTGATCTGAATCCAGTTAAATTTCAGACTACAATTCCCTACCTGACTCTCTCCATGTTCCAAGTGCAGTGAAGAACATAAGAGAACATAAGAACATAAGAGCTAGGAGCAGGAGTAGGCTATCCGGCCCTTCGAGCCTGCTCCGCCATTCAATAAGATCATGGCTGATCTTTTCGTGGACTCAGATCCACTTACCCGCGTTCTCACCGTATCCCTTAGTTCCTTTATTGTTCAAAAAAAAATCTACCTTATCTTTAAAAACGTTTACTGAAGTAGCGTCAACTACTCCACTGGGCAAGGAATTCCATTGATATTCCATGAAACCCAATATGATTACTGGAACATGCCTGGGGAATCTCCAGTCTGAGGGAACAAAAACAAAGTTGCTGGAAAAGCTCAGCAGGTCTGGCAGCATCTGTGAAGGAGGAAACAGCGTTAACGTTTCGGGTCCGGTGCTGAGGAAGGATCACCGGACCCGAAACGTTAACTCTGTTTTCTCCTTCACAGATGCTGCCAGACCTGCTGAGCTTTTCCAGCAGCTTTGTTTTTGTTCCTGATTTACAGCATCTGCAGTTCTTTCGGTTTTTATGCAGTCTGAAGGGCCTGCTTCATCTGCTAATATCAGTCCGCTGTGAGAAGAAGCCATTCGGCCCATTGAGGCTTCCCCACTCACCGCCATCTCTTCTATCTCTCTTTCGTGGAAGGAATGATGTACATTTGTCTAGCGCCTACAGCACAGTTTTAAAAATGCCAGTGCACCTTCTGGTGTGGTAACAAAATTGGCCTCTACAGCAATTTTACAACAAGAATTTGGTCAACAAGTGGGTTTTTTAGGAGAGAGGGAGAGATAGAACGGTGGAGTGGGGCTGGTGGGTGGGGCCAGGGAGAGAGGTTCAGGAAGGGAATTCCAGAGATTAGGAACCTGGAAAAGTAGGAGGGATTAAAATCCAGGATGGCCACAGTCGCACTCTAATCATCAGGGATAAAGCAATTGTATTGTCAATCCTGGGTTAATCCTTAACCTGACTGGTGAAGATTCAAAACCAGAAATTGCTGGAAAAGCTCAGCAGGTGTGGTAGCATCTATGGGAGGAAATCAGAGTTAGCGTTTCAAGTCCTTTCCTCAGAACTGGTAAAGATTCAACTCTTTCTATGATCATAGATTAACCCAGGATCATTTTCTTTTCCCTGTCTATAGGAAGATATACTTTTGTCCCCTGCTATCCAATCTAGTTGCACATCAGTGAAATCTCTCCTGCACTACAACGGCCATTGGCCATTCATGGTGGGTCAGGGGCTAAAAGATTATCAAGGGCGGGAGTGTACAGTAAGCAGTTCACTCATGATCTTACTAATGATGGAGCAAAGCTGGTGGGGTTGAATGCCTAACCCTATTCTTAACACAGATGTTTATTCTTCCAAGTTAAGTAGCTGGTTTATTTCTCCCTTATCTGTGTGCCTTTCAATCTTATGGGTGCCTGTTTTTTGTCTCAGTATGGCTTTGGGAACACGTCTTTGTCACTAAGCTTTGAAAATGACAACAAAGATTTTTTTTTCAGGGGCTCTGTTTCTGAGCCACACATAACAGAAAGGGTCGGAGTCCAAATATTACATTATCAACCAAATTCTAGTTCTGTCTCATGACCATGCCCTAAAATCCTCTACCAAAACAGAGGGAGATTAAAGCTTGAGTATAAAGCCTAACTTCCCTTTAGCTGCTATTCTACTGAATACTTTTTGTGGTGCTGACTTCTACATTCCCACCACTCTCGAACTTCTGAATTCTCCATTGCATTTGTTTGCGGTTTTCCTGTATTCACCAACTCTATTTCCAATTGCCCCCATCGGTGAAACCATCTCTCCCTCTACCCTACCAAACTCTCTCCGCTCATCTGTCACCCTTCACTTTTCTGGTGTTAAATGTCTCAGACTGTCTGTTTTGTCCCAGTTCTGGTAGCCACCTTTGCAAATCTTTCTTTGTACTATGGTGCCTCTATATCTTTCTTACAGTATGGAAGCCAGAATTGTGTCAAGCCCTCTTATGAGCTTGGTCTGCCCTTACCAAGGGCTCTTTCTGTTTCTTTATGCTTCTGGCAAGGCCAGCATTTATTGCCCATCATTATCTAATTATCCCGTAACTAGGTGGCTTGCTTGGTCATTTCAGGGCGCAGTTAAGAGTCTACACTAATCACATTGCTGTGGGTTTGGAGTCACGTGTATGCCAAACTGGGTGAGGGTGTCAGATTTCCTTCCCTGAAGGACATTAATGACCCAGGTGGGCATTTTGTTTTCATCGACACCATTCCTGAGACTAGCTTTCTTTTCTAGATTTATTCATTAAGCTTAAATTGCATCTGCTGCTTTGGTGATATTATGTCCTCAGAGCCTCAGCCAGACCCTACTGAATTGTCAGTCTAGTGTCGTCACTACTACACTACCAGTCCCCAACCCCTGTTTTAAGCAAGTTTATTAGTTATTGCCTATTTCTGTATTAATATTTAACAGCTGCATGCTGTGAAAGCAGCATTTTGTCCTTGTCTCGTCCACGATGAGCAACAGTCCCTTGTGTTTTAACTTTCTGCTGCTGGCCACAATTAGACTGAGGCTGGGAACGTTGACCTTAAAGGTCTAGGCAACTGGTATAAACGCAAAGGGAATGTTATATTTTCGTCAAGTTAATGTTCTGAATTTTACTCAACGATCTATTTTAAAACTGTTGTATAAACTGGGGAGCCTGAGGGGGGCTGGAAAGCCACTTTTACCGATATGATAATGGCCTTAGTTATCGTCTGAATGATTTTATTGACTTTGTGTGTATCAGTTAGGAGCCACAGCAGGCCTGATGGACCTCTCTAGCCTGTTCCGAGTAAGATCATGGCTGAGCTTCCTACTCGACTCCTCATTCCTGCCTGAGGGGAGCTTGGACCTTTAAAAGGTTTATATCCAGACATAGCTTTTTGACGCTGTTTTTACATCTTGAACACACAATGCCTGAAGATAAAATAATCAGGAAAAGACTTACAATCCATTAAAGTCCGCTTGTTACACAATGCATGCCATTTATCTTACACTTCAGTACGTGCAGAGAAGAGAGAGAGAGAGACAGACACACACACACAGACACACACACACACACACGTACACACAGACTCACACACACGTACACACACACTCACACACACACAGACACACACACTCACATAAACACACACACATACAGACACACAGACACACACACGCATAAACAGACAGACGCCCACACAGACAGACAGACACACACATACAAACACACAGACACACACACACTGACACACACACACACACAGATACACACACACACACACACATACACACACACAGACACACACACACACAGGGGAACAAATGAATTAACTATCTTTACGGACCATGAGATACGAGGAACTTGCAATCTATAATCTGGTTTCTTTCTGATTGTATGTGGCAGATGGTTGTAGATTGTCAGTCTCCCACTGAGGATCTGCTATGTACTGACACTCTGGGCTCCAGCAAGTTCTTTCCTCTGTGTATACCACACCATCAGCATCTTTTATTTACAACAAAGATCTACAAAATAACACTCAGATCAGACGCTGGAAAGAGAAGCAAGGGCTTGTTTCTGTTAAAATAAGTAGGCCTTTTGGGGCATCTCAAAGCCCCTTACAGCTGAGGAATGTATTTTCAAGTGCAGTTTTGTACGTCAACTTTTAAAACAAGACTGAGATGAGCGACTGATTTGTGTCTTTGTGCTGGTGTTTGATGAGGGAGCATGTTCCTCAGGAGACTGGCTCGGGGTTAGATGGGGATCTTTCTCAACCTATTGAGGGGGCAGATAGGGTTTCTGACTCACAGCATATCTGCAAGATATCTCACCGACTCCTCGCTGCCAAACAAACCCTTGTGTCCCAGCGGTGAGGAGTCAGTGTCATTGGGCTGACAAGATGTATACAAATGTTCAGACTCATCGAACTGATGTTCTCTGACTTTCCTCCAGGTTTCCCTGTCACCGATGAGCTTTCAGAGAGACGGAGGGAAACTATGAAACACATGCACCCTGGCAGCCTGGAGCTGACAGGAGGCATTAAGGATTCCATCAGTCCACTCACTCGATCAGTAAAGGCACAGGAGCTAACAGGGCCGCCAGGCATTGTTCTGCTTTGAGTGCTACAGGCTGCTGTTCACTGAAACGATTAAAGCGGAGGCTCAGGTAGATGGCACTGGCTCATTGGCAAAACAGCCGAGCTATGAGCTCTCTCTCTCACCGTGCCCAACACATGGCAGTCTGAGCCATTCACCCCAATGGTCAGCTCTTAAATGGACGAAGAGGGGGATGGGAGACCTCACTGGGGAGGGGAAGGATACAAAATTGGTCTTGAGGAGCTAGAGAATTGGATGCCCCATTCACACAATTGAGAAAGAATCCCTACAGAGTCGGAATAGGCCATTCGGCCCAACAAGTCCACACTGCCCCTCTGAAGAGCATCCCACCCAGACCCACGTCTAACCCAAATATCCCTACACACTATGGGCAATTTAACATGGCCAAATCACCTACCCTGCACATCTTTGGGCTGTGGGAGGAAACTGGAGCAAACCCATGCAGACACAGGGCGAATGTGCAAACTCCACACAGACAGTCACCTGAGAGTGGAATCAAACCTGGGTCCCTGGCGCTGTGAGGTAGCAGTGCTAACCACTGAGCCACCGTGCTGCCTCTCTCTGCTGCCCTGTCTTTTCCAAGTCTGTCCTGGGGAATGAGCTTAGCCAGGTTATTGAAAGTTCGGTGGGGGGAGCATTTTGGGAACAGTGACCATAAATCCATTATGTTTTCAGCAATTTACAGAAAAGGATAAGACTGGTCCTCAGGTGGAAGTGCTAAACTGGGAGAAGGTTAACCACAGGAATATTAGGCAGAAACTGGGAAAATTGGATTGGGGGCAGTTGTTTGAAGGTGAATCTACGTCTGACTTATAAACTAGTTGAGCAGAGTTCAGGACCAGCACATTCCTGTGAGGATGAAAGATAATGATGGCAAGATTCAGGACCCTTAGATGACAAGAGATATTGTAAGTTTAGTTAAAAAGCAAAAGGAAATGTATGTAAG
>NC_063354.1:7221311-7245786 GCF_021869965.1 Rhincodon typus
AATCACTTAATCTGCACCATCAACACCCTTTCTCCCCCAGCACTCCAACCCCTACTATTGCATAAATGCTGTCCCCTCCACACTTCACATCAGCTCTGATGAAGAGTCATCTAGACTCGAAATGTTAGCTTGCTCTCTCTCCGTGGATGCTGCCTGACCTGCTGTGATTTCCAGTAATTTTTGTCTTCAGCTCTTCAGCATTTCAATAATTAATCCATGAAATGATTTGAAAGGAGAACGTACTGTTACTAAATTTGCTGACGATGCAAAGATAGGTGGGGAAGTTATTTGTCGTGAGGGCATAAAGTGTATGCAAAGGGTTTAGATAGGTTAAGCGAGTAGTCAAAAAAATTGTTACTCGCGTATATTGTGGGGGGAAATGAGGACTTGGCAGGAAGGATAAAAAAGCAGTGTAATCTTTAAATGGGGAAAGATTTGCAAAATTGTGTGGTACAGAGGAATCTAGGTATCATGGGACAGGGATCTCAAAAAGTTAGTCTGCAGATGCGGCAATTAATTTGGGAGCCAAAAGAACTGTCGATGTTTATTGATGGGGAATGGAATATAGGAGCATGAAAATTTTACTACAGCTGTATCTTGTGTTGATGAGATCTCATCCAGAATACTGCTTGCAGTTTTGGTCTCCTTACTTGAAGTAGGTTATAATAGCTTTAGAAGCAGCTCAGTGAAGGTTGACACAACTTGTTACTGGCTTATCTTATTCAAAAAGACAGTTTGGGACAGCTTGACTGAAAGGTGACCTCAATGAAGCTTGTAAGAGCTTGAGGGGTCTTGATACGTTGGATGTAAAGTGGATTTTTCTCCTTAGGGAGGCGCTACATCTAGAGAGCACTGTTTCAAAGTAAAAGGCCTCCTGTTGAGGATGGAGATGACAAAAGCTTATTTTTCTCTCAAGGGGTCATTGATCTGTGGAATTCTCTGCTCCAGAGAACAGTGGAGACTGAGTCCTTGAATACTTTTAAGTCTGAGTTTGTTAGATTCTTGATTCGCAGAGGAACCTGAAGGTATAGGAAATTGAGGTCATGATCAGAGCAGCCATGAGGGGACCAATTAAGGTGAGGGGAGAAATATTTAAAAAGGGACCTGAGCATCAACGTTTTCACACGCAGAGGGTGGTATGTATGTGGAATGAACTGCCAGAGGAAGTAACAGATGCAGGTATAGTTACAACACTTAAAAGGCATTTGGACAGGTACATGAATAGGGAAGGTTTAGAGGGATATGGGCCAAATGCAGACGAATGGGACTAGTTTAGTTTGGGAAATGCGATCAGCATGGACGAGTTGGACGGAAAGGTCTGTTTCCGTGCTGTATGACTCTATGACTGTATGAGTCTCACAGGGAGAGAGAGGGAGAGAGAGATGGTGGTGGTGAGCATGACTGAGGGTCGCAACCCCTCAGGCAAGGATGAGAAGGCAGGACCTTCATGGTGACCTCAGTTGGAGTGGGAATATGAGCCCATGTTGTTGTTGTTAACTCTGCATTAGCAAACCAGCCATCCAGCCAAGTGAGCGAGCTGACTTCCCCAGGGCAGAGCTCCCCTGTTCTTCTCTGAAATAATATCACAGGATCTCAAACTTTCACCAGAGAGCATGGGCGAGGCCTTGGATTGAGGCATGCTGCCTGGAGGTTGATACAACAGCATCCCCTTGGTGTACTGCTGAGCTGTCGGCTTAGACTTAGAGCCCTGGTGGGACCTGAATCTCCAACCTCCTGAAGGTAAGACAGCTAACCTTTCAGCCAAGGCTGACCCCATGAGTGGAATTTAATTGAGTGTGCTTCCCTGAAGTGAGGTTGGAGGCAGGGATTCAGGGTGGGGTGCATTTCATCAGGATAAGGGCTGTGTTGTCAAATCCCTGTCCCACCTTTGGGGACAGAGTCCCTGTGTGTACTGAAGGATAAGGTCGATTCTTGATCAGTCGGGGAAACGAGTGTAATGGGAAAAGGGCGGAAAAGTGGATGTGAGGAATGTTGGATCAGCCATGATCCTATTGAATGGCAGAGTAGGCTTGAAGGGCCGAATGGCCTCCCCCATTCCTATTTCTTATGCCTTTATATGGTCTACACTGATTAAGCCCCTGTCTGGGAGGCTTGTAGGTGATTCCTTTAAAGACCTCTTCTCAAATCTTTCGGATATGACCAGGTCACTGCTGCCTCAATAT
The DNA here is from genome assembly GCF_021869965.1 of Rhincodon typus. Classification (NCBI taxonomy): domain Eukaryota; kingdom Metazoa; phylum Chordata; class Chondrichthyes; order Orectolobiformes; family Rhincodontidae; genus Rhincodon; species Rhincodon typus. The sequence goes on from NC_063354.1 coordinate 7,223,495, forward strand.
ACCAGGGGTCCAGGTTCAATTCCACTCTCGGGTGACTGTGTGGCGTTTGCGCATTCACACCTTGTCTGCTTGGGTTTCCTCCCTGTGCTCTGGTTTCCTCCCACAGTCGAAAGATGTGCAGGTTAGGGTGGATTGGCCATGCTAAATTGCCCCATAGTGTTCAGGGAGGAACAGTCTAGTTGGATTAGCCTTGGGAAATGAAGGTTACGGGGATAGGATACAGGAGTGGGACTGGGCGGAATGCTCTTCAGAGGGTCGGTGTGGACTTGATGGGCCGATTGGCCTGCTTCCACTCTGTGGGGATTCTATGACTCAAACTCACCAGCTTTGCATCAGCAAGTTTTTCTAATGTTTGCCCTTAAATCCAGGGCACTTTCTCATGGGATAGTTCAAAATGGAAACCTTCTAATACCTTAAGCCTTGACTTATGAATCACACGAGTATAAGTTGTGGATTCAAGGCAACCCCAGAGAATGCAAATACTTTCAGTGAGAATCTCTTGACACAAATTTTATTTTTTGAGGAATCGTTTTACATACAAGAAACAATGGCATGGATTCAGTCTCCTGAATGGTAAATCTATAAACAGTAAGCTCCTGACCTCTCCCAGGTGTTTGAAATGTCTCCCGTTTGGGTATTTTTTTCAGTGTGAAAGATAGTCCAAAATTATCTGTGCACCACTGCATTGTGAAAATCTTTAGTCACAATCAATGAGGCATGGAGTCATACAACACAGAAACAGACCCTTCACTCCAACCAGTCCACACCGACCGTGTTCCCAAACTGAACAAGTCCCATCTGCCTGTGTTTGGCCCATACTCCTCCAAACATCTACTATTCATGAACTTATCTAAGTGTCTTTTAAATGTTGTAACTGTACCCAAATTCACCACTTCCTCTGGAAGTTCATTCCGCACATGAACCACTCCCTGTGTGAAAAAAATGCCTCTCATGTCTTTTAAAAATCTTTCTCCTCTCACCTTAAAAATATAACCCCTAGTCTTGAAATCCCTCCCTTAGGGGAAAAGACACCGGCCTTTCACCTTATCTATGACAAGGGCAGTGGATACATGGGAACCACCACCACCTGCCACTTCCCCTCCAAGCCACTCACCATCCTGACTTGGAAATATATTGGTGTTCCTTCACTATCCCTGGGTCAAAATCCTGGAATTCCCTCCCAAGTGACATTGTGTGTTCCTTACCCACTCTGGACTGTAGGGTCTCAAGAAAGCAGCTCACCACCACCTTCTCAAGGGCGATAAATGATGGACAATAAATGCTGGCCCAGCTAGTGACGCCCACATCCCATGAAAAAATATAAAAAGTAGATTTATTATCAGAATAGAATCCCTTCAGGGTGGGGATAGGCCATTCAGCCCGACAACTCCACAGTTTCTGAGGAAGGGTCACTGGACCCAAAATGTTAACTCTGTTTTTTCCTTCACAGATGCTGCCAGACCTACTGAGCCTTTCCAGCAACTTCTGTTTTTGTTCCTGATTTACAGCATCCACAGTTGTTATTAAGTTCACACCAATCCTCTGAGGAACATCCCACCTAGACGCACTTCCTCCTACCCTATCCCTGTAACCCTGCATTTCCCATGGCTCCTCCCTGGACACTATGGGTAATTTAGCATGTAAACTGCACATCTGTGGACTGTGGGAGGAAAACGGAGTACCTGGAGGAAACCCAAGCAAACACAGGGAGAATGTGCAAACTCCACACAGACAGTCACCCGAGGGTGGAATCAAACCCGGGTCCCTGGCACTGTGAGGCAGCAGTGCTAACCACTGAGCCACCGTGCCGCCATTTATCAGTCTAAATCAAAATGAGAAGGGGAGACTGGAACAGGAAGCCTCCCTGTCCTTTAACACTGAATACCTGGCTTTGAAATATACTCCTCATTCATCATCAGGACAGCAACATCTGACCCTGGACTGCAAAATCCCCAACTATCTCGAGACAAGGACCTTGACCACTGGATGTAACAAAAACCACTGAAAATGTAAGTAATTATGACAAAGCCTCGATTTTTAAAATTCTCATCCTTTTGCTCAAATCCTTCCATGGCTAGACTTGTGTTCATCTCTATGATCTCCTTTAAGTTCACATTGTTCTGACCACCCTTACTTGGCTCTCGTGAATCCCACAATTTTCATTGGTCCATTATTGACTGCTGTGCCTTTGCATGCATGGACCTTACTCTCTGGAATTCCCTCCTGAACTATCAACACCTCATTCCCCATTCGGACTGTGGTCCGAAATCGACCTCTTTAGATGAGCTTTGGGCGGTCACTTGAATATCTATTTCAGTACCTCCGTGTCAGTCATGTTTGTGATAACCCACCTGCAATGGGCTTCAGGGAAGTTTGGCTGGGTGAACGGTGCTATAGAAATGCAAGCTGACATTGTGATCTGTTGAATCTCGTGAATCTTTGTGCCCACTATGACAAAGTGACAGAGATATCAAAATTGGAGTCCTGGTTGACTGGAACAACATGGGCACGGGGAGGAGGGATGCGGGTGAGGTTTAGCGCTGGTGTCGTGGTAATCTCACTATCACTGACTAGTTAAGTCTGCAGTGCATGGGGAGCATGAGTTCAAGTCCCAATACAGCAGATGTAGCATTTGTTTAACAATCTGGAATAAACAGCTCACCTAATGGTGACCAAGTAAATGCTAACAAATGTCATGAAATCTCACTTAGTTCACTAATGTTCTTTAGGGAGGGAAATCTGTCATCCTTACCTGGTCTGGCCTACGTGTGACGCCAGGCCCACAGCAATGTGGTGTACCTGTGACCATCCTCTGGATAATTAAGGATGGATAATAAATTCTGTTGTGCCTATGGCTGAGTATGTGGTTATGTGTCTGTCCCAGTATACGTGATTGTGTGAGAAAGACTGTGCACATTTCTATTTGCTTATCTATGTATGTTGTATAGATAGTTTCATTCTATTTTTCTGTATTTCTGATTGTAGACTGAAATGGGAAAAGGACTTATTTAAAAGCTAAGGATAATCTAACCCTCGCTGTAAGTGGCGTTTACACAGCTGTCAGTTCAAGCAGTGGGGAAAGCTAATGTCCTGATGAAGGGTCTAAGCTCAAAACGTCAATTTTCCTGCTCCTCTGATGCTGCCTGACCTGCTGTGTTCCTCCAGCTCCACACTATATCATCAAAGCCTAGTTAAAGATGAGCTGGAGCAAGGGGTGTGTACGCGAATGGAAATTTGGCCGGCAACAAGTAGCTGATTGGTCTGTGAAATACCCACCCGTTATCAATGACAAAGGCCTCCTGCCTGGCAACAGCTATGTGGTTGGTTCCCAGGTAGCTCTACAGTTTGGGTTAAAGGCTATCAGACCCCTGGAAGGGAAGGAACTGTGTTTGCTCTGTAGTAAAAAGCATCTCAAGCCTGAGTACAACCAATTTATTTCCCCTCATCAGTTTCTGTAAACTGTGACTTTTAATTAATAAGTCAGAGATCTTCATAGGTATGAACCAGTCACCTTGTGCCTCCTGCAAACAAGTGAAAGTATCCAGAGAAAGAAAATTGAGAAGCAGCATCCTGATCAACACAAGGACCATACCGGCAAACTCTGTGGGCACAGACAACTGAAGTGCCATCTCAGTCTTTCCCTCCATCCATAGCACCCATGTTTTATTTATGTCTGTCAGTGTGTGTGTGTGAGTGATGTGGAGATGCCAGTATTGGACTGGGGTGGACAAGGTCAGAAATCAAATGACACCAGGTTATAGTCCAACAGGCTTATTTGAAAACACAAGCTTCCAGAGCCTCAGTCCACCTGAAAAAGGACTGAGGCTTCGAAAGTGTACGTGTGTGTAGAGGGAAATTTTTTAAGTGGGCTGAGTTTTAACCAGTAGAGTTACATGTCGACAGTTCTTAATAGTTTTTCTGCAGGTAGAATTTATTAGTTTGCAATAATTAGTAATTCTTGTTAGACACACATACATATATACATACCGATAGACACACAGATACAGACGTAGACACACAGATACAGACATAGGCACACACACACACACACACAGATGCAGACAGAAACAGACACACAGAGAAACAGATATGAGCACACAGATACAGACATAGACAGAGTCAATGCTTCAGACCATTTGAAGGGAACTGTATGTGGGTCTTCAGTTTACTGAATATCTGGAGACTGGAAGCTTTAGGCCAATATTCTCTTGGTTTTTTCTCAGCTGTATACAGTTATACAGCATGGAAACAGACCCTTCGGTCCAACCAGTCCATGCCAACCATAATCCCAAACTAAACCAGTCCCGCCTGCCTGCGCTTGGCCCACATTCCTCCAAACATTTCTTATTCATGTGCTTGTCCAAATGTCTTTTAAATGTTGTAACTGTACCCACACCCATCACTTCCTTTTGAAGTTCAGTCCACACATGAATCATCCTCTGTGTAAAAAAGTTGCCCCCATGTCTTTTTTTTATATCTTTCTCCTCTCGACTTAAAAATATGCCCCTCTAGTCATGAAATCGCCTTCCTTAGGGAAAAGACACCTGTCATTCACCTTATCTATTCCCCTCATGTTTTTATAAACCTTTGAGGAGGCTCCAGGCCAATCCTGCCGTGATGGAAAAAAGTAAACACAATGACTGCAACTTTTGACGTTAACCAGTCTGTTCAAATCCCTTCATCGGACAGAGTACTGAACACATCTAATAGCGCTCAGTAGCCCTGACTAACAGCCATTCCCAATTTCAAAATGGGAACGCCAACTCCATGTTGTCACTGGTGGATTTTCTTCCGAGGTTTCCCATGTATTCTGAAACGGAACACGGAATGTCATGTGTGTACCTTCATCCACTTAGCTCATTCTGACCAATAACAGCAGAGCTCATAAAATGTTACAGTGCAAGTTACATGTCATTGTGACTGAATGTTATGTAAACTCTAAGAGCCCATAAAAATAATTTATTACTTCTTTGTCTGACATTATAAACTTGTCAAAGGCCATTCACACTTATGGATGATGGAAACAAGGCCAGAAGTGTATGTGCCATTCTGTGAATCAAAGGGAGGAAAAGTACCCAGTGTACACTAGGGTCTAGGGCATCTCTGTAATAGAGTTTAAGCTTCTGTATAGTCTAGGGTCGCTTTATAGTACGGTTTAGGATGTATGTATAATCCAGGGTTGCTGTATAATAGAGTTTAGGATGTGTCTACTATCTAGGATGGCTGTATAATAGGGTTTAGGGTGTGTGTGTAATCTAGGTGACTGTATAATAGGGTTTAGGGTGTTGATATAATCTAGGGTGGCTGTATAATAAGGATTAGGGTGGTTGTTAAACAGGGTGTGTATTATTTGTTTATTTAGGTCTATCTATCTATCTATCTATTCTTGTCACATGTATTTTGTTACAAAATACAGTGAAAAATGTGGTAGTGTCACCAGTCTCTAGCGCCATCTTAAAACACAGAAAAATTAACCAAAACATAGAATGTAAAAGCAGAAAAATAAAGAAATAGTGTTCAAATTTACAGTCCTTCCTGTTAAGTGCTCTGCCATGGGCCATGGGTCTGGTGCCCAGGCACCAGTCCCCTTCGCCATGTGCTGGAGTTGGAATGACAGTCACCTCTATTCAGTGCCATGTCACCTCCACCGATGCCCTCACTGCTCTAAGTCCTCGCTGGATCTCTCTAATGCAAGCACCGCTGATGCCATCAGGCAGCGCACCGGTCCAAAGTCGACTCTGCCGCTGCCATAAGTCCGCTCCAGGGCCCACCTCCCGGCAGAAGCCGCTGCCAATGCTGCTGGGTCTGGCACTGTGCCACTGCAGGCTAGAGTTGGCACTAGGACAGCCTTGTCAATGCAGAGACACTGGGCTCACCTCGACTCTACGCTGGGCACACTCGTTGCTGCCATCGACGGGACCGAGCTCTTCAACGAAAGGGACGTGGAAGAAATAAACGAGAAAAGAGAAAGAAAATAAACGAAATGTGGATGGAGTAGCCAAGCCCCAAGCTCAGGAGTCCTGCCCCTTTGCCATCGTAACTGGAAATTGACAGGTCACCACTACTTTTGTTGGGGCAGTTACGGATGGGGTAATAAATTCAGACCCAGCCAGCGCGTCCCATGTGAGTGAATTTTAAAAATCCTGGAATTCAAGAGAAAATTCTTTACCCAGTGAGCAGGGAGCATATGGAAATTACTCGTGCAGGAGAGACTGGGGGGAGTAACACAGATGGAATGAGGGTGATGCTGGATAACTGTATGAGGGTGGAAAGGAATGGCCGATAGGTGGGCAGGTTGAGGTAAGGGGTTTCGGAGGAGGCGTGAACTATTTGGGCTGAATGACCCATTCCTGTGCTGTAAATACTTTCTAACTCCAAATAATATGTCAAGACTCCACCTCAAATCCAATAATTATTCCCGCTCAATAGACTCACTGTTGTGACCAGCCTGACTGTCTGTGCTAGCTGGACAAACTTCAATGCAGAGATCACTTACCATATTTCTATGAATGTTTGTCTTGGATTGTGAAAGGATGTACTGGCACTGGAGGGGGTGCAAAGGAGGTTCACTAGGTTGATTCCGGAGTTGAGGGGGTTGGTTTATGAGGAGAGACTGAGTAGATTGGGATTATATTCATTGGAATTCAGAAGATTGAGGGGGGATCTTATAGAAACATATAAAATTATGAAGGGAATAGATAAGATAGAAGTAGAGAGGATGTTTCCACTGGCAGGTGAAGCTAGGACAAGAGGGCATAGCCTCAAGATTAGAGGGAGCAGATTTAGGACTGAACTGAGAAGGAATTTCTTCACCCATAGGGTTGTTAATCTATGGAATTCCTTGCCCAGTGAAGTAGTTGATGCTACTTCAGTAAATGTTTTTAAAAAAAAGGTAGATTTTTTTTGAACAATAAAGGAATTAAGGGATACGGTGAGAACGCGGGTAAGTGGATCTGAGTCCACGAAAGGATCAGCCATGACCTTATTGAATGGCGGAGCAGGCTCGAAGGGCCAGACGGCCTACTCCTGCTCCTAGTTCTTATGTTCTTATGTTCTTATGTGTACTGTGTTGTTGGGTTGTCGGGCTGTGAAAATAAAGACTCCCTGACTTCAGAATCAATGGAGTAAGGTTGCATGTTAACCATCCCATTGTACGCAGTGACATTTCCCCCTTTTCAATACAACAAAGTTCACAACTTCCAACAGCTTCAGACCTGGAACAGAACCACCAGCCATTCACCTGGATTGTTCCCAAAGCATAAGGAGCTGCTTTCGAGAACGTGGAATTAAGGGAATAGTATCCGCCATTTATTTATGCAGCAAAATTAATCATCAGTAAAGATAATTACATTTGAGAGGCTGATATTTTATTTCCATGTCTAGAGTTTTAAACCTTCCACAATTCCAAAATGGTGAAGAATATTTTGAAGCCAATATGCATCATATTCAATTTAACAATAAAAATGAACATGAAGGGAATTCGGGGTTTAAAATTAAGTCTATAACACGGTTGTGTCAACTCCCCATCTTAGCTCTCGTGAGCACAGTTCCAGTCTGGGAGGGATCACAGAATTTCTCTCTCTACCGTCGCTCCTTGTTTCTCTGGGGAACTGCTCAGAACCTAAAGCCGCAATTCCATTTGCAACTTCTCTTGTTGGCAGAACTCCATGCGAACATTGATAGAGAAAGGAAAAAGACTTTAATTTCTATAGTGCATTTCCTGACCTCAGAGCAATCCAAAGTGATTAACTAACATACTTTTGAAGTGTGGTCACCGTTGGAATGCAGGGAACATGGCAGCCATTTTCTTACACAGCAAGCTCCCACAGTACAGGAGTGAAAGCAGAAGATGCTGAAAGTGCTCAGCCAGTCAGGTTGTATCTTGTGGAGAGCTGGCACAACTAACTGGTATGTAAGAATGCCTCCAGGTAGAGTCAAAATCGGGTCCAACATTTCAGGTTTGATCAGAAGATGTTTCCACTAGTAGAAGAAGCTAGGAACCAAATGCACAGCCTCAGAGAGAATGGACAACCTTTTACAACTGAGACGAGGAGGAATTTCTTTAACCAGAGGCTGGTGACTCTGGGGAATCTCATTGCCGCAGAGGGCTGTGGAGGCCAAGTCATTGAGTGTATTTAAGACAGAGATAGATAGGTTCTTGATTAGCAAGGGGATCAAAAGTTACAGGGAAAAGGCAGGAGAATGGAGTTGAGAAACATTTAGAAGCAGAGGAGATAGGAGCAGGAGGAGGCCATTCAGCCCTTCGAGCCTGCTCCACCATTCTTCACGATCATGGCTGATTGTCCAACTCAACAGCCTAATCCTGCTTTCTCGCCATAACCTTTGATCCCATTCGCCCCAAGTGCTATATCTAGTCGCTTCTTGAATACATTCAATGTTCTGGCAACAACTACTTCCTGTGGTAAGGAATTCCACAGGCTCATCACTCTCTGGGTGAAGAAATGTCTCCTCATCTCCGTCCTAAATGGTCTACCTGAATCCTCATACTGTGGCCCCTGGTTCTGGACACACCCACCATCAGGAACATCCTCCCTGCATCTACCCTGTCCATTCCTGTTAGAATTTTATAAGTCTCTATCAGATCCCCCCTCAGTCATCTGAACTCCAGCGAAAACAATTCTATCCTAGTCAATCTCTCCTTATACGTCAGACCCGCAGTCCCTGGAATCAGCCTGGTAAACCTTCGCTGCACTCCCTCGAGAGCAAGAGCATCCTTCCTCAGAAAAGGAGACCAAAATTGCACACAATATTCCAGGGGTGGTCTCACCAAGGCCCTGTATAACTGCAACAAGAAGGCCAACATATCATTTGCCTTCTTTACCACCTGCATGCTTACCTTCAGCATCTGATGTACAAGGACACCCAGGTCCCACTGCACACTCCCCTTGCCCAATTTACAGCCATTCCAGGTAGTAATCTGCCTTCTTGTTTTTGCTCCCGAATTAAATAACTTCACTTTGATCCAAATTATACTGCATCTGCCATTGATTTGCCCACTCACCCAACCTGTCCAGATCATGCTGAAGGATCTCGGCATCCTCGTCAGTTTACCATCCCACCCAACTTGGTATCATCTGCAAACCTTGAGATGTTACATTTTGTTCCCTCATCCAAATCATTTATATATATGGTGAATAGCTGGGGTCCCAGCACCGATCCTGTGGGATCCCACTAGTTACTGCCTCCCAATTTGAAAAGGACTCATTAATTCCTACTCTTTGTTTCTTCTTTACCAACCAGTTTCCTATTCATCTCAATACACTTTCCACGATTCCATGCACTTTAATCTTGCACAATTATCTCTTATATGGGACTTTGTCAAACTCCTTCTGAAAGTCCAAATATACCACATTGACTGGCTCCTCCTTGTCAACTCTATTAGTTACATCTTCATAGAAATCCAACAGATTTATCAAGCATGATTTCCCCTTCATAAATCCACGCTGACTCTGTTTGATTCTACCACTGCTTTCTAAATGTTCCGCGATAAAGTCCTTGATAAGTGATTCGAGAATTTTCCCTACTACCGATGTTAGCCTCACCAGACTATAATTCCTTGTTTTCTCTCTACCTCCCTTTTTGAATATTGGAGTGACATTAGCTACCCTCCAATCTGCAGGGACTGTTCCAGAGTCTATAGAATCCTAGAAGATGAACACCAATACATCCACTATTTCTACAGCCACTTCCTTAAGTACTCTGGGATGTAGATTATCAGGCTCTGGGGATTCATCTGTCTTCAATCCCATCAATTTTTCCAGCACCATTTCTCTACTAATATTGATCTCCCTCAATTCTTCCCTTTCACTAAATCTTGCATTCGCTAACATTTCTGTCTATGGATTTGTGTCCTTTTTTGTGAAAACAGAACCAAAGTATGTATTCAGTTGCTCAGCCATTTCTTTGTCCCCTATTATACATTCCCATGTAGGGAATGTCTGTAGGGGACCTACATTTGTCTTTACCAATCTCTTTCTCTTCATGTACCTACAGAAACTCTTATTGTCAGTCTTTATGTTCCCTGCAAACTTACTTTTGTACTCTATTTTCCTCTTCATAATCAATGCCTTGGTCTTTCTTTGCTAAATTCTAAACTGCTCCCAATCCTCATACTTTGTATATTTATTGGCCAAGCTGTATGTTTCTATGGATTGGATATTATCTCTTATTTCCTTTGTAAGCCATGGATTGGCCCTGTTACCCATTTTGCTTTTGCAACAGACAGGAATAAACAGTTGTTGCAGTTCCCTCATGCATTCCTTGAATGTTTGCCATTGCCTATCCACTGTCATCCCTTTAAGAAACTCTCCCCAATCTATCAATCACGCCTCATATCCTCGTAGTTTCCTTTATTAAGGTTCAGCACCCTCGTCTCCGAATCAGCAACCTCACTGTCCATCTTGATAAAAAAAAATTCTATCACGTTGCGGTCGCTCTTCCCCAAGGGGTCTTGCACAGCTAGATTGGCAATGATTTCCTTCTCATTACACAGCACCCAGTCTAACATGGCCCGCTCTCTAGTTGGTTTCTCCACATGTTGGTCAAGAAAACCATCCCATAGACACTCCAGGAATTCCTCCTCTAATTGTGGCTAATTTGATTTACCCAATCTATGTGCAGGTTAAAATCACCTGTGATCACTGATATTCCCTTATCACATGCATCTCTAATTTCCTGTTTAATGCCATTCCCAACATCACCACTGCAGTTTGGGGTCTATACATGACAGCTACTAATGATTTTTGCCCCTTGGCCTCACCTCTACCCATACAGAGTCCACACTGTCAGAGCTAATATCCTTTCTCACCATTGTGTTAATTTCCTTTTTAACCAGCAATGCCGCTGTGCTACCTTTTTCCTTTTTTGCCTGTCCTTCCTAAATACTGAATACTTTGGGACATTCAGTTCCCATCCCTGGTCACCCTGAAGCCATGTCTCTGTAATCCCAATTATATCGTATCCATCTACATCTATCTGCGCGATTAGTTCATCCACTTTACTGCAAATGCTCTGTGCATTAAAGCACAAAGCCTTTAAGCTTGTCTTTTTAACATTGTTAGTCTCGTTCTTATTGTTCTCACTACCCTGTTTGAATCTTGTTCTTGGTTTCTCAGCCTATCATGTTTCTTATTCCCTTTTCTACCTTTTGTTTTTTGTCCTTGCTCCCTCTTTCTCTGACTCCTTACATGCGTTCCCACTCCCCAGGCATATTAGTTTAATCACTCCCCAACCACTCTAGCGAACACTCCCCCTAGGACATCAGTCCCAGTCCTGCCCAGCTGTAATGTGTCCAATTTGTACAGGCCCCACCTCCGGCAGAACCAGTCCCAATGCTGCAGGAATCTGAAACCCTACCCCTGACACCACCTTTGCAGCAATATATTCATTCGATATAACATGTCATTTCTCCTCTGACTAGCACGTGGCACCGGTATTAATCCTGAGATCACACCTTTGAGGTTCAATTTTGCAACTTTCTTCCTAGTTCCCTGCATTCTGCTTTTAGGCCCCCATCCCTTTTATGTGTCATTTGTACAGATGTGTACCACGACCACTGGCTGTTCACCCTCCCCCTTCAGAATGTCCTGTAGCCGCTCCAAGACATATCAGCCGCGACCAAATGGTGGAGCAGACATGATGGGCTGAATGGCCTAATTCTGCTCCTATCTCTCCAAAAAATGGAGGTGGGGGGAGGGTTGGTAGAAGAGATATTCGTGTTGGGGGGGGAGGGGTTTGGGGTGGGGAGTGGTTTCAAACAGAACTCGAAGTATTTACCAGGGTGATGAAAACAGACGATCAGTGATTTCGAAAGGAATTGGATGGATGCTTCAGGGCAGTGGGGATAGAGGTGGAGAACGGGACTGATTGGACTGTCCTACAGATTGCCATCCTGGACTCAATGGGCCAAATAGCCTCCTCCTAGGGCCATAATGACTCTGTAGCTGTTGGGGAGGGTTCTGCTGCTCTTTTGCAAACAGTGTCAGGGATCGTTCCCATCCCTGAGGGATTTAATGTCCTTTCTCTTCCTTGCAGTCAGGCACCGCAGCAGTGATTTGATTGAGATGTGTTGCTGACCGAGGTTACAATGCCTTACCAACAGAACGACCCTCAGGCCTCACCAGTAACCAGCAGAAAACTGAATGGCCTAGCAACGTGAAATAAAGTGATCACTTTACTTAAGGCTGTTCTATCCTATTCCCAATTCCTTTGCCTCCGCCGCATCTGCTCCCAGGATGAAGCATTCCACTCCTGAACATCTCAGATGTCCTCGTTTTTCAAGGACCGCAACTTCCCCCCTCAGTGGTCGAGAACGCCTTCGACCGTGTCTCCCGCATTTCCCGCAACTCATCCCTCACACCCCCTCCCCGCAGTAACAACCAAAACAGAATCCCTCTCATCCTCACGTACCACCCCACCAACCTCCGGATCCAACGCATCATCCTCCGACACTTCCGCCATCTGCAATCCGACCCCACCACCAAAGACATTTTTCCCTCCCCACCATTATCTGCTTTCCAGAGGGACCACTCTCTCCGTGACTCCCTTGTCCGCTCCACAATCCCCTCCAGCCCCACCACACCCGGCACTTTTCCCTGCAACCGCAGGAAGTGGCCTCCTCCACATCGGGGAAGCCAAGCGGAGGCTTGGGGACCGCTTTGCAGAACACCTACGCTCGGTTCGCAACAAACAACTGCACCTCCCAGTCGCGAACCATTTCAATTCCCCCTCCCATTCCTCAGATGACATGTCCATCCTGGGCCTCCTACAGTGCCACAACGATGCCACCTGAAGGTTGCAGGAACAGCACCTCATATTCCGCTTGGGAACCCTGCAGCCCAATGGTATCAACGTGGATTTCACAAGCTTCAAAATCTCCCCTCCCACTACCGCATCCCAAAACCAGCCCAGCTTGTCCCCACCTCCCTAGCCTGTCCTTCCTCCCACCTATCCCCTCCTCCCACCTCAAGCCACACCCCCATCTCCTACCTACTAGCCTCATCCCGCCCCCTTGACCTGTCCGTCCTCCCTGGACTGACCTATCCCCTCCTTAACTCCCCACCTACACTCACCTTTACTGGCTCCATCCCCGCCTCTTTGACCTGTCTGTCTCCTCTCCACCTATCTTCTCCTCTATCCATCTTCTATCTGCCTCCCCCTCTCTCCCTATTTATTTCAGAACCCCCTTCCCCTCCCCCATTTCTGAAGAAGGGTCTAGGCTCGAAATGTCAGCTTTCCTGCTCCTCTGATGCTGCTTGGCCTGCTGCGTTCATCCAGCTCTACACCTTGTTATCGCTGTTCTATCCTGATGGGATTCCTTTGTGAAAAAAGTTAAAGTCATCATGGCCCCCCTCTCTTAGTGAATAGAGACAACTGCTGGTGGTTTATCCTGAGGGTCACTATCGCCCAGACAAGGGGAGAGGTTGAGATGTCTTTTGGAGTAAAAGAAAACAATGTCTGAAAAACAGGAAGATGATATTCTGTATAACTATCATTAGCCTAAACATGCAAAAACCCATTGTAACACTGACAAAAACAAAGTAGCTAGAAAAGCTCAGCAGGTCTGGCAGCATCTGTGAAGGAGAAAATGGGTCGAAACGTTAACTCTGTTTTCTCCTTCACAGATGCTGCCAGACCTGCTGAGCTTTTCCAGCAACTTTGTTTTTGTTCCTGATTTACAGCATCCGCAGTTCTTTTGATTTCCATTGTCACACTGAGCCAGGTGGAAGCATTAGATCCAGGTATCACATCAGGAATTATAGATTGTCTATAGGAATGTGATCTCATTTTGCACAATGGGGTAGAACAGTTTAGAAGCATAGCCTCATAAGTACGATTACATGAAAAGTACAGTGAAAATGTTATAAATTGCCCCAATGTGGCGCCCTCATCAATGACAGAAGTCACATATAATAATAAAAAAACGTAAACTTAAGACAAAGCTCATCACAGTTCAGTTAACAGCTCCTGGGCCCAGGGAAAGCCTGTTAAGGACCAATGGAATACCCTGAAGCCATGGTCAGGAAAAGACCGCCACACCGGGCGGCTGGAATACTGGGCAGGATACCTCTGCTGAAGAAGACTGCCAGTCTAGGCCGAGACCACTACTCCTGGGTGAGACCACCTCCTGGGCCACTGGAATACCTGGAAACTAAAGACGAAGAGGACCTCCACACGGAGAATGAGACCTCCACACCAGGAGATGACCACGCCGGGCTGAGACCACCCCTTCTCCTTCTTCAGGTGCCTGGGCCTAGCTGTAGACCTGAAGCCTGGGCTTAGCCAATGAGCCCAGTAATATAACAGAGTAACTTATTACAAATACACTTCCAGTTGTAAAGAGACTGAATGACACAGAATCTCTAATAGCCCATGATGTGTTCTGCCAATATCATGATTAAATTATAAAATAATGAATCAGTTGCCAACAGTGAAGACAGCAGACTGTGCTGTGACAAACGTTCTACTGTGTATGTGTTTAGTGATAATTTATATCCATTCCATTTATGAATCCAGAGGAACAGGACCTGTCCTTAATGAGTGGCCTGGATTTCAATCATGTTGCGATTTATTTATTTATTGGTTTGAAGAGATTTTACAATGGCTACCTTGCTTGACTCAGTTTGGTCATCCTCTCAGTCCATGAGTCACAGCGAGATACCTTCAGCTCTTCCCCTTGTCCAGAGCAAGACCGTACGTTGCTTGGTATCCATTCACTGCTGAGAGCAGGGTTGGCATATCGCTCCGAGCAGCGGGCTGAGAGATTGGTTGTGTAAGGGTCCCCTGAAAAGGTAAACCCAAAGTACATTGATCTACAGAAACAGGGCACTTACACTTTAGCAGGTCTCAGTCAATGCTACACGATTACCCCTCCACTCCTTGTCACCTCTCTGCCGGCAAATGAGATTAGAAAAGTGAGCTGAGATAGTAGGAACTGCAGATGCTGGAGAATCCGAGACAACAAGGTGCAGGGCTGGATGAACACAGCAGGCCAAGCAGCATCATAGGAGCAGAGAGGCTGACGTTTCGGGCCTAGACCCTTCATCAGAAAAGGGGGAAGGGAAGGGGGTTTTGAAATAAATAGGGATCCCCTCCTCCCACCTTAAGCCGCACCTCCATCTCCTACCGAACAACCTCATCCCGCCCCCTTGATCTGTCCGTCCTCCCTGGACTGACCTATCCCCTTCCTAACTCCCTACCTACACTCACCTTTCCTGGCCCCATCCCCGCCTCTTCGACCTGTTTGTTTCCTCTCCACCTATCCTCTCCTCTATCCCTCTTCTATCCGCCTCCCACTCTCTCCCTATTTATTTCAAAACCTCCTTCCCCTCCCCCTTTTCTGTTGAAGGGTCTAGGCCCGAAACGTCAGCCTTTCTGCTCCTATGATGCTGCTTGGCCTGCTGTGTTCATTCAGCTCTGCACCTTGTTGTCTAGAAAAGTGAGCTGCTTGTTTTTGACTGGAGCTGACTCAATGGGCTGAAGGGCCTTATCTCCATGCCCTAGACCTCTATGATTCAGTTTCTCAGGTCGTTGCTCCAATCCTTTCTCCTTCATGTAGCTTTGCCAAAAAGGAAACATTCTGTAATTTGTTACAGACTCTTCTAGATGAGTGCCTAATGATGGCGACTGTCAGAAATGGAATAAAAATGACCGTGTCCCGGCCATCCTTCACAGAGTGAGGCTAGGATCTGCTGCTGGCACAGTCTCTGCGTTATGTTTCTGACCACATTGTACAAGCTCAGTCACTGCATATGCTGCAGGTAGCCTTCGCTTCAGTTCTCGGTGTTGACATTGGGGATCTGAGGATCGTGGAGGAAATATGGAGCTGAGGTAGATGATCAGCCCAGATCTAGAATGGCAGAGGACGGCGGAATGGTCTCCTGTTGCTCCTATGTTATATTCAACCTTCAAGTCTACCTCACATTGGCTCCGTCTGGACAGAAGTGGAGAAACTTTCCATTATTATTCCTGTTTGGTAAGGTCAAAAAATGTTGGAAGCGTGTCATTGATTGCAGGTGGGAAGGAGGCAGAGTGTGAGCTAGTCTAGCCCATGGACAGCAATGATTAGATGGGCCGATCTAACCCAATGAGGATGAAGGAATGGCGATATAAGTCAGAGTACAGGGCACTTGTGGCACAGCGCCCCTACGGAAGGCATGTGTTCAATACTCACCGAAGACCATAAGACATAGGAGCAGAAATTAGGCCATTCGGCCCATCGAGTCTGCTCTGCCATTCAATCCTGGCTGATAAGTTCCTCAACCCATTCTCCCGCTTTCTCCCTGTAACCCTTGATCCCCTAGACATAAGACCTGCCCCAGAGGTCAGCTCATAATGTGTCCCGGGGTTGGGGGGGCGTGGGGAGCTGGTTAAAAAATAGATCGATACTCCATGATTATGACGGTAAGTGAGAGGTGTTACTACTCCACAGCTTCGTCAGTGGTCACAGTGGAGAGAAGGGTTGTGTCTGTGAGTTACTGTGTAAATGACTTCACTACATTTTTAAAATTCATTCACAGGATGAGGGATTTGTTGGCTAGGCCCAGCATTTATTGCCCATCCCTAATTGCCCAGAGGGCAGTTAAGAGTCAACCACGTTGCTGTGGGTCTGGAGTCACATGTAGGCCAGACCAGGTAAGGACGGCAGTTTCCTTCCCTAAAGGACATTAGTGAACCGGGTGGGGTTTTCTGACAATCAGCAATGGATTCATGGTCATCATTAGAGTCTTGATTCCAAATTTAAAAAAAATTCAAATTCCACATCTCCCGTGGCAGTATTTGAACCCTGGCCCCCATTACACTATCTGGGTCTCTGGATTAATAGTCCAGCAATAATCCCACCAGGTCAACACCTCTCCCTTTAATGTTACTGCACAATGTCACAGAGCGCTGGGATGTGGTCACTCTCAGCAATATCTGACTGACCAGCCGCTGGGGGGGATACAGACAGGGCAGAGAAATGAGAGGATATTGGGTGCAAGCAAAGTGACAGGTGCTCTGTGATACCTCCTACAGCCTCCTGAGCTCAGGACAGATCCACAAACAGGAGGGAGCATAGCTACAATCGCATAAAGCAGCATCTGTGAGAAACCTCCCAGCAGTGAGGGATGTTGTACAGACTGAGGTTACCATGAAGGACTCTCCTTCACAACGTCCCCTCTCATGTGAGGTGTAGTGACCCTCAGGATCAACCATCACCATTTGTCTCTTTCTAATGGGAGGAGCAGGCCTCTGGGGCTATGGAGACTTTATTCACTTACTATAGGCTGAAACAAACAAGAACTTCACCTCTTGTTGCAGATGCTGGAATCCAAGGTAGACAAACAGGAGGCTGGAAGAACACAGCAGGCCAGGCAGCATCTGGAGGAAAGGAACAGTCAATGTTTCGGGCAGTCCTGAAGAAGGGAAATACTTGAAACGCTGACTTCTCCTTTCCTTCAGATGCTGCCAAGAATTTCAACCCATCTCACAATTATTGCCTCATAGGAGGCAACGGCCTAGTTGTATTATCGTTGGTTTGTTAATCCAGAGACCCAGATAATGATCTGGGGACGTGGGTTCAAATCCTGCCACAGCAGACAGTGGAATTTGAGTTCAATAAAATACCTGGAATTGAGAATCTGATGATGACCATGAGCCTATTGTCAATTGTCAGAAAAACCCATCTGGTTCACTAATACCCTTTAGGGAAGGAGACTGCCATCCTTACCTGGTCTGGCCTACATGTGACTCCAGACCCACAGCAATGTGGTTGACTCTGAAGGATTAGGGACAGTCAATAAATACTGCCTGGTCAGCGATGCCCTCATCCAATAAAAAAAAGATTGTGTTTTCTGAGGATGTTACCAAAAAGATTGATGATGGCAGTGCAGTAGATGTTGTTTAGTAAAGCCTTTGACAAGGCTGAGCACAGTGGACTAATTAGTAAAGTTGGGTCACATGGGATTCAGGATGAGCTTGCCAATTGGATCATCGTCTGGCCCGAAATGGCCAATTAACCTCCCGGTCACCGCCCATTTCAACTCCCCCTCCGACGTGTCCGTTCTCGGTCTCTTCCAGTGTCGCAGTGACTCGGAACGCAAATTTGAAGAACAACACCTTATCTTCCGCCTGGCCACCCTACAGCCCAGAGGACTTAACATTGAGTTCTCCAATTTCAAATAACCTTCCCACCCATCCCCTGGCTCCCCTTCCAGCCCCACCTCCTCCCTTCCATCCCAGCTACCAACTGGATTCATCCCTCCCATTGACCAACCAGGTAGTACCTACTATCTACCACCTATCATCACAATTCGCTCCCCTCCCACCCCTCACCTCTTTATCTGCAGCTCCCCCTAACCCCACACCCAGCCCTGGAACATTGACTTCTCCTTCTCCAGATGCTGCCTAGCTTGCTGTATTTTTCCAGCCTCTCGTTTGACTAAATTGGATACATAATTAGCTGAATGGCAGGAGACAGAGTAACGGTAGAGGGTTGTTTTTCAGAATGGAGGCCTGTGACCTGCGGTGTTCCACAGAGATTGGTTCTGGGCCCTCTTTTGTTTGTCATTTATGTAAATGATTTAGATGAGAATATAGAAGGCATGGTCAGTAAGTTTGTGGATGACACCAAGATTGGTGGCATTGTAGACAGTGAAGAAGGTTTTCTAAGATTAAAAAGAGATCTTTTGGTACAACAAACAAGAATGGGGCTTATACAATTAATGGTAAGGCCTTGGGTAGAGAGGTAGGAGTGCAGGTACATAATTCTTTGAAGTTTATGCCACATATTCGCAGGATGGTTAAAAAGGCATTTAGCACGCTTGCCTTCATTGCTCAGTCCTTTGAGTATAGGAGTTGGGACGTTATGTTGTGGTTGTACAGAACATTGGTGAGGTCTCTTCTGGAGTATTGTGTTCAGTTCTGGTCGTCCACTTATAGGAAGGATACTATTAAGCTGGAGAGGGTTCAGAAGAGATTTACCAGGATGTTGCTAGGTATGCAAGGTTTGGGTTATAAAGAAAGGCTGGATAGGCTGGGACTTTTTTCACTGGAGCGTAGGAGGTTGAGAGGCGACCTGATAGTTTATAAAATAATGAGAGGAAGAGATAGAGTTAATGGTAATTGTCTTTTCTGTAGGATGGGGGATTTCAAGACTAGGGGGTCATTTTTAGGGTGAGAGGAGAGAGATTTAAAAATGAAATGAGGGGCAAATTTTTTACCCAGAGGGTGGTTTGTGTGTGGAATGAACTTCCTGTGGAAGTGATGGATGTAGGTACAATTACAACGTTTAAAAGACATTTGGATGGTTTGGAGAGAAATGGGCCAGGAGCGTACAGGCGGGACCAGTTTAGTTTGGGATTATGTTTGGCATGGATTGGTTGGACTGAAGGGTCTGTTTCCGTGCTGTATGACCCTATGTCTGTATTGCTGAAGAAACTCAGCAGATCAAGCAGCATCTGTGGAGAGAGAAAAACTGAATTTGAGTCTGGTATGACTCTTCAGAACACAAGTTCTGTCTTCAGAACTGAAGAAGAGTCAGACTCGAAATGTTTCTCTCTCCACAGATGCTGCCAGACCTGCTGAGTTTCTCCAGCAATCTCTGTCCTTGTTTAAGAATTTCAGCAGTAGTTTCCGACATTTATTCAGTTTCCTGTGCGTGATTATAGTGGAACTCAGTGCTTTTATGTCATCTGCTAGTGAAGGTAGGGAGTACAATGGTGTAAAGAACACCCATTATATTATGTTAAATGATCTTTCTGTGAAGTGGAAGGAAAAGGTGCTTTGTTGCGGGCTGTGAATTCAATTAGCAGTACAATGACTGTCTGATGTTTGGAGGTGAAAACATCAGCAGTGATTCATGCAGTATAACCTCACTGGGGACGGGTTCTAATGACAGAGCTTAACACATCGTTGCAAAAAACTGAAACGACAGGATTCTGCAGAGGTACATCATGTCCACGTGGATGTTTGTTTGGATATATGGTGGGTGATCAGCTCTGCATGATCCTTAACAGACACTAATGCAATGCCCAGAGCAGCTCTTTACTCTGATTGCTGTTGCTGGGCCATTCTTGGAAACGGTTGTCATTCTACAAGCCAGCTTTGTCCCACAGGCAGGTGCAAGTTTTTGATTGTCCACCTTCGGTTGATGACTATTTTTCCCACAGAACTGTGCCTGTCCCCGAGACTCTACCTCAATAACAAAGACCTTCATTTTATTTATTTTTTTTATTGCCGTAATATCACAGCCCAGTCCATCACGTCCATCATGAGTTCTGAGGAAGGGTCACCGGACTCGAAACGTTAACTCTGATTTTTTTCTTCACAGATGCTGCCAGACCTGCTGAGCTTTTCCAGCAACTTCTGTTTGTGTTCCATCACGCAAACCTGCCTTCCTTCCATTGACTCTGTCTACATTTCCCACTGCCTCGGGAAAACAGCCAACATCATCAAAGATAACAAGGTGTAGAGCTGGATGAACACAGCAGGCCAAGCAGCATCAGAGGAGCAGGAAAGCTGACGTTTTGGGTCTGGACCCTTCTTCAGAAAATCAATGACCTCTCCCACCCTGGTTATTCTCTCTTCCACCCTCTTCCATAGGGCAGAAGATACAAACGTTTGAAAGCAAGTACCGATAGATTCAAGAACAGCTTCTTCCCTGCTTTTATTAGACTTATGAACAGACTTCTCATATTTTAGAGCTGATATTTCTCTGCACCTTCTCTGTAGCTGCAACACAATATTCTGCAATCTGTTCTATTACCCTAGTGTAGTTATGTAAGATATGATTTGCCTGGATAACACGCAAAACAATACTTTTCACTGTATCTCGGTACACGTGACAATAATAAATCAAATCAAATCAAAATCAGCGCTGCCTGTTTCAGCCATGCTGAAGTTCACTTTGTATGTTGAGCTCCCAAAGTCGGGTTTCTGCTTTGAGTTCACTGCACAGGACCCCCATGATCGAAAATGAACCTGGAGCCCTGGGGGAAAAGGAGCTGAAATGAGGGCTAGGATCAAACTAGGAAACCTTGTACAGCGCTCTCACTTTCAGATATACTACACACCGCCAGCCCAGTTAACCACAGGAAAGACGAATGTACACTCAACCATGCTGAGGCTGAGCAAGAACACCTGCAAACAGATTTATTCAACACTAAATAGATAGACAGGCAGTCTTCATCATAAACAGCATCATGACAGTAAACCATAGAGATAGGAGAGACCTCAGAGGATTATAATACTGTCTGTGTTTATTCAAGAAAACCATTGCAAATTCAGAAAGTGCCTTGCATTTAGAGTCATAGAGTCCTAGAGCACGGAGACAGGCCCTTTGGCCCAAATAGGTCCATGCTGACCAAAATGTCCATCCACGCTAACCCCATTTCCCTGCACTTGGCCCATATCCTTCTAAACCTTTCCTATCCATGTATTCGTCCAAATATCTTTTAAATGTTGTTAACGTACCCGCCTCAACCACTTCCGCTGGCAGCTCATTCTATATGTGTACCACTCT
This sequence comes from Rhincodon typus, assembly GCF_021869965.1. Classification (NCBI taxonomy): domain Eukaryota; kingdom Metazoa; phylum Chordata; class Chondrichthyes; order Orectolobiformes; family Rhincodontidae; genus Rhincodon; species Rhincodon typus. Next base: position 7,245,015 of record NC_063354.1, read on the forward strand.
CTGTGTAAAAAAGTTGCCCCTCAGGTTCCCATGTATTCTTTCCTCTCTTACCTTAAACTGATGCCCCCTCGTCCTCGATTCCCCAACCCTGGGAAAAAGACTGAGTGCATTCACCTTATCCATGCCCCTCATGATCTTATACACTTCGATAAGATCCCCCCTCAGTCTCCTACGCTCTAAAGAAAAATGTCGTGGCTTGTTCAACCTCTTCCTATAACTCAGTCTGTTGAGTCCTGGCAACATTCTCGTAAATTTCTTCTGCACTCTTTCTAGTTTAATAACACCCTTCCTATAGCGAGGTGACCAAAACTGAACACAATACTCCAAGTGCGGCCTCACCAACATTCTGTACAGGTGCATCATAACTTCCCAACTTCAGTACATAATGCCCTGATTAATGAAGGCCAGTGTGCCAAATGCCTTCTTCACCGCCCAGTCTACCTGTGACTCTACTTTCAGAGATCCGTGCACCTGAACTCCAAGGTCCCTCTGTTCCACCACACTCCTTAAGGCCCTACCATTCACCACTTGACTTTGAGGATCTTCTACCTGGGCTCTAGTGATGTCTAACCACCACTTTTGAGGCTTCTTTTGATGTTTTCTTCAATACTCTATTCTCCCGGCTGTCTATTACTCACTGATAGCAGGAACTGTAGATGCTGGAGAATCTGAGATAACAAGGTATAGAGCTGGATGAACACAGCAGGCCAATCAGCATCAGAGGAGCAGGAAAGCTGACGTTTTGGGCCTAGACCCTTCTTCAGAAAAAAAG
>NC_063354.1:7246186-7257489 GCF_021869965.1 Rhincodon typus
CTTTTTTTCTGAAGAAGGGTCTAGGCCCAAAACGTCAGCTTTCCTGCTCCTCTGATGCTGATTGGCCTGCTGTGTTCATCCAGCTCTACACCTTGTTATCTATTACTCACTGTTGGTTTCTAAGCTGGGAACATTTTATAAAACCTTCTGCACTATCTGATGCAGGGATAACTCTAACCCATGTGTCTTTAAGGGATTTGATCCCAAACAGCATGAGTGAGGAGAGAGCAGCAGTTAACATGGAACTGAGTTAGCTGGAGCCCAGGCATAAGCTGCCAAGAGGTTTTGGGATTGAGGTGTGGCCCAGCAGCTCAGGGTCCTGTGGCTTTGAAATTCTCCATGCTACATCTGGAAAGTGGACCAAAGCGAAGTGGGGCATTTGATCCAGTTCTGGGTTGAATTGACAATCCTTAACACTGTTGACAGACCGGGGAATCGAGAACTGCCATTATCCTGATGGACAGCAAATTAAGTAATGGTCAGAGTCCAGACTGTCCCCAGCAACTGTGGCACAAATTCTAAAGCAGAATATAATTCCCAAACTCAGTGGCTAGGGGGGCATTTTCCTCAGCGATCCTGGGCAGTCAGGGTTTCTTTATAAATAGTTCAAGGGCCTTTTCATGACAAGCTACTTATTTACAAGCTCAGATCAAATCAATCTGTCATGGGAACAATGTCTGAATCCCAGCTAGAATTAATTTCCATCAGTAAAACGATCTCCATTAAGATGTTAACAGTCCTCTCACTCTGACAGCCAACTGTTATTTTAACTGCACTGGATGTAAAATTTAAACAGCTAGTCAGCATGTTCTTTATGAGCTGGAACATATATCAGTGCATCCTGAGGCCAATCCATGCAAGAATTTCCAGGAGTTTTCATAGGTCCGGCAAAAGCCCAGAGGGACGAGCAGCATAGGGACTGGTCACAAACGCACCCTCATCCTACCCACCAAGGTGAAGCTGGGCTAATTTACAGTCAAGCTGACGGACCACAGCTGGGGCAGGATGGGACGTGAAACACAGCCTTTTGGACCAGAGGTAGGATCACTACCACTGCGTCACAAGAGCCCTCCTAAGGTGCAGCCGTTACCAACAAGTTACAGGGCCTCAGCTGTTCCAAAGCGCTCAGCAGCCAATGCAGAAATTTCCCATGTTGCAATTTAACAGACTGTGATGGCCAAGGGCAGGCAAGATGTATGGGAAGATCTCAGCAATGTGATAGTGCTAATCTAATATTTGCGTTGTTGATTGAAAGGTAAATCTTTACACCAAAGACAGCACCAGAAATATTGCCGTGGGATGATTCACATCCAGCTGAGAGGGAGGAGGGGGTTTTGTTCCATTTGTTTGTGAGAACTGAGTATTGCCGCAAGAACAGTATTTGCTGTCTTTTCTTAATTGCCCTTGGGAAGGGGTACTGAGTCACCTTTATGACCCACTGCAGTCTGTGTGTTGCAGTGCTGAAGAATTCATTGCAGTGGCGGGGAAGGAATGGTGTTATATTTTCAGGTGAGGATGGTGTAGGGCTCTGAGGGGAACTTGCAGGTTTTCCTCTGTATCTGCTGCCCTTGTCCTTCCCAGTGTCAGACACTGTGGAACAAAGGAACCTCAGTGAGTTACTGCAGTGTTTCCTAGAGATGGTACCATCTTGGTACACCAAGTCACCCTTTATTTACACATGGACATTGACACTGATCCAGCTCCCTCAGGGCCAGCTGTCAGAGTCAATGGAACCTCTGACACTCCTGTTTATATCTGTCAGCCAGGGCTCCCTCTTTGGACCACATTAACAGCCCCAATCAGGGAACTCATATTCTATAAGGAACCCCTGGCTGACCTCATTACAATCACTACATTCCTCCCCCCTCCAACTCTGCGTGTGAGGACATAGACTGGTTCTTTTTTTATTGCAGCTCCTCCTGGGGCGTTTTAGCACCGGGTCAGGCTCCTCCAACTCTGCCTCTGATACAGGTGGCGTGTAACGCACAGTAGCTCGCCCCTAGCATCTGGAGTGCCTCGGAATAAATTTGTTCTCCTCTTCAGGTGACGATATACGCCATGCCTATCTCAGATTCTGAGGTATCTTCGTCGCTTGATGAAGAGGGACGACCAACAGGTTCTGGAACAGTTGGAAAGGCAGTCGAGGAGCCAGGCACATTTTGCTCCTGTACCGTTTACAAGTTTGCAACTTCCATGTGCCCCACATGCTTGTTCAGGATCATCACACCTACCTGAACTTTATACCTCACTGGACCTGACCTCGCATTGGCCATGCCTGTTACCCATGCAGGGCCATTCCCATGGCCCTACACCAAACATCATCCCCTGAAGTAAACTCTCTCTCTTGCTTAGTGGAGTTGTTGTTCCTGATGCTGTGTCACAATCCCCCCAGGTCCAAGAAGATCAGGTTCAACCTGGTGCAGAGTCTTCTCCCCATCAGCAACTCTGATGGAGCTGTGCCTGTAGTTACATGAGGGGTGGTCCTATAATCAAATAGGACTCGGGACAGTTTGTTGTCGAGTAAAGCTGTAGGCTCTTTCTTTAAGTCTACCTTCAAAGTTTGGACCGCTCCCTCCCCCAGACCATTGGATGAAGGATGGTATGGTGCTGCCCTTATATGTCGAATAGCATTTGACTTTAAGGGATACTGAAATTCCCTGCTGGTAAACCATGGCCCGTTATCTGTGGCCAACACTTCCGGGAGTTTGTGTATTGCAAAAAGATGCTCACGGTTTTTCTATCGTCGTTCTCGTGTTTGATGCATAAACTCTACACACATCCAACCACTTTGAGTGGGCATTCACAATAACTAAGAACATTACGCCCATGAAAGGGCTGGTATAGGTGACGTATAACTGAATCCAAGGTTCACCTGGCCATTCCTACCAATGTGGGGAAGGAACTGGCGGTAATTTTTTTGTATTTGTTGGCACTCTGGGCACTGCCCCATCAATGCGGCTATGTCTGCATCCAAGCCTGGCCCCCAGACATAACTTCTCACCAACATCACTTTTTGGCAGCATCTTCTTTTGGAAACTCCTGGATGAGCCTGGTAGAGTTCAGCCAGTATCTGGTAGTGATCTTTGCTCGGGAAGATCACTTCCTCCCATGGTAAAATGCTGTCCTTTACTGGGACATGGTTTCTCTGGGTCCAGAAATGTTTCAGTTCTGGTTGTGACAGCCCTTCAGTTTCCCCCATCACCACCAACTGTCTCAGGTTTGCTAGGACAGGATCTTCCTGTGTACAAAGTCTGATATTGTTAGCTGGGACTGGAAATGTGTCCAGAAACTCTAAAACCATTACCGACTCTTCCAGTGGTGGTACCATCGGTGGTGTATCTGCAAGCGGGAGGCAATGTATCCACTTTTGCTACTTAGCCTCCCGAACGGTGTTCCAACTTGTGATTATACACAGTTAGCATTAGAGCCCATAACTGAATTCATCTTGAAACTATGGGCAACACTGCCTTGTCCTCTTTAAATAGACCCAGCATCGGACTTGTGTTCTGTTATTATTACAAATTTATGTCTGTAAAGGTATTGGTGGAACTTCCTGACTCCAAATCTGACTGCAAACCCTCCTTCTCTATCTGGGCATATTTACGCTCTGCATTAGCCAAAGTCTTAGATGCATACACTATTGGGCGTTCCTCTCCATTGGGTCACCTATGAGCTAATACTATCCTGATGCTGTATAGGGGGGAATCTCATGTCAATACCAGATCTCACTTGGGATCATAGCGTGTCAACACCTTAGAGGATAATACCTGTTTCTTCATTTCCCTGAAAGCTATGGCTTGGCTACACAGCCAGTTTCAAGGTGAGGAACTGCAGATGCTGTAAACCAGAAACAAAAACAGGTTGCTGGAAAAGCTCAGCAGGTGTGGCAGTGAAGAGATATCAGAGTTAATGTTTCGGGTCCGGTGACCCTTCCTCAGAACTGATGGCAGCTGGGAAAACGTTGGCTTATATGTAGAAGATAGGGTGGGGGGAGGGGGTAAGGAGTAAACGATAGATGGGGATAGAGCCCAAAGAGAGCGAAGAACAGTTGGATAGACAAAGGAGTTGATAACGATCCGGCTGGGAGGATGTTTAGTTGTTAATGAGGGCTGTTAGTGGCTAACAACAGAAGGTGTGTAATGGCAGGCTATGTGGTAACAAGGCCTGGTGTGTGGGGTAGGGGGCTGGGACATGGGAGAGTTTAGGCCCCAAAATTATTAAACTCGAAATTGAGTCCGGAGGGCTGTAGGGTCCCCAAGTGGAAAATGAGATGTTGTTCTTCCAGCTTGCACTGAGCTTCACTGGAACACTGCAGCAAGACAGAGACAGAGATGTTGGCCAGGGAGCAGGGTGGTGTGTTAGAGTGGCAGGCAACAGGTAGTTCAGGGTCTTTTTTGCAGACAGAACATACTGTCTCTAACTCCACCTTTCCCTTCCTCAAAATCTCTGATTTGATTTCTGGAGATAGGCTGGCCATTAATATCTGCTATAAACCACTGACTCCCACACCTACCTGGACTATACATCCTCATTCCCTGCTTCCTGTGAAAACTCCATCCCATTCTCTCAGTTCCTCCATCTCCGTTGTACATATTCTGACAAGGCTAGCTTTGACAAAGGAGCCTCTGAAATGTCCACCTTCTTCCTCAACCGAGGATTCCCCAGCTCCGTTGTCGACAGGGCCCTCAACAGGGTCTAACCCATCTCCCACACTCCGCCCTCACCCCCTCTCTTCCCTCCCTCAACACCGATAGGGTCCCTCTTGTCCTTACCTACCATCCCACCAGCATCCACATCCAGAAGATCATCAGATGCCATTTCCGCCACCTCCAGCGAGATGCCTCCACCAGACACGTTCCCCTCCCCTCCCTTGTCCACCTTCCGCAGGGACCGTTCCCTACGGGACACCCTGTTCGACACACCCTTCACCCCCAACACCTCCCCACAGCCCTACGGCACCTTCCCCTGTAACCGGTGAAGGTGCAACACCTGCCCATTTACCTCCTCTTTCCCCAGTATCCAAGGGCCCAAACGTACCTTCCAGGTGAAGCAACACTTCACCTGCACTTCCCAGAATCTAGTTTTGTTTTTTTTCTTTATTCATTCACAGGTTGAGGGTGTCGCTGGCTAGGCCCAGCATTTATTGCCCATCCCTAATTGCCCAGAGGGTAGTTAAGAGTCAATCACATTACTGTGGGTCTGGAGTCACATGTAGGCCAGACCAGGTAAGGATGACAGTTTCCTTCCCTAAAGGAAGGACATTAGTGAACTGAATGGATTTTTCCAACAATCAGCAATGGATTCATGGTTATCATTAGATTCTTAATTCCAGATATTTATTGAATTCAAATTCCACCATCTGCTGTGGTGGGATTCAAACCTGGGTGCCTGGAATGCTGTCTGGGTCTTTAGATTAACAGTTTAGCGATAATACCACTGGGCCATTGCCTCCCTACAAAGGCATATGCCAGCCTGGGTGAAATGTCTAAGGACTATGTCCAAGTTCTCCAAGTGCTCTTTATTGGTCTTCCCTGTTATTAGCACATCATCCAGATAAATGGCGACCTGGGGTAGACCTTGTAAAATGTTCTCCATTGTTGACTGCAAAATAGCACAGGCTGACATTTCCCCAAATTGCAGTCTCTTGTATTGGTACAAACTCTTATGGGCATTAATTGTAGCATATTTCTGGGAATCCTCATCTAACTGCAATTGCAAGTACACATGGCTCATGTCCAGCTTCATAAAGGACAGACCCCCCTGCCAGCTTTGCATATAAATCCTCTTTGTGAGGGATTGGGTATTTACCCAGCCATGGAAATACCATTTGTTTAAAATCCCCACAAAGGCGAACCGACGTGTCAGGATTCGCAATCGGTACAACTGGTGCTGCCTGTTTCCCAAAACTGGACTGGGCTGAAGATTATTTCACTTCCCAGCCTTCGGACTTCTGCCCATAGGGCAATTGGCATTGGGTGGGCCTTGCAGAATCGTGGAATTGCTTCCTGGTCAACATGCAAGGCGACCTTGTCTTGTTTGATAGACCTTCCTGAAAAATCTCTGGAATTTAATTAGGATTTCACTCAGGCAGCCATTTTCTAATCGAAAAATGTTGAGGCAATCAAGGTGAAAGGTATTTAGATAACTACATGAATAAGAAATGTTTGGAAGGATGTGGGCCAGCTGTGGGCAGGCCGGACTAGTTTAGTTTGGAATTATGGTTGGCATGGACTGGTTGGACTAAAGGATCTGTTTCTGTGCTGTATGATTCTAATTTGCCCTCAGCTTATTTTGGCTCTGTTTATTACTGTGAAACTGTAGTGATTTGAATTAAAAACCGAAAGAACTGCTGTAAATCAGGCATAAAAACAGAAGTTGCTGGAAAAGCTCAGCAGGTCTGGCAGCATCTGTGAAGAAACAAGATCAGAGTTAACATTTCGGGTCTGGTGGCCTTTTCTTCCCAGATGCTGCCAGACCTGCTGAGCTTTACCAGCAACTTCTGTTTTTGTTCCTGATTTGAATTAACCTGTTTGAACCTGCTGTAGCACTCTCCCAGGACAGGTGGGTCTTGAATGAGGACCTCCTGGCTCTGAGATAGGGACACTACCACTGCACTACAAGAGAGCTCCTGTGAAAGTGTGCATAGATATGAGTAAGGGAATGCGTTTGGGAATGTGTATTGCTGCTTGAGTACATAGCTGTGGATAAAGCAGCTGTGAGAGAGCGTATCTCTGCTTGCGTGATGTGCCTGTGTGAAAGACAGCCACTATTTGTATGCTGACTGAAGCATGTATTCATTATCTGGATGAGACGGGGAGCAGCTTAGTGCTGAGGAGTTAAACCCCATGATGCTGTGAAGCGGGGGTTCTTCCTGTAGGTGTACATTTCTGAGGGGCCTTTCCTTTGTGCCTTTATGTCCACATGCACAGTGTTTGTGGAACCTGTCATCTCTGAAATGGATTTTCTAATCACACAGAGGGAACAGCAGCTGTTTCCAGAGAGCTGTGGACACAATTTATTACACGACCTGACGCAGTTTGGCTCAAAAACACAAACTACAAGAAGCAAGCACTGACACAGGGTTATACAGTGATAGTGAGAACTCCAAATAGTTCCAATTCAATCTGATTTCAATATACACTCGGTTTCATATCACTAAACTCAGAGAGTTTAAAATGTATAGTTTGGTTATATAAGTTTTATTGGGAGTGAAATATTCTCATTGGTTAAATGATGGTCTAGGATATGAGCCTGGACAGATGTGCAGTATAAATATAGTACACAATTAGACAATTAGGTACATTGTGCCTGTGCTAGCTCTGTGGAGAATATCCTGACATGTCAGGAAAGTGGTTTCTGAAACCAGCCGGGACTAATGGTGCAATGTCATCTTCAAATTTGACCCTCGGGCAATTGTCAGTGTGGAGCTTGCACATTCTCACCATGTCTACATGTTTTTCCCTACAGGTGCTCCGTTTCCCTCCCGCAGTCCAAAGATGTGCAGGTTAGGGTGGATTGGCCATGTTAAATTGTCCATAGTGTTCAGGAATGTGCAGACTAGGTGGGCTAACCATAGAAAATGCAGCGTTACAGGTATAGGGTAGGGGGCATGAGTCTGGGTGGGATGCTGTTCAGAGGGTCGGTGTGGACTGAATGGGCCGAATGGCCTGCTTCCACACTGTAAGGATTCTATGATTCTAAATCTGCCATTTTCTGCCGCCTAAAACCAATCGTTGATTCCTCTGAACTTGCAAACTACTGTCCCATCCCTGAACCTTCTGATGCTTCTCAGATCTCTGTTAATGTCTCTCCTTGAACTCCATGTTTGAAGCGCTATATGTCAGTTTCCATACCAGCCACAGCAACAAATTGGGCCTTTATCAAAGACACAGGGTCCTTCCTACGTGACTGTGAGCTGGCTAGATGATCCCACCTCGTCCTGTATGACTAGCCTGCAGCTTGTAAATGGCTGACTCATCATTGGCCCTCCAATGCCTCTCTGTTATTGTCCAGGGGGCTAGGACGGCTCACCAGGTGAGTTTGGGGTGAGAAACCCACAGGTCCTCATGGATAGAAACCCTCTACGAAGCTCAACAAACTCCACTCCTTCCCAAATGACAGTGAGACTTGGCCCAACCTTTTTTGAGCCCCATGTGACTTTTCTTCAGAAGCTGGAGAAGAGTCGTATTGAACGCAAAATGTTAACTCCCTTTCCTTCTCCACCATTGAGCTGTGACCCTTCCTGCAGCGGGATCTAGCGATTAAGGGAAGAGTTTCGGGCATGGTTGGAATTCTTAGAGTTGGATCAGAAACTGCATTCCAACTGAAAACAGTCTTCCTTCAGCCAGAAATTGACTTTGTACCAGTTAATGACCTTTTGCTCAAAGAAGGAAGGACGGAGAACAGATTTCAAAGAGAAAAGAGAAAGACAGAGGAGGAGAGATGAAAGAAATAAAATATTTGCTGTCTGATCTGATGACTTATTCTGAGTTCTTTTGGGATACCAAGAGGTTATGAAACAAATATTATACATTTGTTGTTGACCAGAACTGACACTAACACTTTTTGGAGTTACACATTTTCACGTCTCTTTTTCCAGAACAATTTGTCTCACTCGATAATTGCACCAAGAGTGGTGTTTATAGGAGTGGAATTTTAATTCTGCTTGCTATAACAATTCCACTTTCTGATATAAATAAAACCGTGAGATGAGAGGCATTATCGTTTTAGTCATTCGAACCGAAACTTACCCTGACATAACTCGCATTTTCTGTCTGAATTCATCTCATCAAAGATATTATCCAGATGCCATCTGATTCGTTTTATCTCCGTTTGTGTGAGTGATAGAGGTTTTGGTTGGTCCTGCACAGTCTCGTGCCCTAAATACAGAGGCACAGCATCATCCCACGTCCCGAAGGGTTCAGGGTTGGACAGCTATTGTTATGGCAGTGGGCAGTGAGCTCTCAGTGCCATTCCTGGGCTAGGAAATCTCAGTCTGTATTCATAGGAATGGCTGTAGGCCATTCAGCCCGTCGAGTGTTCCTGTTCCTCATTGTTCTCCGCTGGCCCCTCCTTAATCACTTGGTTTACTTGTCAGGGGAGGTGGTGATGTAATGCTAATGTTACTGCACAGTGGACAATCCAACTAATGCTCGAGGAAAGTGGGTTCAAATCCCACCATGACAGATGGTGAAATTTGAGTTCAATGAAAAAACATTGGTATACAAACATAGTCTAATGGTGACCATGTACCACGTGGATTATCATTTTAAAAAAAACTCATTTGGTTCACTAATGCCCTTTAGGGAGGGAAATCTGCCATCCTTACCTGGTCTGGGCTACTTGGGGCAGCACGGCGGCTCAGTGGTTAGCCCTGCTGCCTCACAGTGCCAGGGACCCAGGTTTGATTCCACCCTCGAACGACTGTCTGTGTGGAGTTTGCACACTCTCCCCGTGTCTGTGTGGGTTTCCTCTGGGTGCTCTGGTTTCCTCCCACAGTCCAAAGGTGTGCAGCGTAGGTGGATTGGCCTTGCTAAATTGCCCATAGTGTTCAGGGATGTGGAGCTTAGGTGGATTAGCCACGGGAAATGCAAAGTTACAGGGATAGGGTGGGCCTGGGTGGGATCTGTTCAGAGGGTCAGTGTGGACTCGCTGGGCTGAATGGCCTGCTTCCATTCTATGTCACTGCAGACTCACTTCAATATGGTTGAGTAATTGGACATTGCCATTAATGCCTAGACAGCGATACCCTCATCCCGTTAACAAATTAAAATGAAAATAGTCACTGGCTCAACATCCAAACTCAACATCTGAGATGCCAGAAGATGCCATCCCAAACCCCACGCCCTCATCTTGAGGAGGTGACTCTGTGTCTCCTCCAAAGGGAGGCAGAGCAAACTTGAAGTTGAACCTTCTGACATCTCTGTCCTCACTCTGCAGTGCGCCAGGTTTCAGCATTGACACTTTGCGGCCTTCCAGACGCCTGTGATAAGTTCAACAATTCTTAATCAGAACCAACGCTCCCACTGTCTGAGAGCAGCTATCGCTGGTTCTGTTGCATGTGTCAAAGATTCTCTTGTTCCTCTGCCATCCTTTTCATTCCTGCACCAAATCATCTCTTTTCTAATTGAATCCACTGCCCACTTTTCCTGCTCCTGTCCCAGTCAACAAGAAATGCTGGAGTCTGAGAGAGTTCTTTCCACCACACTTGCTCCTGGATTCCCTCCCTGGCTGGATCATCCGGAACCAGGCCTCGTAATTTCCAGGATGGTGGGAATATCACTGGACAAGGACTCCAGGAGCCCAGGTTAGTGCTCTAGGACATGGGTACAAATTAATTTCCACCAGGGCAGAAGGTGATAATTTAAAACAACTCGAATTGAAAGCTAGCCAAAAGGCAACCATCTAACCACTTTTTACATTTAACAAGGAACACCCATTTGGATCACTAATGTCCCACATGTGACTCCAGGCTCAAAGTAACATGGCCAATTCTTAACAGCTCTCTGGGCCATTAGGGATGGGCAATAAATAGACAATAATTGGTCTTGTCAGTGAAGTCCACATCTCATGTTGAAAAAATTGTTTCTCCAGCACTCTGTGTTTCTTTCCTTCTTTTCCTTTCTTTCCTTCCTTTACTTGTTTTGTTTCTCTTTCTACCGTTACTCACCTTTCGTCCGGAGCTCAGATAGCTTCGGCAGCAGCGAGAGTCCAGCACGCGGAGGAGAGTGGGTCCAGAGCGGAGGACAGTGAGCCCAACACGGAAGAGAGAGGGCCCAGCACGGAGGAGAGTGGGTCCAGCACGGCGGAGAGTGGGCCCAGCGCGGAGGACAGTGGGTCCAGCACGGAGCAGAGTGGGCCCAGCGCGGAGGACAGTGGGTCCAGCGCGGAGGAGAGTGGGTCCAGCACGGCGGAGAGTGAGCCAAGCACGGAGGAGAGCGGGCCCAGCACGGAGCAGAGTGGGCCCAGCACGGAGCAGAGTGTGCCCAGCACGGAGGAGAGTGGGCCCAGCGTGGAGGAGAGTGGGCCCAGCACGGAGCAGAGAGGGCCCAGCATGGAGCAGAGTGGGCCCAGCATGGAGGACAGTGGGCCCAGCATGGAGGAGAGTGGGCACAGCGCAGAGGACTGTGGGCCCAGCGCAGAGGACAGTGGGCCCAGCACGGAGGAGAGTGGGCCCAGCATGGAGCAGAGTGGGCCCAGCGTGGAGGAGAGTGGGCCCAGCACGGGGCAGGGTGGGCCCAGCATGGAGCAGAGTGGAGACAACAAGGTGCAGGGCTGGATGAACACAGCAGGCCAAGCAGCAT
>NC_063354.1:7257499-7265092 GCF_021869965.1 Rhincodon typus
CGGGTGGCATCGTTGTGGCACTGCAGGAGGCCCAGGATGGACATGTCGTCTGAGGAATGGGAGGGGGAGTTGAAATGGTTCGCGACTGGGAGGTGCAGTTGTTTGTTGCGAACCGAACTTTCCACATCAAGCAGATGTTCACCTGCACATCTGCCAATGTGGTATACTGTATCCGCTGTACCCGGTGTGGCTTCCTCTACATCGGGGAAACCAAGCGGAGACTCGGGGACCGCTTTGCAGAACACCTACGCCTACTATCTCTATATCTCTCTCTCCCTCCTTTTCCTGGCTCCCTATCCCAGTCTCTCTCTCGCCCCCTCCCTCTCCTGGTCTCTCCCTCTCCCTCCCTCTCCCAGTCTCTCTCTCTCTCTCCTCTCCTCCCTTTCCTGGTCTTCCTCTCCCAGTCTGTCTCCCTCCCTCCATCTCTTGGTCTCTCTCTCTCCCTCCCTCTGCCAGTTTCTCCCTCCCTCCCCCTCCTCTCCCAATCTCTCCCTCCCTCTCTCTGTCTCCTGGTCTCTCTCCTTCCCTCCATCTCCCTCTCTCTCCCTCCCTCTCCTGGTCTCTCTCCCTCTCCCAGTTTCCTGCCATTTTTCAGCCCGGCATATTGAAGATAAAAGAGAGAAATGATGACTCGGTCACCATTCCCTTGTCCACTTTCCCCCAACCATCTCTTGCCCCATTTTATTGATATTGTAATTCTTTGAACATCCTGAAACTTCCTCTCGAGTACATCCTAATCACTAAAAACTGCATCTGAGTCACTGCTCCTCCTGTCTCGTTCTGCACTGGGTTGAAATGAACACTCACCATTGCTCTCCTACTCCAAGACATCAAAACTGTGGAATTTTACTCCTTCCCATCTCACTTTCTTCCTCAAATTTGTAGACTTTTAAAACCCATTCATACCTTAATGTAACCACCTTCTGTTTTATACATTCCAACCTACAGGCCTTAACTTTTTGAATGAAGGAGCTGAGAAAGATAGTAGACAATGGTAGTGTATCAGGATTTTCAAAAGGCATTCAGTCAAGGTGCACCAAAATAAACTAATGGGTAAGTGCAGGGAACGTGGAGATAGGTAAATGTGGCACAATTACCAGATTGTTGACTGACCTCGACACTGAAAACAGAGTTAGTGTGAACAGGACTTGTTCAGACTGGCAGAGGTTGGAAGTCAACTTCCTGGGTGTTACCATTAGCTACAAAATTAACTAAACTAGACATATAAATACTGTGACTACAAAAGCAAGTCTAGGGATCATGCAGAAGGAACACACCTCCTGACTCTCCAAAATCTACAAGGCACAAGTCAGGAGTGTGATGGAATACTCCCCACTTGCCTGGATGGGGACAGCTCCAACAACACTCAAGAAGCTTGACACCATCCAGGACAAAACAGACCATTTGTTTGGCACTACATTCACAAACATCCACTCCCTCCACCACCGATGCTCAGTAGCAGCAGTGTGTACTATCTACAAGACGCACTGTAATAATTACCCAAAGATCCTCAGACAGCACTCTCCAAACCCATGACCACTTCATCTCGAAGAACAAGGGCAGCAGATACATGGGAACACCACCCCCTGCAAGTTCCCCTCCAAGCCACTCACTATCCTGAACTGGAAATATAATCACCGTTTCTTCAGTGTCGCTGGGTCAAAATCCTGGAATTGTCTCCCTAAGGGCATTGTCAGTCAACCTACAGCACATGGACTGCAGCGGTTCAAGAAGGCAGCTCATCACCACCTTCTCAAAGGGGCAACTCGGGATGGGCAATAAAAAGGAAATGTTGGTCAGCCAGCAATGTCCACATCTCATGAATGGATGAAAATAATGGACCCTCAGCAAGCATCAATGCTGGAGCCATTGGAATCAAAAACACAATTTCTAAATTTGCGGATGACACCAAATTGGGAGAGATAGTCAGTACTGAGGAGGACTGTAACAAATTACAGAAGTATATTATTAAACTTGCAGAATGGACAAAAATATTACAAATGGATTTCAATACAGATAAATATGGGGTAGTACATCTTCAAAGGAAGAATAGTGAGATCACTTCTTACTTGGAAGCTGCTTGTCTCAGTGAGGTATATGAACGTAAGGATCTCAGCTCATATATAGATCAAAAACTTGAGCCAGAAGTTAGTAAGACCATGAAAAATAGGCAAACCACATGCACTGGCTTTCATTTCCAGACGGCTAGCATGGTAATACAAGGGAGATATGTATGCTAAACCCCTATCAAACCTTGGTCAGACCACACCTAGAGTATAGTCATCTTGAAACGGATGTAGAGCCACAAGAGGGAATGCAGGGAAGATTCACAAGGTTGACCCCAGTGAATTCCAGGAAAAGATTAACAGGCTTTGTCACTGCTGTCTTAGAACAGGGAAAAATTTACAGAGATCTTCCAAATGATGAAAGGTTTTAATCGAGTGTATTTGGAGAAAATGTCTCCTATTGTGAGGAAAAGAAGCCATGAAATAAGATGGCTCCCAAGAAATCCAACAGGGAATTCAGGAGAAACGCTGTCACACCGTGAGTGGTGAAAGTGTAGAATGGGCTAGCGCAGAGAGAAGCTGAATTTATAGGCCACAAGACCATAAGATACAGGAGCAGAATTAGGCCATTCAGCCCATTGGGTCTGCTCCACCATTTGAGTATAGCTGGTATGGTTCTCAATCCCAGCCTCCTGCCTTCGCCCCATAATCCTTGATCCCTTATCGCGAACCTATCTATCTCCGTCTTAAATACACTCAAAGACTTGGCCTCCACAGCCCTCTGCAGCAATGCATTCCAGTTCCAAAGAGTATTATTAGAAACATCGAAGCAGAACACCTATATGCATTTGTGAACTTTGTGGACTCAATGGGATAGACAGGGTCTCGTCTTGGAGAGGTAAGGTACCCTTTTGCGTGTGGTTCTGGACCAACTTTAGTTTGAAGCCAAGTGAGGTGAGGTAAGGTGCCCTTTTGGAGAGGTCAGATGTCCTTTGGGAAAGTTATGATGGTAATTGCAATTGTTAAAAGTAAACCTGGACATGGGCATAAATGTATAAATTCATTGGAACTGTGAAGCTGATTGGAGTAGTCAGGGGAAACTATTGAAGGAGTTAAGAGGAACGGTCAAGAACAGCTAGCAGAGGAAGCTATGAAGGCATTGGCTCTGTGTCTTTAACCTCTCCTCCTCTGAGAGACTCCTCAACAATAACTCTCCAGCTGAGCTTTTGGTCACCTGTCCTAACCTTTCCAAACATGTCAAATGTCTGTCTGATCATTGCCCTCCTGGCATGTTCTTTGTGGTTTTACTGTGTTAACGTGTTAGATGAGTGCACGCATTGTTGTAATGTAACAAGACTGAGTTGTGGTTGTGAGGAAAGACTTCATTGTTGTACTGACTGAGTTTTGTAGGTAATAACCAAAACATTGCTGGGTTAGACAACATGAAATGGGAAGTAAATAGATGAAGCCTGCTCAATTAAAAAGTTAATTGATGGAGATGATGACCTACTGATTAGAAAGGTCGCTGGTCTTACTGTTTCTGTGTCTGAAGGGATGTGTGCTGCTTAAATCAGGTAAACTCAGCAGTGATAACTGAACTTTCACAGGGTGTCTGGAAGTCCTGATTTAATGTAGTCAGCTAGGTGACACTGTGACTGTTTGTCAACTAAACAGAGTGTGCTCGACCACAGAATTGTGGTGTGTAAACATAATACGTTTAATTGGGTGGCATAAAGGTGACAGGTGAGCAAGCTAAGACTGATGTCAATGTGCATTAAAACCGAGAGATAAGCCTCTTTCCAGGGGGAGCAAGCGAATGTCATAATGAATACTTGGTTAAACTGGTCGTGGTAGATGACATGGTTGTGATGTTTGCCAGTGGTCAAACCGATCAAATTGCTGGGGATCAGACAGTGTCAAAGTTTGAACACACAACTGGTCTCTGTGGAGAAAGGGATAGAAGAAACTGTTTCTCGGAACAATAGTTACCTAGCTCAGGACAGGGGCATCTGATCAGAGACTGGAACTTGGGAAGGAACAGGCTGGATCACCTGGTTCACTCTGATCCTTGGATATGTCCACTTTGACTAGTGATTGTAAGCACAGTCTGGGTAAGCTAGTGATGTATAACGTTATTGCAGTATTTTGTAGTGTACCTTTCTTCAATAAAGAACCAATGGGTATATCCTGTGGTTGGGACTGCTTTGTCGTAACTGCTATCCAGATGGACCAGGGAAAGTTAGAATGAAAGACTGTGGTGTCAGCAAAACTAAACAGAAATAGGTGGAGCAACTCCGAACTGAAGAAGGGTCACTGGACCTGAAACATTGACTCTTTCTCTCTCCACAGATACTGCCTTCTGAGTTTCTCCAGCAATTTCTGTTTTGGTTTCAGATTTCCAGCCATTTTTTGTTTTTTGCCTATTATTTCAGTACTTGGCTTTGAGCTAATGGTGGAGAAATTAAACACGAAAATGGATTTGTTGGGAAAATGGATTTGTTTGCATCTTCACCTGAATTGTATTGATGCCTTGTGAAAAAATAAAATCACTTACGCCTTTTAGACGGGTTATGGGAGCCAATACATTCACTCAAATTTGTAAAAGGCATTTCATAATTCACAGATGCAACAGAATTCTTTAAGGCAACAAAAGTGGATAGTTAGAGAAAGCGATGAGGATCTTGTACATGTGTATTTTGGAAAGGAGTGGTGCAAGGTGCCTCATAGGAGTCTGGCTAATACAGCCATAGCCCATGTTATTAAAGGCAGCATGACAGTTTGGATAGGAGTTTGGCTAAAGGACAGAAAATAGATTTGCGTCTAATGGCTGTGTTTTGGAGCAGAGGGATGTGAACAGAGGCACCCCCCAGGGTGATGTTTGCACCCTCTCTTTCAATATTTAAATGGTCTTGACTTAGGTATTGGGAGGATCATGTTAATCTGAATTTTCCGATGGCCTGAAGTTAAGTTTAACTGTGAAGAGAACTGGGAGGTATTGCATGAAGTAGAAAAAGGAATTACAATATTCCTTAAAAGGATCCATATTCATAAAAGACCACGTTTGAAAGGACAATGGGGAAAGGGGAGGCAAGCATAACTGTGAGGTTAACACCTTCAGAGGTTCGGCACAACTAATGGGAAGAATGGATTTCCTCACTGAAGTCCTTATTGAAACCTACGGCACTCTTAAGGGGTTTGACAGTGTAAATGCTGAGAGGATGTTTCCCCTCATGGGAGAGTTTAGGACCAGAGGGTATAGCCTCAGAATAAAGGGGGTGCCAGCTGAAGACTGAGTTGAGGAGGAATTTCTACTCTCAGAGGGTTGAGAGTCTTTGGAACTCCTTGCCACAGAGAGCTGTGGGAGGAGAGTCCTTGTGTATATTTACGGCTGAAACAGATTCTTGATCAGTCGGGAAGTCAAAGCTTACGGGGAAAGGACAGGAAAGTGGGTGTGAGGAATGTAGGATCAGCCATGATCCTCTTGAATGGTGGAGCAGCAACAAGGGGCTGAATGGCCTATTCCTGGTCCTATTTTGTATGGTCACAGAAGCTGCTAGCAGAGGAGGAAACTGCTGAGTTGTCGCTTTGAAAGGTCAGTTTTGTGTAATTTTTGGTCCTAATACCCTGCAGGCTACTGTCCTCAAGTATCAGTCCACCATGATGGATACTGGCCCCACCTGCTTCTCAGGACGAATGCTCCTGATAACTCTCAGTGAAAAACCTCCCTTCAAATTCCCTTTCCATTGATTTTAAGCTCTCCTAGCCAGTCCTGTACGATTCCTTAGAAAAAAAAAGACACTCTTCAACTTGTATACACCTTTCCTTTTCAACCATTCAGGCTGCAGCTGTCTTTTCTCGTGTGTTTACCTTAATCTGACACAACAGCAGGGTCATAGAAGACCACTTCAGAAAGGAGTTAAGGTTCAACTACTTCATCTGATAAGGTTCCCCATGGTAGGCTCATTCAGAAAGTAAGGAAGCATGGGATTCAGGGAAATTTGGCTGCCTGGATACAAAACTGGCTGTTCAATAGAAGACAGAGGGTGGTAGTAGATGGAAAGTATTCAGCTTGGAGCTTGATGACCAGTGGTGTGCCGCAGGGACCTGTTCTGGGACCCCTGCTCTTTGTGATCTTTATAAATGACTTGGATGAGGAAGTGGAAGGGTGGGTTGGTAAGTTTGCTGATGACACAAAGGTTGGTGGAGTTGTGGATAGTGTGGAGGGCTGTTGTAGGTTGCAACGGGACATTGACAGGATGCAGAGCTGGACAAAGAAGTGGCAGATGGGATTCAACCCAGAAAAGTGTGAAATGATTCATTTTGCAAGGTCAAATTTGAATGCAGAATATAGGGTTAATGGGAGGACTCTTGGCAGCGTGGAGGAACAGAGGTATCTTGGGGTCCACGTCCATAGATCCCTCAAAGTTGCGACCCAAGTTGATAGGGTTGTAAAGAAGGCGTATGGCATGTTGGCTTTCATTGGCAGGGGAATTGAGTTTAAGAGCCGCGAGGTTATGCTGCAGCTCTATAAAACTCTGGTTAGACCAAACTTGGAATATTGTGTTTAGTTCTGGTCACCTCATTACAGGAAAGATGTGGAAGCTTTAGAGACGGTGCAGAGGAGATTTACCAGGATACTGCCTGGACTGGAGGGCAGGTCTTATGAGGAAAGGTTGAGGGAGCTAGGGCTTTTTTCATTGGAGCGAAGAAGGATGAGAGGTGAATTGACAGAGGTGTACAAGATGATGACAGGCATAGATAGAGTGGATAGCCAGAGACTTTTTCCCAGGGTGAAAATGACTATTACGAGGGGGCATAATTTTAAGGTGATTGGAGGAAGGCATAGGGGAGATGTCAGAGGTAGGTTCTTCACACAGAGAGTGGAGGGCGTGTGGAATGAGCTGTCGGCAGTGGTAGTGGACTCAGATACTTTAAAGACTTTTAAGCGACTCTTGGATAGGCACATGGAGGATAGTAAAATGTAGGGTATGCAGGGTAGATTGATCTTAGTAGGATAATAGGTCGGCACAACATCGTGGGCTGAAGGGCCTGTACTGTTCTGTACTGTTTTATGTTCTATGTTCTACCATAGCTTTGAAATGGCATGAACGCCGAACAAGGTAAAGATACGGACATATGGAATAGGAGCAGGATCTTGTAGACCATTCAGCTCCTTGAGCCTGCTCTGTCATTCAGTCTGAACTTAGCTGATCTGTCTGTTTACAAATTCCACATTCCCACCTACCCCGCCATAATCCTGATTCCCTTACAGGCTTCCCTGTCTACAGGTTAGTCATGATTCAGTTGAGTTTTAATGAATATGTCAAAGTTCAGCCCGTGCTGTGTCATATTTTAAAAACAGAATTTATTGAATGCGAGTGTCAGTGGAGAGGCCAGCATTTGTTTCCCAGACCTACTTACCCTTTTAGAAGGTATAGGTAAGTCTTCACCACTCGCTTCACTCAGAGAAGTGAAGGTGCTCCAGAACGGCAACACTTTGACCCTCCACCAATATAGGCCAAATGGCCTATTTCAGCTCCATACGGGGTGTGTGTGTGTGTGTGTGTGTGTGTGTGTGTGTGTGTGT
>NC_063354.1:7265192-7271294 GCF_021869965.1 Rhincodon typus
GTGTGTCCGTGTGTGTGTGTGTGTGTGTCTGTGTGTGTGTGTGTGTGTGTGTGTGCGTGTGCGTGTGTGTGTGTGCATGCGTGCGTGTCTCTGTGTGTGTGTGTCTGTGTGTGTGTGTGTGTGCGTGCATGTCTGTGTGTGTGTGTGTGTCTGTGTATGTGCGTGCCTGTGTGTGTGCATGCGTGTGTCTGTGCGATTGTGTGTGTGAGTGTGCGGTACGTGTGCATATGCGTGTGCATGTGCATGTGCGTGCGTGTGAGTGTGTGTGAGTGTCTGTGTGTGTGTGAGGGTCTGTGTGTGTTTGTGAGTCTGTGTGTGTGTGTAAGTCTGTGTGAGTGTGTGTGAGGGTCTGTGTGTGTGTGAGAGTGTGTGAGGGTCTGTGTGTGTGTGAGTGTGTGTGAGGGTCTGTGTGTGTGTGTGAGAGTGTGTGAGAGTGTGTGAGGGTCTGTGTGTGTGTGGTAGATAGAGTGTGTGTGTGAGAAAGTGTATCTGTGTGTGTGTGTGAATAAGAATGAGTGAATGTGAGAGTGTATGTGAAAGAAAGTGTCAGTGTGTGCAAGAGTGAGAGACTGTGTGTGCACGTGTCTGTGCATCTGTGTGTGTGAGAGAGAGTGTGTGTGTGTGTGTGAGTGCATGTGTTTGTGAATGTGTGTGTGAGTGAGAGACACAGTGTGTGTGTGTGTGAGAGAGACAGAGTATGTGCGTGTGTGAGTGAGAGACAGAGTATGTGTGTGTGTGTGTGAGAGAGACAGAGTATCTGTGTGTGTGCATGTGTGTGTGTGTGTGAGAGAGACAGAGTATGTGTGTGTGAGTGAGAGAGACAGAGTATGTGTGTGTGAGTGAGAGAGACAGAGTGTGTGTGTGAGAGTGAGAGAGACAGAGTATGTGTGTGTGAGTGAGAGAGACAGAGTGTGTGTGTGCGTGAGTGAGAGAGACAGAGTATGTGTGTGTGAGAGAGAGAGACAGAGTATCTGTGTGTGTGCGTGTGTGTGAGTGAGAGAGACAGAGTGTGTGTGTGTGAGTGAGAGAGACAGAGTGTGTGTGTGTGTGGGTGTGAGTGAGAGAGACAGAGTATGTGTGTGTGTGCGCGCGTGTGTGTGTCTGTGTGTGTGTGTGTGAGGGAGACTCGGCGAATAGGTAGAGGTGAGTGCGTTTCCATCTGCCTTACTGTGGGAGCGTCACGCTCTTTAGACACCACTGACAGAATCTGCCCCTTCCTGACAATGATACAAAGCCGCCTGGTCAGACAGAGAGAGAAAGAGAGAGGGACAGAGAAAGGAACACAAGGGACAGGAGCAAGTAACTTCACAAATTAATGAAAAATAACATGATCTTAGTTCAAAGCAGCAATAGAATCACCACATTTCTGGGCAGGAATGCGAAATAGGGAGCTCCAAAGTCCAAAAATCTCAAACACTTCCATTTACAGAACAATTAAATGGACCAAAAGCCATGCAGACCACCTACTGTTTCTAGCTCAGCCATTCTCACCAACTTCCAAAACAAACCTCAGAATTAACGGGCACTTATGGAAATTATTAATAATGCACTGCCATTAAATGCAATAAATGTTCATTCATTTAAGTAACATAAAATAATTATTTCCGCAAAAACATTTTCATCTTATAAACGTTAATACAACAGAAAGCATTTGTCGGAAACATTCTAACTGCCGTTATGAAATTATCATGAGCATTATCTTCTGAAAAACTAATACTTTTCTTGCAGCAAGTTTAATCAAACCACAAGCAGCAAATATTAATCTTGCTTGTCAAACTACATTGCCTTTGCTCATGCTTACAGTGACTTGTGCCTTGCACTTGGGAGCTGGTGTGCAATAAAACGTGAGCAGTCAATGCTTCTAGAATGTTCTGTCATCCCAGCCTCAGCTGTGGTATTGCATGTCAGTGTCCTGTGATGGGAGCAGTGCAGGGAGTCACCTTGAGGACCCTGGATGGGACTGCCAGTGGTTCACAGAGCTGACTGTGAGAGCCACTGATCAACCATAATCAACCAGAAAAAAGAGGAAACACACTGGCAAAGCTTCTCATCTTGCACTCATCAGGCCAGGAATGCAAGATTACCAAAACTCAAAAAGAGAACAACAGTTTATAATGTGTAGCCTTTGGGGCGTTGGCATCTGTCCTGATGAACAGCTTCTCCAGTGTATCTCTTTTTCCAGCTGTATGACTGATTCTGAGCTAAGGTCAGATCAGGGCTGATGTTTCTGAGGTTGGACACCCTGTACCATTGACTGGACCCAATGCTCACCACCCAGCAGCAAACAATTCAACTAGCCAAAGACAAACTGACAAGGCCCTCCATCTGCCCCTTAACAGATTACAGTAACACCACAAACAGTGCCTCTGAAAAAGAGGTGGAGATCAAATTCACTCCGAGAGCAGGATCGAAGATAAGATGGTCCTCTATTGGTGACTTTTTCAAGCGTTGGTTGGTCACACTCACTTGATCAGGAATCTCAGGGACTCTTGAAGAACCAGGGCCGGTGGGAGAAAAGAATAGGACATAAGGAAGAGTTTGGGGAACAATAGCTGAGAGGCACCAACCACAGGCTCTTGAGACTCTGTAGCTTGAGGCACAAAAGTAAAACTGAGGAAAAACTGAAGAGCTAAGGAGCTCCGAACCGAGATTGTGCGAAGGAATGGGTTCAAACAATGTGAAGAATTCAAAGAGATTTATAATCGGTTTATAAGAGTTCAGAGTATCTACAGTAAATAAATATACCTGGCAAAATGAAGACAAGGGTGGAAGGTCAGAGGTGAGAGAAGGGTCATCTATTGAACCTCAAGCTTTTATCTGTGTCCTCCTATCCAGGAGATCAGTTACAGCTCACCAGCAGAATTCCCATGTGGATGTACTTGGAGGTGCAGAGGCACAGAGGGCTGGGCTGTTCTCCACAGCTCAGTGTTTATCAGCTCAGAGGATGTTTCCTCGCTCAGCAACAGTGGCAGGTAAATGCATGGGGGGACTGACAACAACATCATCTGCAACTATTGAATGTGTCATTAAGGTGCCTCCTAAGCCTGATGATGCCTTTCAACCACCGCAACAAATTATACCAACATTCAGTCTCCAATCTGGTACCTCTCTATGCAGTAGTATTAGCAGGGTCTGATGTTAAATAAACTACACATCAACTAGGGTCAATCACATCGGGCTCCACTTACTGCCCTGTTATCACACTGAGTAGTATTATCACTAAGAGTGATAGCCAGGGTATGCCAATTCTCAATGAGAGTATTTTTCAGTATTCCCCTATTCATCTCCTCTGCACCTCTGGGACTGTGCCTTGCAATTTCCACACAGGCACCTCTGAGTCACAATCACTAAAGGACCTGAACATTAAAATCATTGCAAACTCTCCAGTGAAGTTCCGAGGGAGTGATTTGATTTATACTGTCATAGGTTCCGAGATACAGCGAAAAATATTGTGCGCTATCCAGGCAAGTCTTACCTTACATAAATACATCAGGGTAATAGAACAGAATGGAGAATATAGTGTTACAGCTACAGAGAAAGATCAGCTCTAATATATGAGAGGTCCATTCATAACAGAGGGGAAGAAGCTGTTCTTAAATCTGTTGTAAAACTTTTGTAAATTCTGCCTAATGGAAGAGATTATAACTGGGCTGGGAGGGCTCTTTGATGATGTTGCCTGCTTTCCTGAGGGTGCGGGAAGTATAAATGGAGTCAATGGATGGAAGGCTGGTTTGTGTGATGAACTGGGCTGTGCTCATAATTCCCTGTAATTTCCTGCAGCCTGCTGTACCAGTTTGTGGTACATCCAGCTAAAATGCTTTCTATGGTGCATTTATAAACAGAAGTAAGAGTGCTCCACTGTCAGAGGTGCCACTTTCAGATGAGACATTAAACCAGAGCCCCATCTGAGTGCTGAGAGGGATGTAGAAGATTCTATTTCACTGTTTCATAGACCAGACGGACTGAGTCCTGGGGTCTTTAATCAACACCACAATAAACAATTGACCTGGTCATTATCATATTGCAGTTTGGGTGAACTCGCTGTGTGCAAATTGGTTGCTACCTTTCCAAAAGTAACTACAGTTGGAGACTTTGGTTTTGTTTTGTCAGACATTTCTCTCAGTTGCTCAGTGAGACACCCATGCTAACCTTTCAGAGTGAGGCCCTCTGTATCTTCCTCAAATGACACCCCCTTGGAGGGCGGAAGAATGTCTTAATCTGAGATTCAGAACCCCGGGCTGTGGGAATGCTACCCAGTGGGAACCACCTGCCAAGCAGAGGCTGGTAGGATGCCCACCATCCTGAGGGTCAAGGTCTCAGGCTGATCCCTTCTCATCCTGCCTGGAGCTGAAGTAATCACATTCGTGGTGACGAATTAAAGGTGGAGCTTAGGTTTGCCCACTGGAATTTAATTCAGGGTGAGGTAGCAGGGTCTGGGATACAATAATCGTCCTGCCTCCAGGACCAGAAGGTTCCACTTGTAAGAATTTCTTCACTATCTGATGAACTTTGCAACGTCTGGTAGACACAAAAGGTGCCTTACTGACACGTTGTCTTTTTTTTATACGCTGCTTGGAAACTATCGAACCCCACAGTTTGACATTTAGACAACATTCAAGGTGGTTATTTTGAAATTTGTTGTTATTGACCTCTACTGTTTTGATCCACTGCGCCGTTCCTCTCACCTCCCCCACTCCCATGCTGAACTCCCATCACAGAATCAGAGGAGGCTATTCAGCCCACTTGTCTCAACTGGCCCTTCAACTGAGCATCATTCCCAGAGTGTCAATCTCCTGCCTTTTCTCCCATACTCTCGCACACTATTTCTGTCCAAATAACCATCCAATTCCTCTCCTGAATGCCTCAATCGAACCTGCCTCTATTACATTTCTGGGCAGTGCATTCCACGCCCTAACTACTCTGCACAGTGAAAATGTTCTTTTCTCACGTCAGCCTTGCTGCTTTTGCACATCACGTTGAATCTAATACCTCTCGCTCTTCTTCCTTTTACGAGCAGGAACAGTTTCTCCCCGTCTACTCAATCCAGCCTGTTCATGATTTGAAATCCTCTATCAAGTCTCCCCTCAGCCTTCTTCTCCCCTGGGAGAACAGGTCTGATTTCTTCAGGTCTAACCCTCATTCCCCATTCCCGAGCCAATAATATTGATTCCTTAAGTTTATGAAAGTGGATATTGAATATGAGACAGCGCCACAGTATTCCATGTGGACTGTACGAATAGCACTGGAGCTACACTGCCCTATATTCCTCTCAGTGTTAGGCTCATGGTCGATCGTGGATGTGTGTTACGTTTGTTAGTCTTGGTTCAATTAATCTCAGTGCCCCAGGGAATGGGAATTATCCATGGTTTGTTGCCCTTCCTGAGATCCCTGTAAACCGTACCCACATCAAGACCAAGCGGGAATAGAACACAGTTGGATTTCTTCGTCAAACTGCTTGATGCTACTTATCCACAAGTTCTGGTCCATCAGACCAGGATTTTTAATTTTAGCTTTCTGCAATTGCAAGGTTCTTGAGGCTAGATGTGGAAGCTCTTATTCCTCTCTCTGTTACAGCTAAAAGCTGGGGGTTCTCTTCCTGCTGCTGGAATTGCATGTGAGACATTCTGTTTTACTGACTTTGCCTTTGCCAAGGGTGCGTTTATGTGATGTTATTATATTGGAACAGTTACTGTTTATGATCAGATCATAGAATCTCTACAGTGTGGAAACAGGCCCTTCAGCCCAACAAGGAAGGATAGAAAGGATGCAGCAGCTGGAAAGTTGGGTGGATAAAATGGCAAATAAGAGTTTAATCTGGACAAGTGTGAGGTGATGCATTTTGGGAGGTCAAATACAAGAGAAAAATATCCAGTAAATGGCAGGACCCTGAGGAACATTGATATACAGAGACACCTTGGGGTCCAAGTCCATAGCTTCCTGAAAGTGGCAGCACATGTGGATAAGGTGATAGAACAGCCATACAACATACTTGTATTCACTGGTCAGGGCATTAAGCACAAAAGTTGGCAAGTCACATTACATCTGTATAAGACCTTGGTCAGTTCACAGTTAGAGCACTGTGCACAGTTCTGGTCACCACAC
>NC_063354.1:7286294-7287575 GCF_021869965.1 Rhincodon typus
ACTCTCCCCCCCTCCAAACTCTCCCCCATCCGCCCAAACTCTCACCCCCCCAAATCTCTCCCCCATCCGCCAAAACTCTCACCCCCACCCCAAACTCTCATTTTCACCCAAACTCTCCCCTTAGCCCCCCCAAAACTCTCACACTCCCACCCCACAAACTCTCACTCCCTCCAACCTCTCACCCACACACCCCAAACTCTCACTCATCAACCCCCCCAAACTCTCAACCCCCACTCCCTCCCCAAACTGTCACACCCAGCCCAACTCTCACCCCTTACTTCCCCCAAACACTCACCCCTTACTTCCCCCAAACTAGGGACATACCCTGGGGTTGGGGGGGCGGTACACAGCCCGCACTGGGTGGGGCTGCGGTTTTGTGTCCGCTCCTGTCAAACCCAGCAGGGAAGATGAGGGCGGCGCCAGAGCAATGCAGGTAGCCACTGAACATCCCCAAGACGCTGCATTCCTGAGGCTCGGGGAATCACAGAGACGGGGGGGCGGTGGTGGTGGTGGTAGTGGGAAGGGGAGATGTTGGTCTGGACTCTCTGATGGACGGTCCCCCCTCCCAACCTGTGAAACTAACCTCAGGAGGGTTGGAAGTCCCTCACCCCCGACCCCACTCCCTCCCCCCTCCCCCGTAATCCCAGATCCCAAACCGCCCGCCACTTTGCTCTGACATCGCAGGAGCCTCTCTCTTTCCCCTGTCCTTTTCCCTATCCCTGTCCCTGTCCCTCTCCCTGTCCCTGACCCTCTCCCTCTCCCTGTCTCTGTCCTTCTCCCTGTCCCTCTCCTTCTCCCAGTCCTTTTCCCTATTCCTGTCCCTGTCCCTCTCCCTCTCCCTGTCCCCTCTCTCTTTCCCTGAACCTCTCCTTCTCCCTGTCCCTCTCCCTGTCCCCCTACCTCTCCCTCTCCCCTTGTCCCTCTCTGTCCCAGGTCCCTCTCTCACTGGGAGACAGTAAGGACTGCAGATGCTGGAAGCCAGCGTCAATAAAACGTGGAGCTTGGATCAACACAGCAGGTCAGACAGCATCGGAGGAGCAGGAAAGTCAACGTTTCGAGCCGAAACCTTTCGTCAGGTCCCTCTCCTAGGGGCTGGGTGTCCCGGGCTGTGACAGGACGCCCTGGACAATTGACACGGGGAGAAGCTCAAACAACATCAGCCGAAAGACAAACGGCAAAACACACACACACACACACACACACAGACAGAGAGACACACAGACTGAGATACATGCACTAACACACACAGATACACAGACAGAGAGACACACTAACACACAC
>NC_063354.1:7287585-7290316 GCF_021869965.1 Rhincodon typus
ACAGACAGAGAGACACACAGACTGAGATACATACACTAACACACACACATACACAGACAGAGAGAAACACAGATAGAGATACACATACTACACAGACACACACTACTAGGACACAGAGATACACAGACAGAGATGCACACACTAACAGACACACACACACTAACACACACAGACACAGACAGAGATGCTCACACTAACACACACACACACACACACACACAGAAACTTGCAGTAAGTAACTCACCGTGCAGGAGCTGACACAGACAGGAATAGGCTGCAGCATCTTGTTCCTGAGTACAGTGTGAAGTTCCCCTCTCTGCCCTTCTCTCTCCCCAACGCTTCAAATAATCCCAGAGTCCAATTTCGCGAGGCGATGAAATGAGGAAAGTTTACAGAAGGATTGGGTGAGTTGCAGTCTGCTTTCTGCTCAGTCTCTGGCTGTCTGGGGGTTAGATGACCAGAAACTCCCCAGCACTGAGCAAAGGGAGGGAACGCATGCGCAGCGATCCTCCATGCCCCCCCCCCCCCCCCCCCCACCGCAATATTATTAACATACACTGTGAGGCCATTCAACCCAGCTTGACTGTGCTGGCGCTTTCCCCATTGGCTACAATTGTTTACCATTTCGACGATTTGAAATTTCTATTTAATCTGCTTTCAGGCAGTGCATTCCAAACCATAACAAGTCACTGCATTAACCATTTGCATCCCATGTCATCTCAACCCTGTACCTTTTATTACTCTTTCGGGAAGTGTGTGTCGCTGGCTCTGCCAGCATTTATTGCCCATCCCTAATTGCCCTTGTGAAGGCGGTGGTGAGCTGCCTTCTTGTACCACCACTGTCCATGTGCTGTAGGTAGACCCACAGTGCGCTTAGAGAGGGAATTCCAGGATTTTGACCCAGTGAAAGAACAATGATATATTTCCAAGTCAGGATGGTGAGTGTCTTGGGATGGGCGAGTGGGAGCTTGCAAGGGGCGGCATTCCCCTGCATCTGCTGCCCCTTCCCTCTGGATGGAAGTGGGTTTGGAAGGTGCTGTCTGAGGATCTTTAGTGAACTTCTGCAATGCATCTTGTAGATGGTACACTCTGCTGCTACTGAGTGTCGGTGGTGGAGGGAGTGGACGCTTGTGGATGTGGTGCTAATCAAACAGGCTGCTTTGACCTGGATGGTGTGAAGCTTCTTGAGTGTTGTTGGAGCTGCACTCATCCAGGCAAGTGGGGAGTATTCCATCACACTCCTGACTTGTGCCTTGTAGATGGTGGACAGGCTTTGGGGAATCAAGAAGGGAGTTACTTGCTCTAATATTCCTAACCTCTGAGCTGCTCTTTCAGCCACTGTGTTTATGTGATGGGTCCAGTTGAGTTTCTGGTGAATAGTGACTCCCAGGATATTGATAGTGGGGGATTCAGCGATAGTAACACCATTGAATGTCAAGGGGCAGTGGTTAGATTGTCCCTTATTGGAGATGGTCATTGCCTGGCATTTGTGTGGCACAAATGTTACATGCCACTTGTCAGCTCAAGCCTGGATATTGTCCAGATCTTGTTGCATTTGGACACGGACTGCTTCAGTGTTTGAGGAGCTGCGAATGGTGCTGAACATTGTGCAATCATTGGCAAACATCCCCACTTCTGACCTTCTGATGGAGGGAAGGTCATTGATGAAGCAGCTGAAGATGGTTGCATTTGAGGAGGTTGAGTGTTCTTCTGGTACAGTGATAGAGTCCCTACCATCTGAGATAGGAACCATAGGTTCAAATCCCACCTGCTTCAGAGGTGTGTCATAACACATCCAAACAGGGAAAATATCTAGCCTGAGAAATTCCTGCAGAGATGTCCTGGAGCTGATATGTCTGACCTCCAACCACCATAACCATCTCCGTATGTTCCAGGTATAACTCCAACTACTGGGGAGTTTTCCCCGATTCCTATTAATTCCAGTTTTGCTAGGGCTCCTTGATCCCACACCTGGTTTAATGTTGTCTTGACATCAAGGGCAGTCACTCTCACCTCTCCTCTGGAATTCAACTCATGTTAAACCTCTGGAAATAATATCCTAATATTCATTCAACCAAAACCTATCATGTGGTGAGCCCTCTCTATCGAACCTCCCTGAACTGGCTCTGTACAAAACAGAACAAACTCAGTTTTTCTAATACTCCCCATAGAACTGTAAGATTGCCTGGCATTTTCCTGCTAGATCTCCTCTGCAGTCTCTGCAAGAGCTTCCTATTTGTTCTCAATGCAATTCTCCAGTTGGTGAATAGCCAATATTTTATAAAGATTTACAAACACTTTCTTTCTCTATTCATCTAGGAAATAAATCATTCCGTATGCCTTTTTATAGATATTCTCCCAACAAATTCTGCCACATTCCAAGAACATTTACAACGACAGATCAAGACTTTCAGCACGTTTTAAGCCCAAAATTCAATATACATTGAGTCTGCCTGACTATCCAAAAAAAATCATTTTCCAGTCATAAACTCCCTGTGACATACACCTGCCCACTTCCTCAGTCTTGTATCGGATATAGATCACTCCCAGTAGCTAACACACACAGTGTCCTGTACTGAGATAGACCACACTCAGTAACTAACACATAGTGTCTTGTACTGAGATAGACCACTCCGATGAACTAACACCGTGTCCTGTACTGAGATAGACCACTCCCAGTATCGAACACACAGTCTCCTGTCCTGAGATCGACCACTCCCAGTAACTAACA
>NC_063354.1:7290326-7290752 GCF_021869965.1 Rhincodon typus
CGACCACTCCCAGTAACTAACACACAATTTCCTGTCCTGAGATAGACCACTCCCAGTAGCTAACACACATAGTATCCTGTACTGAGATAGACCACTCCCAGTAACTAACACACAAGTGTCCTTTACTGAGATAGACCACTCCCAGTAACGAACACACAGTGTCCTGTACTGAGAGAGACCACTCCCAGTAACACACAGTGTCCTGTACTGAGATAGACCACTGCCAGTAACTAATATAGTCTCCTGTACTGAGATAGACCACTCCCAGTAACGAACACACACTGTGTCTTGTATCGGATATAGACCACTCTCAGTAACTAATACTCACTGTGTCCTGTATAGGATATAGACCATTCTCCGTAACTAATACTCACTGTGTCTTGTATCGGATATAGACCACTCTCAGTAACTAATACTCACTGTGTC
>NC_063354.1:7290762-7291074 GCF_021869965.1 Rhincodon typus
ATACTCACTGTGTCCTGTATCAGATATAGACCACTCTCAGTAACTAACACACATTGTGTCCTGTATCGATATAGACCACTCTCGGTAACTAATACTCACTGTGTCCTGTATCGGACATAGACCACTCTCAGTAACTAATACTCACTGTGTCCTGTATCGATATAGACCACTCTCGGTAACTAATACTCACTGTGTCCTGTATCGGATATCGACCACTCTCCGTAACTGATACTCACTGTGTCTTGTATCGGATATAGACCACTCTCGGTAACTAATACTCACTGTGTCCTGTATCGGATATAGACCACTCTC
>NC_063354.1:7291084-7296172 GCF_021869965.1 Rhincodon typus
CGGTAACTAATGCTCACTGTGTCCTGTATCGGATATAGACCACTCTCAGTAACTAATGCTCACTGTGTCCTGTATCGGATATAGACCACTCTCGGTAACTAATACTCACTCTACCCTGTATTGGAGATCACTCTGATTTTTCAGTTTTGCTCCCCGGAATAGAACTTAAATCTTTCACAATATCATCCGCCCAATGGATGTGATCTAAACAGAGAAAGTGCTGGAGAAAATCGGCAGGTTTTGTTTAGAGACAGAAGGGGGTTGGCGGGGGGAGGGGTGTAAAATTTCCAGTGCGGAATGGGTTTTGTTCAGACCCTTTGCAGCTGCTACAGGGATTGTGCGGAGTTTCTCCAGCATTTCCCCTCTTTAGTTCAGATCTCCAGCATCCGCAGGGCTTTCCTTCTCTGTTCAATGGATGTGATCAGCGCCAAAGGGGTTATTGGGGAATGAAAAGAGTGGATTCGGAGTGGGGAGGGACGGCTTGGAAAATAAGGATTGGGTTTCCCCCTGAGCTATCTCGATCTCTGTGAGAGCAGTGACGGATTGGGGACTGTGTGATAAGTCACGGCTGGGTCAGAGGAATAGGAGCAGATAGGGCGCTATTTGTTCCTCTTTGGAAAACCCACCGAGTATTAGGGACTGAGGCTGGATTCTGGCTTTTAAGCTGCTCAGCCGGGGCTCTGTTCTGCTTATATCGCTCCCACTATAGATTTGTTACTGGGGGGTCTTGGGGTCTATGTTGGGGAAGTGCTACTTGTGTTTCTGCTCACTCAGCACCTTTTATTCGTAAACAGAGATTTCATGATAAACATTCACCGATGAGATCGGAAGGTCAACAAAGAGAGGGGCCTGGGAGGGGATTGAAGGGCACTGGCCGGTCTGAACGTTGTGCAATTGGGGCATTGCTGGGAGCAGTCTGCTTAGACAAAGGCTATTCAATGCTTCAGCAGGGAGTGCAGTCCATACACAGAGTTGAGACAGCGCGGGTGACACCCCTCTAAACCCCCTCACAGGAGCAGTGCAGGCCATTCAGCCCATCGAGCCTCTTATACCTATCAATGACATCTAGCTGAGCTGTGGCCTGACTCTATATACCTGCCTTTGGCCCCTATCCCTTAATATTTTTACTTAACTAAATTTATCTGACTCAGATTTAAAATAAACAACTGATCCAGCATCCACTACTGTTTGTGGAAGAGAGTTCCAGACCTCTCCCATCCTTTGTGTGTAGAAGTGCTTCCTAACATCTCTCCCGAAGGAACAAAAATTGAGATTGTTTGGAAAAGCTCAGCAGGTCAGGCAGCATCTGTAGATCGAAATCAGTGTTAACCAGTTCTGAGGAAGGATCACTTCACCAGAAATATTAACTTTGATTTCTGTCCACAGATGCTGCCAGACCTGCTGAGCTTTTCCAGCAATCTCTGTTTGATTTACAGCATCAGTAGTTCTTTCAGTTTTTATCTCTCCTGAATGGACTGGCCCTAATTTTTACCTGGTCCTGACCCTAGTTCTGGAATCCCCAAACAGTGGAAATGGCTTATCTTTATCTACCCTGTTTTTTCTTGTTAAGATCTTGAAGATTTCAATCAGATCACTCCTTAAACTTCTCAATTCTAGAGAAGAAAGGCCCTATTTGTATAATGTCTCCTCATAACCTAACCCCTGAAGCCCAGGTATCATTCTTGCAAATTTATGATGTACTCCCCCCAAGGCCACTATATCCTTCCTAAGGTAAGGTGCCCAGATCTACATAGAACTCCAGGTGAGGTCTGACCAGGGATAGCCCAGCATTATGACCACTACTTAGTAATCAGTTGGTTAGCTCAATCAGCTGGACAGCTGGTATGTGACGCTAACAGTGTGGGCTCAATTCCATGAAGGTTACTAAAAAAGACCCTCCTTCTCAACCTCTCCCTCAACCTGAGGCATGGTGACCCCCAGGTTTAATAACCACCGGTCATCTCTCTGTAATGACAGAGCAGCCCTGTGGTCCTCTGGGACTACACTGACTTTGCTTAAACAGAGCTTCCTCTGTGTTGCTGTAGCCACCACTTGGTCCCTGTTGCTATGCCCCCCAGGCTGTGCCTTGCAGACTCAGAAGGTGCTGGGTTCACGCCAGAAACGCAACCACAAATTCCACCCTGCCAATCCTGGTGTAATTGCTGAGGGAGTGCAACCCTCCCAGAGGTGCAGGGTCTTCAATGGGATATCAGACCCTGGAGGTATTAGCAAGAAAAGCAGGGGAGTTCTCCCTGGTCAGTTTCAATCCCACCCTGGTCCAGATCTCTCACATACATACAAAATCAGATTTTCTAGTATTTGATCATGCTTGCAGTCTGGGAGGTTTCATTTTTCATCAATTACACATTTTCTATATTAATGATCCGTGATTGGATTTCAAAAGGACTTTCTTGGATGTGAACTGCTGAAGGGAGCATGTTTGGACAACAGGAGCTGTTCATTGAACAAAGAATACCTGACATTTGCACAATCTTAGAATCCCTACAGTGCGGAATGAGGCCATTCAGCCCATCAAGGCTACACCGACCCTCCAAAGAGCATCCCACACAGACCCACTCCACTACCCTATCCCTGTAACCCTGCATTTCCCATGGCCAACCCATCTAGCCTGCACATCTCTGGATACTTTGGACAATTTAGCATGGCCCACCCACCCTAACCTGCACATCTTTGGACTGTGGGAGGAAACTGGAGCACCTGGAGGATACCCACACAGACACAGGGAAAGCATGCAAACACCACACAGACAGTCACCTGAGGGTGGATTCGAACCCGGGTTCCTGGCGCTGAGGAGGCTGCAGTGCTAACCACCTAATCCTCAACAAAAATTCCAGAATGAAGGATGATAGGTACCACAGGGCTATGGGAAACGACAGGCGAATGGGATAAACTGGATGGTTCTAACAGAGCCAGCACAGGCACGATGGGTAGAATGACCTCCCTCTTTGCTGTATCACGCCTTGATGCTGTGAGCATTTTTTGTCTGAACTTGATAAATCCCAGTGTCTCCAAAGGTGAGAGAGCTGCCTAGATAAGAAGACATTTGCAACAGCCTGTGCTTAGCATTTATTTGACCTCAGGACCAATTATTCCATGGAACAGGCATGAGCTGTGACTAAAAGCAGAAGCTGGACCAGCAACTACATTTATGGTTGAGACTCCAGACCTTCCAATGAGCAACATCACGGTAGGTCAGCTCTTTTGGAAAGTGTTAGATGCTGTGGACAGTTAATCAGCCAATATTACTCCATACTCGTTATCCCTAAGGTACAGATGATCAAATGCATCATAACTTCTTATGGGACCCTGCAGACAGTGCAATGACTGTCAATAATATGAGTACCAATTGCTGTCTTTCCTAGATGTGGAATTGGTGACAGGTCCATATGCAGGAACACAGCGATGCGTTGTGATGGAGTGTGGCTTTCCAATCAGAATCCCCATGATATTCTGGACCTGCTATTAGTCAGCATCCGGTCAGCATTATCTCAACAACAGTGTCAGATCAGGAAACCTGTAAGAAGTTTATAATCAGCAGTTTTGTACAAACACACTTGGATCTGGGGTATAGGAGCAGGAGTAGGCCATTCGGTGAGATCCTGGCTAATTGGATAATCCTCCACTCCACTTTCCTGCCTTTTCCATGTAACCCTTGACACCCTCACTGTATAAAAATCTATCTCAACTGTGAATATGCTTAATGACCCAGCTTCCAGCCCTCTTGCAGCAGAGAATCCCACTGAAAGAAGAAATTCTTTCTCATCTCTGTTTTAAATGTGCAACCCCTTACTTTGAGATTATGCCCTCTGGTCCTAGAATCTCCCACAAAGAAGCTCTCGATACAGGGGAGGTGATGGTTTAGTGGGATTATCACTGGACCATTAATCCAGAGACCCAGGTAATGTTCTGGGGACTTGGGTTCGAATCCTGACATGGCAGATGGTGGAGTTTAACTCCAATAAAAATATAGAATTAAGAATCTACTGATGGCCATGAATCGATTGTCGGGAAAAACCCATCTGGTTCACTAATGTCCTTTAGGGAAGGAAACTGCCATCCTTACCTGATCTGGCCTACATGTGACTCCAGACCCACAGCAAAGTGGTTGACTCTTAATTGCCCTCTGGGAAATTAGAGATGGGCAATAAATGCTGCCTAGCCAGCGACACCCTCATCCCGTGAATGAATAAAGGAAAAAAAAATCTACCCTATCAAATCTCTTAGGAATTTTGCATGTTTCAGTGAGATTGCCTTTCTGTCTTCGATAATCCAATGAACACAGATCCAATCTACCCAACCTCTCTTCCATACCTGTTATCAGCTGAATGAACTTTCCCTGGACTGCCTCTAATACCAGTCTTCCTCTGAGCCAGGAGTCCTAGGTTCAAGTCTCACCTTCTCCACAGGTGTGTCATAACATCTCTGAACAAGTTAGTTAGAAAAATATCTACCAAGAGATTGAATCAGAGATAGTAGGAACTGCAGATGCTGGTGAATCCGAGACAACAAGGTGCAGGGCTGAATGAACACAGCAGGCCAAGCAGCATCATAGGAGCAGAGAGGCTGACGTTTCGGGCCTAGACCCTTCATCAGAAAAGGGGGAGGGGAAGGGGGTTCCGAAATAAATAGGGAGAGAGTGGGAGGCAGAAAGAAGATGGATAGAGGAGAGGATAGGTGGAGAGGAAACAAAGAGGTCGAAGAGGCGGGGATGGGGCCAGTAAAGGTGAGTGTAGGTGGGGAGTTAGGGAGGGGATAAGTCAGTCCATGGAGGACGGACAGGTCAAGGGGGCGGGATGAGGTTAGTCGGTAGGAGATGGAGGTGCGGCTTGAGGTGGGAGGAGGGGATAGGTGGGAGGAAGAACAGGTTAGGGAGGCAGGGACAAGCTGGACTGGTTTTGGGATGCGGTAGGGGGAGGGGAGATTTTGAAACTTGTGAAATCCATATTGATACCATTGGGCTGCAGGGTTCCCAAGCGGAATATGAGTTGCTGTTCCTGGCATCGTTGTGGCACTGCAGGAGGCCCAGGATGGACATGTCGTCTGAGGAATGGGAGGGGGAGTTGAAAT
>NC_063354.1:7296182-7317027 GCF_021869965.1 Rhincodon typus
CATGTCGTCTGAGGAATGGGAGGGGGAGTTGAAATGGTTCGCGACTGGGAGGTGCAGTTGTTTATTGCAAACCGAGCGTAGGTGTTCTGCAAAGCAGTCCCCGAGCCTCCGCTTGGTTTCCCCGATGTAGAGGAAGCCACACCGGGTACAGCGGATGCAGTATACCACATTGGCAGATGTGCAGGTGAACATCTGCTTGATGTGGAAAGTCTTCACAAGTTTCACAAGTTTCAAAATCTCCCCTCCCCCTACCGCATCCCAAAACCAGTCCAGCTCGTCCCTGCCTCCCTAACCTGTTCTTCCTCCCACCTATCCCCTCCTCCCACCTCAAGCTGCACCTCCATCTCCTACCGACTAACCTCATCCCGCCCCCTTGACCTGTCCGTCCTCCATGGACTGACCTATCCCCTCCCTGACTCCCCACCTACACTCACCTTTACTGGCCCCATCCCCGCCTCTTCGACCTGTTTGTTTCCTCTCCACCTATCCTCTCCTCTATCCATCTTTTATCTGCCTCCCGCTCTCTCCCTATTTATTTCAGAACCCCCTACCCCTCCCCCTTTTCTAATGAAGGGTCTAGGCTCGAAACGTCAGCCTCTCTGCTCCTATGATGCTGCTTGGCCTGCTGTGTTCATCCAGCCCTGCACCTTGTTACCAAGAAATTGAAGTTGGTTGAGACTATGTTGTGATGTTGATCTGATTTAAGCACATCCCTGACTATCTCCTTGAGGGATACCTACAAAGGCTTTTATCCCCTTTTAAATTCTTCAGCCTTCAATTTTGAACGTGAAGCTCTGTTGTTTCTATGTTTGTTTTGAAGATATGATGAATTAAGTATATATCTAGATCTGTTCATTTGTGCTTTCAGAATTTTTTCTGCCATCTGTAAGCTCTTGCTCCTCATGGAGAACATTTAGGGGACAGTGTTTGTTATATCATTTAGGGTTTAGGCTGACTGTGGAAAAGGAATGTTAAATGTTGGTAAGGATGGATCAGGGCCAAACTGGAATAAAAGGTTAGACCATAAGAAGTAGGAGCATAAGTAGGCCATTTGGCCCATCGAGTCTGTTCTGCCATTCAGTGGGATCATGGCCGATGTGATAATCCTCACTTTCAACTCCACTTTCCTGCCTTAACCCTGTATTCCATCTCCACTCTAAAAGAAGGCATAGTTAGTAAGTTTGTGGACGACACCAAAATTGGTGGCACAGTAGACAGTGAAGAAAGTTTTCTAAGATTACAAAGGGTTCTTGATCAAATGGATCAATGGGCTGAAAAATGGCAGATGGTGTTCAATTTGCTTAAATGCAAGGTATTGCATTTTGATACAACAAATGGGGCAGGACTTATACAGTTAATGGTAGGGCCTTGGGTAGTGTTGTAGAACAGAGGGACATAGGGGTCCAGGTATATAATTCTTTGAAGTTTGGATCACATGTAGAAAGCTGGTTAAAGAAATGCTTAGCATGCTTGCCTTCATTCCTCAGTTCTTTGAGTATAAGCATTGTTGTGGTTGTACAGGACATCGGTGAGGCCCCTTCTGGAGCACTGTGTCCAGTTTTTCCAGTGCAAGATGGTTTGAGTTATAAAGAAAGGCTAGATAAGTTAGGACTTTTTTCACTGGCATATAGGAGGTTAAGAATTGACCTTATAGAGATTTATAAAATCAAGAAGGGTATAGATAGAGGTAGGTGTCTTTTCCCTAAAATGGGGGATTTCAAGACCAGGGAGCATATTTTTAAGGTGAGAGGAGAGAGATTTAAAAAAGACATGAGGGGCAAATTGTTTTACACAGAGGATGGTTTGTGTGAGGAATGAACTTCCTGAGGAAGTGGTGGATGGGGGTACAGTTACAATGTTTAAAAGACACTCAGATAAGTACATGAAATAGGAAAAGTTTGGATATGGGCCAGGAGCCGGCTGGTGTGATTAGTTTAGTTTGGGATTATGTTCAGCACAGACTGGTTGGATCAAAGGATCTGTTTCCGTGCTGTATTACTTTATGTCTCTTTGACTGTAATAATATTCACATATTTTCTGGTTGACTCTTGATAAAATGAAAATTTTCAACAGCTTTGAATTTAGCTGCTTCAAATTAATATTATCCCAAAAGGACTGATGATTGTCCTGTATTCCAAAGATTAGGATATTTCCATAATCCCAAAGACTAAGGACATTCACATAATCCCAATGCATTGGTGATATTCCCGAAGTCGCAGTAAGACTGCTAAATTTCCACAGTCACAATAAATTGATGAGATTTCTGTCCAGGAACCAGACTTGTAAATATAAATTGACTCCATCCAATTATCCTGCTCTTCCGAAAATTCTCATAATGCACAGAATTGTTCTGGTGCCAAAAGAGGCCATTCAGCCCATCATATCTGCAATGGCTGTCTGACCATTTTAACTTAATGCCTAACTCTTACATTTTCCCCCAATGCTGCACATTCTTTCTATTTAAACAATCACCCAATATCTCAATTGAACCTACATCCACCACATT
This sequence comes from Rhincodon typus, assembly GCF_021869965.1. NCBI lineage: Eukaryota > Metazoa > Chordata > Chondrichthyes > Orectolobiformes > Rhincodontidae > Rhincodon > Rhincodon typus. The sequence continues at coordinate 7,298,689 of NC_063354.1, forward strand.
TCCAGGCAGTGCACTCCAGACCTAATCCATTTGCTGCTTAGAAAAGATTTTTCTCACCTCACATTTGGTCCTTCTACAAAACACTTTGAATCTTTGCCCCGGTTTCAGATCCATTTTCTCCCACTCCCCTCTGTCCAAACCTCTCATGGTTTTCAAAATTTCCATCAATCTCCTCCAAGCCTTCTCCTCTTCATGGAAAACAGTCACAATTCCCCCAATCTATCCTCATAACTGATGTTTCTCATCTCTGGAATCGTTCCTGTAAACCTTGTCTGAACACTGTCCTCAATGTGGCCTAGACAGAGTGGATGTTGGGAAGATGCTTCCATTGGTAGGAGAGACTAGGACCCGAGGGTACAGCCTTAGAGTAAAGGGAAGACCTTTTAGAACAGAGATAAGGAGAAACTTCTTCGGCTAGAGAGTGGCAAATCTACGGAATTCACTGCCACAGAAGGCTGTGGAGGCCAGGTCATTGAGTACATTTAAGACTGAGATAGATAGGCTCTTGATTATCAAGGGGATCAAGGGTTACAGGGAGAAAGCGGGAGATTGGGGTTGAGGAACTTATCAGCCATGATTGAATGGCAGAGCAGACTCGAAAGGTCGAATGGTTGAATTTCTGCTCCTATGTCTTATGGTCTTATGGTCCTAACATTCTTCCTATAGCATGGTGTCCAGAACTGTACACAATAGTCCAGCTGAGGTCTTATTAGTATCCTATATATGTTCGTCATTACCTCCCTGCTCTTGAACTCTGTGTCCCTATTAGTAAAGTCTAGAATACTATAAGTTTCATTAACAGCTTCATCTATCCATCCTGCCATCTTTAACAGTAAACAAAACAGGAATTGCTGGAAAAACTCAGCACGTCTGGCAGCATCTTTGGAGAGAAAGCAGATTCAATATTTTGGGTCCAGTGACACTTCTTCAGAACTGACTGTAGCTAGGAAAGCTGCAATTTATGGGGCGGAGGTGACAAAGGAGTTGACTCTGCTCTCTCTCCACAGATGCTGCCAGACCTGCTGAGTTTCTCCAGCAATTTCTGTTTTTGTTTGCTATTAAAGATGGCAAGGCCTGAGGTTTGGGATTGGTGGAAGGACATGGGGAAAGATGCTCAGGCCCTAGAATTATTTAACTCAATATTGAACACGGAGGGCTACAGGGTCCCCAAGTGGAAAATGAGGTGTTGCTCTTCCAGCCTGAATTGAGCTTCGCTGGAACACTGCAGCAAGCCCGAGACAGAGATGTTGGCCAGGGAGCAGGGTGGTGCGTCGAAGTGGCAGGCAGCTGGAAACTCAGGGCCATCTTTAATCACACATGCACATATGCATCGAGGTCTTGCTGCTCCTACATCCTCTTTGGAAGGCTACCCTTTATTTGACACCATCTCTAACGCTTCTTGTACCAAAATGCATCACCTCATACTTCTCTGCATTGAACTTCATCTGCCATCTATCTGCCCATTCCACCAATGTGTCAATGGTTGTTTTGAAGTTCGACACTGTCCTCTTCACAGTATATTGTGCGGCCAACATTAGTGTTGTCTGTGGCATCACTACCATGCTTGAACCCAGTGACATTCCAAACCAGAGTAAGAGTTCTCAGAGCCACACTGGAAAAGTCCAAGTTCAGGATGCAGAGGGAGAAACGTCAGTGTTTTCAGGAACAAAAACAGAAGTTGCTGGAAAAGCCCAGCAGGTCTGGCAGCATCTGTGAAGGTAAAAAAATCAAGAGTTAACATTTCAGGTCTGGTGAGTGTTTTCAGACTTGCTGAAAAGGCAACAGGTAGAAATCTTTGAGATAGTAAGAACTGCCAATACTGGAGTCAGAGATAACACAGTGTGGAGCTGGAGGAACACAGCAGGCCAGGCAGCATCAGAGGAGCAGGAAAGTTGACGTTTCGGGTCTGGACCCTTCTTCGGAAAACAAAACCTTTATTGATTGAGGATGCATTAGGAAAGATCAGAGTCCACTTTCAGATTAGGATTCAGGGAGGGAATAGAGTATACAATGAGGTTGTGCGTCATAGAACATAGAACAGTACAGGCCCTTCGGCCCACAATATTGTGCCGACCCATTATCCTACTAAGATCAATCTACCCTGCATACCCTACATTTTACTATCCTCCATATGCCTATCCAAGAGTCGCTTAAAAGTCTTTAAAGTATCTGACTCCACTAACACTGCCGGCAGCATATTCCACACACCCACCACTCTCTGTGTGAAGAAGCCTCACAGAACAGAAGGAAGACATTTGGATTGATGTGCCAGTGTTAGCTGTTTGAGATGGAAAAGCCATGGAGTAGCACCTCCTAATCTTTCTTTACTGTTCTGTCAATACTGCACCTGCTGGTGATATAATGGTAATGTTGCTAGTGATGTAGAAAGAGCCCACCTAATGCATGGGGATGTAGTGGCTGGTGGAATTTAATATTTTTAAATCAGCCATCTGGAGTTGAAAGCCAGTCTCAGTAAGTGGTTACCTCTAATGGATCAAGGTCACTGAAGGAAATCTGCCATCCTTACCTTACTGCGTAATTCCAAGTCCAATGCAGTTGATTCCTGACTGCCCTCTGAAATGGCTGAGCACGTAAATCACTTTAAGGGGCAGTTAGGGACAGGGGCGATAATGCTGACCCAGCCAACAAGGCACATGTCCATTGAAAGAATAAAGAATTTTGCATCAAATGGCGTTTTGAAAGTTTCCACTGCACTTTCAGACAGTGCATTTCATTTGAGGCTCAGTTCACTAAGATCCTGAGACCAGTCTGTATTATAAAACATCCTGTGATAAATCCCCACCCCACTTTCAACGACGCTGTGTGGAATTTGGGCTACTTCTTGTTGCTAACACACAACCCATTGCGTGTAACCGACTGTGAGGTTTCCCAGAATAAATTGACATGCGCTTTCCTTTTTATCTCCAAGATAGATAGAAAGAGAGACCAAAACTATCCCAGTGCTCGTCTCTTATCATAAAGCCCCAGCACATTCCTCTGATTGAAATAGTGACCCAGATTCCCCTCAAAAAAAATGCAGCCATCTCTGCCTTAATGTCTCACTGAGATAAAGCATTCCAGTCTCCAACAACATGATGAAATATCTGTTAACCTTTCCCCATACCTACCGTCATATAAAATGGATGCCTGCTCCCTGACTCACCAGCCTCCACATCGAAGGATACACTTTGAGAGAGAGGGAATGTGACAGACGTTCACCCAGGATGACAGGCTTGTCTTATGAGGAGAGATTGAGGAACCTTGAGGTTTGAAGACTGAGAGGCGATCTCAACGGAGCTTACAAAATTCTCAATGCGATCAACACGTCAGGTTGGGAAGAGAATGTTTCCCCAGGGTAGTGAGTCCAGACCCAGGGCACAGGCTCAGAATAAGGGACAAATTTCCTCACTCTGCGGGCAGTGATTCTTTGTAAATTTTTGACTGTGGAGGGCTGTGGACCTTTCACGATTCAGCATGTTCGAGGAAGTAATCAATCGATTCCAGCTTTATGGATTGTGTGGGGTAATGGTGTTGAGGTAAATGATCTGCTACAATCTGTTTGACATTTCACTGGACAGACTGACCTACTCCTGCTCCTATTTCCTAAGGTCCTCCCTCCACCTGTCTCAGCCGAGCAGCTATTGCATCATGTGATAGATACATCTTTGCGAAGATTTCCCGAATTCAAATCTATTCCTGGACGTGTCCCAAATATTATTTTTTAATGATCTCTGGAGTTTCCTCCTCAGAGTCCTACAGTCTACGAGTTACGTGCAGTCTACAATCTGCAGTGGGGTCAGCCAAGAGTTGAGGGGGATGGAGAGACTTTGAAAGCAGCCCTTGCAGTAATGAGGTCACCGGGTTCGTCAAAACGTAGCGAAACAAGTGTGTGTTGTCAAGCCTGCTAGGAATTACCTGGTTACTGATCACATTGAGTTCAGGCTATCCAAAGAACATCGTTGAAATGTGTTCTGGTAGCAAGCTCAGAGCTGGAGGGAAGGCAATTAAAATAAAACCGGGAAGATCCTGTGAAATACCCATGAACTTGGATCTTGCACAATATCATTCAGCTAATCCCCAGAAATCAACTCGCCCACAGCTCATTCTAGCTTCCTGGCTTCAACCCTTTCTTAGTAGAGGAACCTATAATATTTTGTGAATATCTGTGGAATCCACTATCCCTCCCCTTCCCACAATACAAATAAAAGGAGAAAAATAAAAAGAAAGTAAAACACTGGTAAAACAATGCGAAAATAGACTGAACGGTTAAATGGCAAGTATTGTTGTAATGTAACTTTTGGTTTGCTACAATGATACCATATCATACTTACTTCACTTTAGTTTTTGTGCAAAGTTTAAGAAAAATTCTTCTGTATTTGGTACACTTTTCAACTGTCTTGAAACTTGTGTGGAACGCTTTAGGAATTAACCCTGTTACTTTTTTTCAGTTGATACTTTTGAAAAATTCATTCACTGGATGTGGGCATTACTGGCCAGGCAGCATTTATTGCCCATCCCTAATTACCCAGAGGGCAGTTAAGAGTCAACTACATTGCTATGGGTTTGGAGTCACATGTAGGCCAGACCAGGTAAGGACGGCAGTTTCCTTCTGTAAAGGACATTAGTGAACCAGATGGGTTTTTCCAACAATTGACAACAGTTTCACGGCCATCATTAGACTCTTAGTTCGAGGTTTTTATTGAATTCAAAGCACACCATCTGCCGTGGTGGGTTTTGAATCCAGACCCCTGGAATATTACCAGGGTCTTTGGCTTCATAGTCTAGTAATAATGTCAATAGGCCATCACCTCCCCAGTACTGAGATGGCCAGTGATGCATTCCATTCTAATCCATAGAGCTAGTCATTGAAGGATGGAACTGGAGCTATTTTACCTCATTTTGTATTTATTTATTTATTTATTTTCTATTCATTTGTGGGATGTGGGCGTCGCTGGCTGGCCAGCATTTCTTGCCCATCCCTAGTTGCCCTTGAGAAGGTGGTGGAGGGCTGTCCTCTTGAGCAGCTGCAGTTCGCCCCCTGTAGGTGGACCCACAATGTGATACATTACATGCATGTGGCTCCTAACACAACTGCACCACAGTTTCACTAAGTGTCACTTTATATGTGTTCAAATTAAACCTTGACTAAAGCTCACACTCTTCTTCATCGTCCCATTCTGCTGAAACCAGGAATACAGCATCCAGTTCAGGTCTCCCTGCTAAAGGAAGGATGTTGTGAAACATGAAAAGGTTCAGAAAAGATTTACAAGGGTGTTGCCGGGGTTGGAGGGTTTGAGCTACAGGGAGAGGCTGAATGGGCTGGGGCTATATTCCCTGGAGTGTCAGAGGCTGAGGGGTGACCTTACAGAAGTTTATAAAATCATGAGGGGCATGGATAGGGTAAATAGGCAAGGTGTTTTCCCCTGGGTAGGGGAGTCCAAAATTATAGGGCATAGGTTTAAAGTGAGAGGAGAAAGATTTAAAAGGGACCTAAGGGATAACTTTTTCATGCAGAGGGTGGTACGTGTATGGAATGAGCTGCCAGACGAAGTGGTGGAAGCTGGTACAATTACAACATTTGAAAGACATTTGGATGGGTATATGAATAGGAAGGGTTTAGAAAGATAAGGGCCAAATGCTGGCAGATGGGCCTAGATTAATTCTGATATCTGGTCAGCAAGGATGAGTTGGAATGAAGGGTCTGTTTCCACGCCGTACAACACTATGACTACAACTGTATAACGTTTGAAGTTCCTCAGGTTTCCAATCTAAAGTATTAAATTCCCAGCATGGTGAAATCTAACATAAACGTCCCTGTTCACTTGCTGTGTATTTCTATCTGGTTCCACTTGCCCTGTTCCTTCATCATTTGTTCCTCTGTGGGAAAAGAACTCAAATTACTGTGGTGAAATAAACGTGTGAGTGGGTCAAACACCAACATGTGTTGTAATTTGATTTACCATATCTTGAACTTACTGAGCTATAACATGAACCCTGGCCCAGTGAGGAGTGAATTTGATTCTTCCAGCTGCATACTTGCTAAGGCATCTGTACCGAAGAATGACAGAGGGTCACGTTGGTTGAGATTATCAGCAAATATGCTGCTGTCCACTTGAGGATCTGCCACTTTAAACAAGCAAAAATGTTTCACTAAAATAAACAAAGTTCTGATTGGAGGTCTTGCCCCAGAACTCTTTAAGTGGCCAGTTCCCACATTTGCTGCTTTTGTAAACAGTTAAATACGAAAGGTAACTCTCCAGCTCCCAGCTTTCCTGTATATTGTAATTTTCTCTTGTATTTTCCTGTCAATGATTTTACATTGTTTTCCCCTGTCCACTAAACAGGGAGGAGTAACCAGATTAATATGGACACAATTAAATGATAACTTTAAACCTAGTTGTAATATACTCAATTGAATCTCACTTTGCTCTGCCTCGCTTTTTACTGAGCTGCTACTAAATGATGCAGTACCAAATATATTCTCAATATGAGGAAATAAATTGGATAAAACTGATTGCAAATTTGTAAGCAGCGTTGTAATTGGTCACTCAGACTGGTGAAAAGTGGGAAATGGTATTCTACAGAGATTTTCAGAGCAGCTGTTAAATGAAGGACCTGATCAAGAGGTTATAAACAGATTCATAACCACAAGAGGAGCAGGGTAATTCTCTCTAATCTCCTGCCTGATACTTATCCCTCAATCAACATTGCAATGAAGCAGATCATCTGACTATTATCACATTGCAGTTCCTGGGAGCTTGCTGTGCACAAATTGACTGCCCTGTTTCCCACAGTGCAATGGAGGTCCCATCTCAGAAAGTATTTCATTGGCTATAACAGCACTGTGGGACAATCTGTTGTAAAGCAAACCATTGGAGTAATTCAAATCTACTGTTCAGTGGAATTGGAGCTTGCTCTATTATTGGTTCCCTTTTCATGTTAACGACTTTCTCCTAACCACTCATGGGGCATGGGTGTCACTGGCCAGGCTGTTCTTTCCTTGAGACATTCAAGAGGTCATTCGATTTTTCTTTTGGATAATAGTGGTGTACAAGAGTATGGAGAAAAGACAAAGCTTGGCACTACATAATAGAGCACTCTTCGCCATGATAATCCTGAGATTCCCATCTCCTGCCAGTGACTGGCAATCCAGAGAATAACCCATCCCCAATTACCCAGAGGGCAGTTAACAGTCAACCACACATTACTGTGGGCCTGGAGTCACATGTAGGCCAGACCAGGTAAGGATGGTAGTTCCCTTCCTTAAAGTGACTTTGATTAGATTCAGGAATCAAGGCATAATTTCAAAATTTACAAAAGGTCCCAAATTGGGGGCAGGACGGAATATAGACTGATTCCTGGGACGGTAGGACAGACTTATGAGGAGAGACTGGATCAGTTAGAACTGGAGTTCAGAAGAATGACTAGGGATCTCATAGAAACCTAAAATATTCTAACAGGGATAGACAGGGTAATTACAGGAAGGATGTCCCTGCTGATGGGTGAACCCAGAACCAGGGGGTCACAGACTAAGGATACAGGGTAGGCCATTTAGCACTGGGATGAAGAGAAATGTCTTCACCCTGAGGGTGGTGAACCTGAGGAACTCTCTGTCACAGGAAGTGTTTGAGGCCAAAACATTGAATGTTTTCAAGAAGGAGTCAGATACAGTTCTTAGGGCTAAAGGAATCAAAGGGTTTGGGAGAAAGTGGAAACAAGGTTGGATGATCAGCCATGATCATATTGAATGGTGGAGCAGACTCGTGGGGCCGAATGGCCTGCTCCTGCTCCTATTTTCTATGTTTCTACGTTAAGACTGTTGACGTGGGGGAGAACTGTGGCAAAATACATGAAGCCATTCACATATTGAGGAAAAGGCAGGTAATTTGAGGGGTGAGTATAGGAAGGTGAGCATTCTGTCTTAAAAATGCCCAAAACGTAAAATCAAGACACTCCATACACATTAGCAAAATCTCACCTTGTTCACAAATGGCCATGCCAAACTGCCCTGGGTCAGTGCCACTAATCCCACACTGCAGAGAGCAGGCAGAGAGTCTGAGTTCTCCTGTGATTACAGTAACACAGTATCACCGTACCAGAGGTATCTTAAGAGGAGATTTGGTCGAAGTGATCAACATCACAAGGGCTCCAGATCCAGCAGAAAACGTTGCTGTTGGCGAACCAGAGGGCACAGATCGGTGGCAAGTGGCAAGGGAATCAAGTGTGAGGTGGGACTGAGAATACACGGCCTGAGAGTGTGATGGAGACTTCAGAAGGGTGTGCACCCGAGAGGTAGAATAAATCGCTTGCCGGCTACCATGAAAGGGAAGGGGTGTGGGTTTTAGTTGGGATGCTGTGACAAAGAGCTAGCATTGACTTGATTTGTCTTGTCTGTGAATCTCTGCCCCATGCGGCTGCTGCACCTGCGCACATTGCCAGCAGAGGGCAATGAAATGCTGACCCTGACCAATATCCCTGCTGTTATCTCAGAACAATGGGAATTGTGTTCTGGTCTGTCAGGAACACATTTCTCCAAGAATTCTGAGCACAGCAGCACTCCAATATTTACAAGGTTTCAGTGCAATTACTGTGAAAAAAATGCACGGCCCTCGAATTCATCAGCTGCTTTCCTTTCCAATCGTTGAAATTGCTGAAGCTTGCATTTCTGCGTGAAAGGGCACAAAGAACAATAGCCTACATTTATATAGCACCTGTAATATAATGAACTATGTCAAGGTACTTCTCAGGCATAAAGAATGGCACTTATCTGTCGATGGAAATACTCGATCGCGTTTAACTTTCAAGCCACTTTAAATTGATGTGTAAACGAAGTCAGGATAATGTGTGAAAAAAACAAACCTTCCACTCAGCGAGTAGTTAGGGTATGGAGTGCACTGTATGGAAATGGGGTGGAGGCAGTTTCATTGAGACATTCAAGAGAGCGTTGGATTTTTCTTTTGGATAATAGTGGTGCACAAGAGTATGGAGAAAAGGAAAGATTGGCACTACATAATAGAGCATTCTTCACCATGATAATTCTGAGATTCCCATCTGCCAGTGACTGGCAATCCAGAGAATAACCTTTCTGTGATTCTACTGAGGTTGAAAACCCATTCTTGCCTCTGAATTAGGCGATGACTTTTGTTGGAATAATTTGTGTTTACAATGCAATGGAATGGTAGTTAATACTGCAGCTGATTAAAGATCAGGTTTACTTATGTCTGGAGCACTGTGTTCAGTTCTGAGCAGATTGAGAACTGGATTAAAATGGTTAAATTATAACCAGTTGTATAAACTAGGCTTGTAACCCATTGGTGCTCCCTTATAGGGCAATCTGAGGTGTTTGAAGCAGGGTATTGAAAAGAATGATTTTCTTGTGTGACAGTATCCAGAAGAAGGGAATTTAAGTTTAAAATTTGCATGAGGCCTTTCAGGAAGCTGTTTTTACACACAGGGGAGTGTATTTATTTCAATTACAGATTAATCCTTCCAATATTTCCTTGCTGGTGCCTATTACATTTACAGTTATATCCTCTTGCACTACAATTACAGCCCAAATGGAATCAAACCTGCTCAGTTGACAATATTCGCTTCCCTCAATGAGAGGAGGGATGTGTCAGCCAAGTGTCACATCAAAATCACACTTCATTCTCACGATGGATCATGGTGCCTGCGCCCAGACTGTGGTCGATGTTGCATGCTTGTGAGTCAAAGAATTTGAGAATCCAGGAAAATTGGATTGCCTCCACCCATCACTAAGCACCCTGCGATGTCGGCCAGGTCACAATAAAACCGTCAGCGTCTCGAGAGAGAGGGTAAAGCAGGAAGGAGCAGTGGAAAGTTACACCGAGGATGGTGTAGGAAAGCCTCAGGCCAGCCTGGAGGGAAAAGGTAGAGAGCAGGATCAAGTCCAGAACGGCATGGCTCGGAGCCAATGGAAAGGCAAGCCGTAGGAATGTGTAGCTTTCGGACCGCGATCCTGGAGGTCTCAAAGGCACAATGATGACAGGGCGGGGAGATGGCGATGTGCCGAGACGAAAACGTTTTTAATAAAACTAATTTGCTTTGGTTTGATAAACTCGCACAACGTTGAGCTTTGAGCAAATGTGCATGGTGGGAAATTTGAGGGCAGCAAATGAGAATCGTGTGGTTTAGTCGAACTTGTAATCGTTCATCTTCCTCACTCATACAATCCCCCACAGTGTGTGAAAGCAGCCATTCAGCCCATGAAACCTACTCTGACCCTCCAAAGAGCATCCCACCCAGACCCACCCTATCCCTGTAACCCTGCATTTCCCATGGCCCAATCCACCCACCCTGCACATCTTTGGACTGTGGGAGGAAACCGGAGCACCCAGAAGAAACCCACGCAGACGCGGGGAGAATGTGCAGACTCCACACAGACCCAAGGGTGGAATTGAACCCAAGTCCCGGGCTCTGTGAGGCGGCAGTGCTAAACGCTGGGACACCATTCTGCTCTGTAACCTCCCTCAACCACTCAAAGTGCCCAGTGCCCTGTTAAACCTGTCAGCCCTATCTACTACCACCCCCACCCAGGCTGCTCTGATCTCTACTCTGTCTCTGAATGTGTACACTTCATAGGCCTGTACCCCTTTCACTTCCTGAGTCCTTGTCTCCTGGGTACAGACTGGGTGGTTCATTGGAGATATGGAGAGCACACTACCCTAAAACAGCACAAATCTCCCTTTACCTCCCTCTATGCACCAGAGCACAAGAAATGGAGCAGGAGTAGACCCTTCAGCCCATCGAGCCTGTACCACTGCCATTCAACACAATCATGCTTGATCTTGGATTTGAGCTCCACTTTACCATCCACTCTCCTTATCCATTGACAGACGGATTTCAAAGCCTTTCTATTCCAGCCTTAGTTACAATCAATATTCATCCACAACCCGCTCAGGGAGAGAATCCCAAAGATTCATGGAAATAAAGCCATGAGCTGCAGAAGCTGGAGATCTGAAACAAGCAGAAACTGAAATCGCTGGAGAAACCTCCAGTTTCTTTGAGCTGAAACAAGACCCAAAGCGTTAACTCTGTGTTGTCTCTCTCTCAGTGCCTCCACAGCTACCGCCAGACCTGGGGGGCTCCTCCTGCAGTTTCGGTTTCTGTTTGTCCCAAAGAATGATGAATCTTTGAGTGCAGTGATTTCGCCTCATCTCAGGCCCTTACACCGAGACCGTACCCCTGTCTTTCAGACTAGCCCCCAGGGCAGACAAGCTCTCATAATCAAGCCCATCAAACTCTTTCAGAATTTTAAATTCACCTTGCCTTTAATTCCCCATCTGGCGTCATATGTTCACGTGGCTTCCCCTTAAAGTTAACCACACTATTCAGCAGAAAGACACTCTGAGGCGGCTGGCTCTGTGTTCTCACCATCCTCTGGGTAATGGTACTTCCCGTGAATTCCCAACTGGATTTCTTAGTGACTGTTATTTATTTTGGGGGATAGGTTGTAGTGATTGTAACAAGGTCAGGCTGGTGGTCCTCAGAATATGAGTTCCCTGATTGGGGCTGTTAACCTGGTCCAATCAGGGAGCCCTGGCTGACAGATATAAACAAGAATGTCAGAGGTTCTGTTCACTCTGAGACCTGGCTCTGAGGAAACTGGATCAGTGCCAACGGCTCTCCACATGTAAATAAAGGGTGACCTGGTGATGGGATACCGGCCCCTGTGGACTTATTTCGCACATTATCTAAAGTTATCGGTATATCTGTAAAATAAATTAAAAGAAACTCTAAGCGGTGACGATTGGGAATTGTATAAGATACAGCGTAGTGGAAGCAGGCTATTCAGCCCATCGAGTACACACTGACCTTCTGAAGAGCAGCCCACCCAATCCCTGTAACCCTACATTCCCCATGGCTAACCCACCCAACCTGCACATCCCTGGACACTATGGGCAATTTAGCATGGCCAATCCACCTAGCCTGCACATCTTTGGACTGTGGGAGGAAACCGGAGCACCCAGAGGAAACCCACGCAGACATGGGGAGTATGTGTAAACTCCACACAGATGGTTGCCTGAGGGTGGAATTGAACGTGGGTCCCTGGCGCTGTGAGGCAGCAGTGCTAACCACTGAGCCACCATGCCCTAATAAGGACCATCAAAATCAGGAGCAGAAATAGGCCATTTGGCCCTTTGAGCCTGCTCCACTACTCAATGTGATCGGGTTGATCAACCAACTCAGTCCCCTGTCTCATTTTCTCCCTATATCCTTCAATCTCTTTCATCCTAAGAGCTCTATTTAAGTATCTAACTATTTTTTAAGTAAGTAGGTGCCACAGAACAAGAGCCATTGAAGATGGAAAAGCACAACATTGTAGATTTGGGGTTGTTAACCTGGACCAATCAGGAAGCACTTGGTGATCAATATTAACAGGGGATTTAGAATTTCCTCTGTTCAGCGGATTGACGCTAAGCTGGGGGTGGTCCCAGGAACCAGGGCAGTTTGGCATCAAGTAAACACTTCCAGCTACTCCTTTAAGCCTGCCTTCAACATTTGGAATAGTCTTTCTGCCAGACCATTGGGCGATGGATGGTTTGGAGCTGTCCTTATGTACCAAATGCCGTTTGACTTTAGGAAATATCCCAATTCCCTGCTGGTAAATGATGTCCCATTGTCAGTGACCAATATTACTGGGAGTCCATGTATCACGAACGATGCTCTCAGTCTGGAGACAATAAGCACTGCAGATGCTGAAAGCCAGAGTGTATAGGTGTGAGGCTAGAAAAGCACAGCAGGTCAGACAGCATCCGAGGAACAGGTAAGTCACCATTTCAGGCCAAAGCCCTTCGCAGGACTGGGGAGGGGAGCCCAGAAATAAATAGAGGGAGAGGGGTGGGGCTGTGAGAAGGGTAGGAGAGATGGTGATAGGTGAATGCAGGTAGGGAGTTATTGTGATTGGTCCGTGGGAAGGGTGGAGCGGATAGGTGTGTAGGAAAATGGACAGGTTAGGTTAGGTCAGGTCAGGAGGGGGTGGGCTGGACATGGGATATGGCTGGGTGTGGAGAGATTTTGAAGCTGGTTAAGTCAATGTTAAGGCCATTGGGCTGTAAGCTTCCAGGGCGAATTATCAGGTGTTGTTCCTCCAGTTTACATTTGGTCTCACTCTGACAGTGGAGGAAGCCAAGGATGGACATATCGTCAGGGGATTGGGAGGGGGAATTAAAACAGATGGCAACCAGAAGGTCAGATTGGTTGTTGCATGCAGAGCACGGATGCTCTGCGAACTGGTCCTCGAGTCTGCATTTGGTCTCCCCGATATGGAGGGGACTACATTGGGAGCATCGGATGCAATACATAAGGTTGGATGAAGTGCAGGTGAATCTCTGCCAGATCTGGAAGGATTGTTTTGGGCCTTGAAGGAGGTGAGAAGGAAGGTGTGGGGGCAGGTGTTGCACCTCCTGTGTTGGCAGGGAAGATACTGATGTGGTGGAGGAATTGGTGGGGAGTGGAGAGCTGATGAGGGAGTCACGGAATGAACAGTCCCTGCGGAAAGTGGATGGGGTGGGGAAGGAAATACCTTTTTGGTGGTGGGGTCTGATTGTAGGTGGTGGAAATGTTGGAGGTTGGAGGGGTGGTATGTGAGCTTCTCAATCATCATCCCTGAGTTTGCCAAACAAACTTTATGCACATCCAACCACGTTGAATGACCATCCACAATGACCAGGATTATTGAGCCCTTGTAAGGGCTGGGATGGTTGACATAACTGGGTCCAGGGATTTCCTGGCCATTCCCACGAATGTGAGGGCACTGCTGGTGGCAATTTTTGTCCTTATTGGCACTTTGGGCACTGCCCCATCCAACCCTGGCTGCCAGACATAGCTTCTTGTTAGTATTGTCATCTTGGAGACCCCTATATGATCCTGATAGAGTTCGGCCAGTATCTGGTGGCGACCTTTACTCGGGACAATCACCCACACTCCCCACAGTAATAGGCCGTCCTCTACAATGATCTAGTCTCTCTGGGCCCAGAAAGGTTTCAATCCTGGTTGCAACGGCCCTTCTGTTGCCCCCATTACTAACAGCTTTTTAGTTTCGCTAGGGCAGGATCATGTGTCTACAGTCAGATATTGTCAGTGATGACTGGAAGGGTGTCCAGGAAGTTCAAAACCAAAACGGACTCTTCCAGGGGAGGCACCACTGGTGGCGTATCTGCCAATGGGAGGCAGTTCAAGGTATCTGCATTAGCCACTTGGCTTCCTGGATGATGTTCTAACTTGTGCGCGCAAAGAATAAAGGCCCCAATGCTGAATTCTACTGGAAGCGATGGGTGGTACTGCCTTGTCTTTCTTCAGTAGCCCTAGCAGGGGTCTGTGATCTGTTACTATGACAAATTCCCATCCATAACGGTACTGGTGGAACTTCCTCACACCAAAGATGACCACCAAGTCTTTCTTCTCTATCTGCGCATAATTGCCTTCAGCCTCAGCCAAAGTATGGGAAGTAGACGCTATCGGGCATTCCTCTCTGTTGGGCCACTGGTGAGCCAACACGACCCTCATACTCTATGGGGAGGCATCGCACGTCAGCACTACATCTCTCTTCGGATCATAGTGAGCCGACACCTTAGATGACGATAACTGCTTTCTCACTTCCCTAAAGGCTATTTCTTGGCTATGCAACCATTTCCAAGGCTGACCCTTTTTCAATAGCAGGTGTAAGGGTGTCAATTTTCTGTAATAATTCACTAACCCGAGGAAAGACCTATGCTCCAGTACAGATGTGGGAGCTGGGGCTCCTTTGATCACCCTCACTTTCTCTTCCAACCGGGTGTAACCTGATCTTGTCGACTCTCTAACCCAAGTAGGTCACTTGGGGCACCTGGAACACACATTTTTGCCTTCTAAGGTATACACCTGCCTGGGAGGACCCTTTAAGCTCTATGCCCTAGTTCTCCAAGTGCTCTTTATTTGTCTTCCCTATTATTATTACGTCATGCAGATAAATGGTAGCCTGGGGTAGGCCTTGTAAAATGTTCTTCATGCTCCGCTGGAAAAGGTGCAGGCTGATGATGCCCCAAATGGCTGTCTTCTATATTGGTATAAAACCTAAAACCTAATTGTAGCAAACTGCTGGGACTCCTCATCCAGTCGCAATTTCAGGTAGGCATGGCTCATGTCCAGCTTTGTAAAGGATAGCCCCCACCCGGCCAACTTTGCATACAAGTCCTCTATGCGAAGGATTGGATATTTATCCAGCTGCGAGAAGCAGTTTACCATAAATCCCTACTAAAGGCGAACTGAGCAGTCAGGGTTCACAATCGGTAAGACCGGTGCTGCCCATTCTGCAAACTGCACTGGTTTGATGATTCCTTCGCCCTCCAGCCTCCTGATTTCCACCTCTATTTCTGCCCGCAAAGCAAATGGCACTGGGGGGGGCCTCACAAAATCTCAGAATTGCTTCCTGGTCAACATATAAAGTGGATTTGGCCCCTTTGATGGTCCCAAGCCCCTCCTGAAATACTCCTGGGTATTTCAATAGCACTTCACTGAGGCAGCCATTTTCCAATCGAAAAACGTTGAGCGAAATCCAGACGAATCTTTCTCAAGCAATTCTGCCCCAATAGGCCTGAGCCCGAGGTTCTCACTACCATCAGTGGTAACTGCACCAACTGCTTCTCATAGGATACTGGAACCAAAGTCATATCCTTAATCTGCAACGGTTCCCCAGTGTATGTTCTCAGTCTGGCTGAGGTCTTGTGTAAACTTAAACATTGGAGTCCTGAGTGAACCTTGTTAACTGGGTGACCATTTAACCAAACATTAATTTTAATCAGATGCGATTTGGATGTCACTCCAGCAATTTCTGCTTTTGTTTCAGCTCTTTGTTTTATTTTAAACAGAATCTTTTGAAAAGTCTGTGGAATGTTTTACCCTAATGGAGAAATTCCGCAAACATAAACTTAATTTTCAGGGCCGGAGACGCTGTTTATAAGTAGAGATAACAAGTTGCAGAGCTGGATGAACACAGCAGGCCAAGCAGCATCAGAGGAGCAGGAAAGCTGACATTTCAGGCCTAGACCCTTCTTCAGAAATGGGGGAGGGGAAGGGAGTTCTGAAATAAATAGGGAAAGAGGGGGAGGCGGATAGAAGATGGATAAAGGAGAAGATAGGCGGAGAGGAGACAGACAGGTCAAAGAGACAGGGATGGAGCCAGTAAAGGTGAGTGTAGGTGGGGAGTTAGGGAGGGGATAGGTCAGTCCAGGGAGGACGGACAGGTCAAGGGGGCGGGATGAGGTTAGTAGGTAGGAGATGGGGGTGGGGCTTGAGGTGGGAGGAGGGGATAGGTGGGAGGAAGGACAGGTTAGGGAGGTGGGGACAAGCTGGGCTGGTTTTGGGATGCAGTAGGGGGCGGGGAGATTTTGAAGCTTGTGAAGTCCACATTGATACCATTGGGCTGCAGGGTTCCCAAGCGGAATATGAGTTGCTGTTCCTGCAACCTTCGGGTGGCATCGTTGAGGCACTGCAGGAGGCCCAGGATGGACATGTCGTCTGAGGAATGGGAGGGGGAGTTGAAATGGGTCGCGACTGGGAGGTGCAGTTGTTTAGTGCGAACCGCTAGGCCCGAAACATCAGCTTTCCTGCTCCTCTGATGCTGTGTTCATCCAGCTCTACACCTTGTTATCTCAGATTCTCCAGCATCTGCAGTTCCTACTATCTCTGTTTATAAGTAATTTGGAAGCTGGGAAGCCAGTTATACTGTCTTGGAAACAGTGAAACTTTCTCAAGGCTTTTACAGGGGGTTACACTGTTAGAGTAGAAATTCTAATCAGTTTAAAGATTTTCTGCACATTGTAGTCTGATGGGGCTGGGTGGGATGTGTAGAATCATTGACATTGATTTCTGGATTGTTGTGTTACTCTTAACCAACCTCACATGGCCAATGTTAATTGCTAAGATTGAGAGTTGACGAAGTCTAAAGTTTCTCTTTTCCCCAACACATAATCCTTTCACCTTCAATGATTTGATCACCAGAAGTTACATTGCAGCGAATCACTCCTGAGAATTAAGAACCAACTTCCACTCACTAAAAATAGAATTAGAATTAGAATTAGGTTTTATTGTCAGGCGTACTCAAGAACAGGGAAAAAGGAAAAATGTACAATGTCATCATTCCGAGCAGCAGCTTAGCTACAAAAATAATTAGGTACAAAATCTTAGGTACAAAGCAAAAAAATAAAGAAACAAAGTTAGAAGTTAAACATTGCAGTACTTCTTAGAATTAAATAGAAAAATAAAGAAATTAAGTTAAAAGTTTGATTGTGTTTCTCAGCCATTTTGGGCTTGCATTCCATACAAGGGCTTGATCTCCTAAGCTTTGGCCTGCTCTCCATTAGACCGTGGGCTGCCTGCTCCCGCTGCCACCGCAGATGCCAGGGGACCTCCACCACTGCCACATTGGGCTCGCTCTTCCCGCATTAGGCTCGACCTCCGACCATCAAAGCCCCTGCTCTGAGACCCCAGTCGCTGCCCCGCTCCAGACCCGACAAAGCTACAATGCTGTAGTCACTGCTCACTGTTTCCAGAAGGTACGTGAGTAAGTGTACATTCAGCAAGATGCACCACTCCGTTGTGTTTTCCTGTTCTGTTCCAACCACCTGATTCATGTTTGCTGCCCGCTCGATAATGTTACACAAACTGATTGCTGAACTGCCGAGAGTGCTAATGGCCTGTTCGTTCTCATGTTCCTACAACAAACTATCTCATTCTGATGGTGTTTGCTAATACCTTATACCTTGCAAAGAAAACAAGATCCGTAACTACGCTGTCATGTTAAAATTGCAGAACAATGACTGTGGTGGGTGCAGGGAATAAAGGCTTTTGCAGCTTGAATGGTCAATAATGCAGTTGAAGAGAAGACTGATCCATTAGATTTGAAGGGACAGGGAGGTAGCATATTTCCTGTAGGGCCAGTTGTGTCCTGTAAAAGACAGTGCCTTTAATTGTTTCTAGTACTCTTACCATATCTTCTCTCCTAGCAGGAAGGCATGTCTGTCTCACCGTCCCCATCCTCCCCAGTCTGTTCATTAACCCATGAAGCAACCTTCCCACTCGGCGTACCTGGCTAAAGCTGCCATCGTTTGCATGTGAATGGCTATTCCACCATGGTGGCTTCACTGCCAGACCCAATTCTGCCCCCAGCTCCGGCTCCTTGGTACACAGATCCCAACAGGGATCCCAGATTCCCGATTTCAGGAACCCACAAAATCTCAAACAAGCACGGAGAATGCTGGAGAAACTCAGCAGGTCTGGCAGCATCCCTGGAGAGAGATAAAGAGTTAACGTTTCGAATCCAATATGACTCTCCTTCAG
>NC_063354.1:7357027-7373876 GCF_021869965.1 Rhincodon typus
GGGTTTCCTCCCACAGTCCAACTATGTGCAGGCTAGGTGGATTGGCCATGGGGAAATTGCCCATAGTGTCCAGGGATGTGTAGGTTATGTGGATTATAGGGGGATGGGTCTGGGTGGGATGCTCTGAGGGTCAGTGTGGACTTGTTGGGCTGAAGGGCCTGCTTCCACACTGTGGGGGTTCTATGATCTGTTCTTCCTCTTAGCCTTGCTGGCCGTAGTCTCTAACTCACCTTCAATCATTTCACTTGCTGACCTATAGCTCTGGTTCCCACCCCACTCATGCCACACTAGGTTAAACCCTCCTGAGTGGTACTAACAAACCTCCCTGGCAGGATATCAGTGCCCCTCCAGTTTAGGTACAACCCATCCTTCTTGTACAGATCCACCATCCCTGGAAAACATCCCAATGATCAAGATATGATGGAAACATGCAGACAGGATAAGCCTTGCTCTGTCAGAGCATTATGCCAATTCAGTTTGTGAAGATCGGTGACATTTTCCAAAAAGCAACATTAACCTGGGGCGTTATGTCACATTGATTTCTGCGTGATGTACGGGGAGAGGAACTAAATCTGAAACATTATCTTCACTCTTTCACAGGTACTGCCAGATCTGCTGAGTATTTCCAGCACTTTCCATTTTTATAACACAGTTTCAGCATCTGCAGTGTATTGACTTATTTTGTATGAGGGTAGGAACGCATTAGGGTTTATGCTACTGAAAGGGGAAAGTTGGAAGAGCAAAAGAGAGGCCCTGGGATAGGATAGAGGGAGGAAAAGATGAAATGACAAAGACGTCGTTGAATTAAATGGAAATGAACGTAATTTTTTTAAAATTCGCTTGTGAAAGGTGGACGTCGCTGGCTGGGCCCAGTATTTCTTGCACATCCCTAGTTGCCCCTTGAGAAGCTGGTGGCGAACTGCCTTCCTGAACTGCTGCAATACGAAACAAATGATTTTTTGAGAGTGATTGCGCATGGCAAAATAAACAACAGCTCTTTCCAAAAATAAAAAAGACATTTTTAAAAATGTTCTAAATGGCATATGACAAAAGAAATCAAAGAGTCAGTTGTTGAAGTCAGTGTTGAGGCCTGAAGGCAGTAAAATGCCTAAATGGAAGGTGAGGTGCTGTTCCTGCAGCTTGCATTAGGCTTCACCTCCTCTCAGTTCTGAAGAAGAGTTACATTCAACTGGAAACGTTAATTCTGTTTCTGTCGCACACACATCTGCTGAGTCTTTCCAGCACTTTCTGTTTGCCTTCAGTTCTGATTTGGGCGGTATGGTGGCTCAGTGGTTAGCACTGCTGCCTCAGTGCCAGGGACCCGGGTTCGATTCCACCCTCGGGCAACTGTCTGTGTGGAGTTTGCACATTCTCCCCGTGTCTGCGTGGGTTTCCTTTGGGTGCTCTGGTTTCCTCCCACAGTCCAAAGATGCACAGGTTAGGTGGATTGGCCATGCTAAATTGTCGGTAGTGTTCAGGGATGTGTCAATTAGGGGAATGGGTCTGGGTGGGATGCTCTAAGAGTCAGTGTGGACTTGTTGGGCCAAAGGGCCTGTTTCCACAAGATAGGGATTCTATGAAAAGCCCAACAGTCTGAAACCTCTTTCTCCATATGCTGCCAAACTTGCTGAGCATTTCTGCTTTTGATGTAATACAGTAAATAATTTAATCGTGTCAATAAACACTGATTCATAGATTAAATTTTTATTCTGAGCATCTTGTATGGTTGATGTGATCTATCTGATGTGCAGTGGAATTCTACGTGTTAACTGTGTAATAATTGATCACTTGGCCTTTCTGTGATTGCTGCATCCCACTTTCTTGATATAACAAGCCTGGCGGTGGAGAAGTGTTGGTTTAATCAGAACTAGTGAGCAATGTTGGGAAATGCTTGTACGATTGTCACAGTCTACTGTGTAATTGTTTAAGTCAGGAAGTTATGAACCCAAGTTAGAAGCAGCAAATTGACAATTCTTAATATAACCTACAGAGAGATAGGAAATCTGAACAATGCCAGTTCCTTCGCGAATACTTCCCAAGATTTTTGTAAAGAACTTAATTAATTATGAAGACCTTCCCTGACGCTAAACAGTAAACACAGTTCCCAATTCCCACTTGATAGTGAGCAACAGTCTATTTTCATGACCTGACATGAGGGGCTGAACGTCCTCCTCTGCACCTACTTCTTATGTTTTTATGTACATGATTAAACAAACACACTGTACAATTGCACTGAACCAACAAATCACCGATCTCTGAGATGTGACAGGCTCTAGCAGATAGTGGCACACACTGGGGTCAGCCTTTCTGAGATTGAATCATAGAGTCATTGATATGTACAGCTCAGAAACAGACCCTTCAGTCCAACTCGTCCATGCTGACCAGATATCCTAAATTAATCTAGTCTCATTTGTCAGTATTTGGCCCATATCTCTCCAAACCTTTCCTATTCATATACCCATCCAGATGCCTCTTAAATGTTGTAATTGTACCAGCCTCCACCATTTCCTCTGGCAGCTCATTCCATACATGCACCACCCTGAGCGTGAAAAAGTTGCCCCTTAGGTCCCTTTTCAATCTCTCCCCTCTCACCTTAAACCTATACCCTCTAGTTTTGGACTCCCCCACGCCGGGGAAAAGACCTTGGCTATTTACCCTATCCATGCCCCTCATGATTTTATAAACATCTATAAGGTCACCCCTCATCCTCCGATGCACCAGGGAAAATAGCCTCAGTCAATTAGCCTTTCCCTACAGCTCAAACCCTCCAACCCTGGCAACAGTATTTTCTGAACTTTTCAAGTTTAACAACATCCTCCCTATAGCAGGAATTGCACGCAGTATTCCAAAAGTGACCTAACCAATGTCCCGTAGAGCTGCAACATGACCCCCCCAACTCCTATACTCAAAGCACTGACCAATAAAGTCAAGCGTACCAAATGCCTTCTTCACTATCCTGTCTACCTGGGACTCCACTTTCAAGGAACTATGAACCTGCACTCCAAGGTCTCTTTGTTCAGCAACACTCCAGATATCAATGCGAATTGTACCGTTTCAGTTAACAGCCCAATTTTCCTTTCAATATGTATTTGCACATCCCAATTCTCTGTTTAAGTAAACAGCTCTATCAGTGAAGGTAGCCACTCCCATGTCCGGGGTAATACAAACACATTTTACTTCTGCTATTCCTGGTCATTTCTATTATTTTCTAAAATTGTTTTAATAGTTGGAAGTTTCAACAACAACTATTTATCACTCACTTCCTGCTGGTTGCTATTAATAACTTGAAGGAAGCACATCACAGGCAGTCAGAGTGAGCACTTTCAACATGCTCTTACATCAGAGAGAACAGGGCGGGGTGGAGAGCATTCTTCCAACTGTATTTATAAATGTCACAGCCTTGTGAAGGAGCTCTTAACTCATCTAAGCTGTATACAATGGATTAGAAAGTGTGCACTAATATAACTCAAGCTCAGCTCCTAGAAATCTCTGCAGGAGTCCCTCAGGGTAGTGTCTTCGGCTCAACCATCTTCAGCTGCTTCATCAATGACCTTCCCTCCATCATAGGGTCAGAAGTGGGGATGTTCGCCAATGATTGCACAATGTTCAGCACCATTCGCGACTCCTCGGGTATTGACAATGCCCATGTTCAAATGCAACAAGATCTGGACAATATCCAGGCTTGGGCTGACAAGTGGCAAGTAACATTTGTGCCACATAAATGCCAGGCAATGACCATCTTTGCTCAGAGAGAGTCTAACCACTGCCCCTTGACATTCAATGGCATTACGATCGCTGAATGCCCCCACTATCAACCTTGGTGTTACCATTCATCAGAAACTCAGCTGAACTCACCATATAACTATAGTGGCCACATAACAGCAGGTCAGAGACTAGGAATACTGCAGTGACTAACTCACCCCTGCGAAAGCCTGTCCACCATCGACAAGGCACAAGTCAGGAGTGTGATGGAATACTCCCCACTTGCCTGGATGGGTGCAGCCCCAACAACACTCAAGAAGCTCCACACCATCCAGGACAAAGCAGCCTGCTTGATTGGCATCACATCCACAACCATCCACTCCCTCCACCACCGACGCTCAGTAGCAGCAGTGTGTACTATCTACAAGATGCCCTGCAGAAATTCAGTAAAGATCCTCAGACAGCACCTTCCAAACCCACAACCACTTCCATTTTTGAATATTGTTGGAGCTGCACCCATCCAGGGAAGGAGGGAGTATGCTATCACGCTCCTGACTTGTGCCTTGGACAAACTTTGAAAAGTCAGTAGGTGAGTTACTTGCTGCAAGATTCATAGCCCTCGCCTGAAATTGTAGCCACAGTGTATAGATGACTAGTTTAGTTTACTTTCTGGTCAATGGTAACACCCAGGATGTTGTTAATGGACAAGTCAGAGATGGTAATACCATTGAATGTCAGGGGGCAATGGTTAAATCCTTTCATGTTAGAAATAGTAATTTCCAGGCACTGGTGTGCTGCAAATGTTACTTTCCACATGTCAGCCCAAGCCTGGATATTGTCCAGATCTTATTGCAATTGAACACAGACTGCTTCTGTATCTGAGAACCGTGCTTAACATTGTACAATCACCGGCAAACATCCCCACTTCTGACCTTATGATGGAGGGAAGGTCATTGAAGAAGCAGCTGAAGGTGGTTGGGCAGAGGACACTACCCTGAGGGACTCCTGCAGAGATGTCCTGGAGCTGAGATGACTGCAATCATATTCCCTCACTAAATGTACCTCCAACCAGCAGAGAGTTTCACCCCGATTCCCATTGACTCCAGTTTTGCTTGACTCAAGTTTCTGTAAATTTGAGCTCCTAAACTGCAGGAACAAGGGAGCT
This sequence comes from Rhincodon typus, assembly GCF_021869965.1. Classification (NCBI taxonomy): domain Eukaryota; kingdom Metazoa; phylum Chordata; class Chondrichthyes; order Orectolobiformes; family Rhincodontidae; genus Rhincodon; species Rhincodon typus. Next base: position 7,361,895 of record NC_063354.1, read on the forward strand.
AATGACAGAGTAATTAATAACCCCTAGGAAATTGATAGTGGGACTTTCAGTGATAGTGAATGTCATTGAATATTAAGGGGTGATGGTTTGACATTGTCTTGTTGTATTTGTCCATTGCTTGGCATTTGAAACTCAGAACGATACATGAAACATTGCAGCCATTAGTCCAACGTAGAAAGGAGTATTTGAGTTCCTTGTATTTCTTTTGAAAAGTGTATACCAGTCCCTGTCATCCATAAGTTCACCAGTTCACACTAAAGCCAGATTTCTGAACAAAGAAATGCTCTGATTAATAGTGAAACAAGAACAAAACTCAAAGAATATTTCAAATCTGGACTGATAGCAAATTAAAAAGGTTTTGTGGATTTGGATAAAAATTTAAGGATGGCACATTTGTGACCCGCTGTGAAGTTCCTTAGGTTAATAAGTTAAGCTGGGAGACAAAGTGAACTTTTAATTTCTGAATCATGGAAAAAGAATAACTGGACAGTGCAGAAACATAAATAATAGGAGCAAGAGTGGGCCATTCGGCCCTTAGAACCTGCTTTGCCATTCAATATGATTGTGGCTGACTATCCAACTCAGTCCCCTGCTCCCAGTTTCTCCTCATTCCCCTTATCCCTAAGAACTATATCTAACTCTCCCTAAGAACTATATCTAACTCTTTCTTGAAAACAAGGTAACAGAATAACAATGATGTTGGTAATATGTTTAATAACAATTTTGATTTCTGTCACACCCAAAGGAAGATTTGAGTGGTGTAATGGGATGGCCTCAATGTTGTGGATGTGCCTGAGTTGGATAAATGGAATTTAGGCCTAACAGTCCCAGTTTTCATTGCACTCTTGCCTTGTTTTAGCTCACTCAGTTTGCTGATAAAACTGGTTTGCATTTCCTGCATTGTGGATTGGTTAATGATATGGATGTGGACCATACAAACCCGTTCTGATTACCTTGCCTTCGTTTTTTCATATTTCTAAGTCAGTCCCCTGAAAGAATTGTTGAATAAATGATTCTCTCCTGCCTGGCAGCGAAGCTCATGTTTCTAGCTTTCTGATGTGAACTGTGCAATGACTGCAGTTTCTTTAAGATTCTCCCCAAATTGCTGTGTTACCAATCTCTTTGCAATCAGCATCAGGAGCTGGGGGTGGAAGGGTGGGTGGTGGGGCTGTCACCAGTTCCTTAGCTTCACCATTGTTAATGTGATGGGTTATGATTACTTTAAAATCCACGACAACAGAACTCGGAGCGATTAAAAGCATTGAACGTTAAAAAGGAAACTTTTAAAGCTCTCTGCCAGCTCTTAGAAGGTGTCTGTAATTCACAGAGAGTGATCAGGGTGTCATCTTTACAGGAGAGCTTTTCAGAGCAATCTTATTTCCCAAGCTCTTTCTCAAGGTGGTTTTAAAGAAGGAGATATTTCTCCTTGCTGTCCACCCACTTACTGATCACCCAGATGCCGTTTTTGAAAAGAAGGTGCATTTCTGTAACGCCTTTCAAGTTGTTAGGATGTTCCAATGCTCTTTACAGACAGCGTAGTGACTTGTGAGGAAGGGTCCAGTTCTGAGGAAGGGTCACTGGATCCAAAACATTAACCTCTGATTTTTCTTCACGGATGCTATCAAACCTGATGGGTTTTCTCCCCTGCAATTTCTATTTTTGTTTCTAGTAACTTTTGATGCAGCGTCAAAGAAAAATGCATGAGCGCAGCAAGCTCCATAATAATCTCCAGAGTCTGCATCAGTGATGTTAGCAGCAGGATAAATATTACCCAGAGACTGGAGGTTACTAAAGACTGTTTAAATAACTGGCAAAAGTTATACCAATCAGTAATACAAGACAGACTTTGACGCAGGGTCTGAACCCCAGCTCAGAGACAGAAAGAGATTCCCTTCCCCAAACCTCCACTGTTCCTGACTGACTCTCCCCAAAAACTAACCCCACTTTCATCTATCAAAATCCCAGCTCAGTTCAACAACACACTTCAGCTGACCCCGGGATCCAAGCACATGGCTTTTTTTTAAATGTCCGCTTTGGAATTCACGCCCTCCTCCCTTAATTGAAAGGTGGCGTTGAAATCAAATGAGCCAATAATGTTGTTCGAGCCAAATTGTTGGGGTCTGTCCATGTGTGCGCAATGTCTCACACCTTAAGCCAAAGGAGAGTCTCTGAATGTGTTTTTTTTAATCTTATATATGAACAAACGTGAGGCTATGAGTGTTCGCACAGATATAATGCCAAGGACAGCATTTCTGACAGCACACTGAAAGTGCTTTTGCACTGACATTGTCACATTCTGGTCTAAACTCACATTTTAAAATACAGACAGTTAATAATACAATTAGTGGAAATTAATTAAAAATACAGCCTGTGTTCAGTGCAGATGATTAATGATCTATTGTTTAATTACAGTATAATTGAGGCCCTTCTTCTACTTAACCACCTGTTTGTTAGAGTTCTCAGATTGTTAGATAATCAAAATGGTTTCTGTGTGAGTACAAAATGGCATTGTGGCCTTGTTAGATTTACAAAATATATGTGTTTTTAAAGAGACTGTACACCATAACACCATAAGGAATAGGAACAGGAGTGGGCCATTCGGCCCCTCAAGCCTGCTTTGCCATTCAATAGGATCATGGGCTGACCCAACACTCCTCACATCCACTTTTCTGCCCTTTCCCCAAAATATTTGATTCCCCAACTGATCAAGAATCCATCTCTCCCAGCCTTAAATATACACAAGGACACTGTGGCAGGGAATTCCAAAGGCTTGCAACTCCCGAAACAACAGTCAACTAAATCTAAAACTAAAAGTCTCGAAACCCAGGGGTTCTTACGTTTAGGAATGGAGTTCACATACACCACCCACTGGGATTGAAGCTGAGAGAGAGCTTCTGGGGCCTTCGACTTCACCAGTCCAAAGCAGTAACCGAGAAACCCAATAATACATTAATCTAGAGATAGTAGGAACTGCAGATGCTGGAGAATCCGAGACAACAAGGTGCAGGGCTGGATGAACACAGCAGGCCAAGCAGCATCATAGGAGCAGAGAGGCTGACGTTTCGGGCCTAGACCCTTCATCAGAAAATCTACATCGTTAAACAGCTGAATACAATAGAGAGGTAAGTGAGATTAAACTGTAAAAGTTTCAGTGATCACAGCTTGTAGGTAACAAGTCCCCAGAGTCCAAAGCTGTGGGTTCAAGTTCCATTCCAGTATGTTCAAGGTAACCATCCTACTCCAAAGCAAAACAGGAGCAAGCCATTCAGCCCTTTTAGGGGCAGCAAGTGGCTCAGTGGTTAGCACTGCTGCCTCACAGCACTAGGGACCTGGGTTCGATTCCACCCTCGGGCGACTGTCAGTGTGGAGTTTGCACATTCTCCCCGTGTCTGTGTGGGTTTTTTCCAGGTGTCCGGTTACCTCCTACAGTCCAAAGATGTGTAGGTTAGGTGGACTGGCCATGCTAAATTACCCATAGTGTTCAGGGGATGTGCACCTTAGGTGGGTTCAAGGGGGTGGCTCTGGGTGGGACGCTCCAAGTGTCAGTGTGGACTTGTTGGGCCAAAGGGCCTGTTTCCACACAGTAGGGATCCTATGAGCCTGCTCCCCATTCAATATGATCATGGTTGACCATCCAACTCAGAACCCTTTCCCTGTCTTCTCTCCCCACCTTTGATCCCTTTAGCCCTAAGAAATATATCTAACTCCTTCTTTAAAACATTTGATGTTATATCCTTAAGTGCTTTCAGTGGTAGAGAATCCCACAGGCTCACCGGTCTCTGTGTGAGGACATTTCTCCCCATCTCAGTCCTAAATGTCGTACCCCCTAATCCTTAGACTGTGACCCCCTGGTTCTGGACTCCCCGGGTCATCAGGAATGCCCTTCCTACATTTATGCAGTTAGTGCTGTTAGAATTTTACAGGTGTCAGTGAGATTCCTCCCTCATTCCTCTAAAGTGCAGTACTGAGAAGGTGCTGCACTGTTGGAGCCGCTGCCTACTAAATAAAGCCAAGTCCCAGTCTGCCTCCAGAAAGCTCTAAGGGAAGACAATGCAGTGTTTTGCAGAAGAACAGTGCTCAGCTGTGAGTGTGCCTTGCATGAATCCTAATGCTGATATGCTTTATACTGTGACAGCTGCCCCTATGGGCTGTGCTACTCCTATACAATAAAGCCTGACCAATGTCCTGTCATGGATTCTATCCACCATTTGTCCTCTGGCTGTCTGCACAGCTTTCCTGAGGTTGCACAGCTTCTGAGCCACTTTTCTCTTATGCTTATACCAGAGCAACTCTTCGTCACTCTCAGTAAGTCCTGGAAACTCAACATAGGGTGGCACAGTGGCTCAGTGGTTAGCACTGCTGCCTCACAGCAGCAGGGACCCAGGTTCAATTCCACCCTCAGGTGACTGTCTGTGTGGAGTTTGCACATTCTCCCCGTGTCTGTGTGGGTTTCCTCTGGGTGCTCTGGTTTCCTCCCACGTTCCAAAGATGTGTAGACTGGGTAGATTGGCCATGGGAAATTGCCCATAGCATTCAGGGATGTGTAAATTAGGTGGGTTATGTGGGGATGGGTCTGGGTGGGATGCTGTGAGAGTCAGTGCAGACTTTTGGGCCAAAGGCCTGTTTCCACACTGTAGCAACTCTACAATAAGAGCTAAGAGCAGGAGTAGGCCATTCAGCCCCTTAAGCCTGCTCCACCATTCAATATGATCATGGCTGAGCTGATCTTGACCTCGGCTCCACTTTCCATTCAGCTCCCCATAACCCTTCAATCCCTTACTAATTAAAAATCTGTCCATCTCCTCTTTAAATTTACTCAATGTCCCGGCTTCCACCACATTCTGGGGGGAGTGAATTCCACAGATTCACGACACTTTGAGAGAAGTAATTTCTCCTCATCTCTGTTTTAAATCTGCTGCCCCTTATCCCAAAACTATAACCCCTTGTTCCGGATTGCCCCACGTGAGGAAACTTTCCCCTCTGCATCAAGTTTGTTAATCCCCTTTAGCAGTTTATACTCTTCAATAAGATCTCCCCTCATTCTTCTAAACTTCAGACAGTATAGGCCTAATCTGCTCAATTTCTCTTCATAAGGCAAACCTTTCACCTCTGGAATCAATCTAGTGAACCTTCTGTGAACTGCCTCCAATACAATCACAACCTTCCTCAAGAAAAGGGACAAAATTTGTACACAGTACTCCAGATGCATTCTCACTAATGCCTTGTACAGTTCCACACTTTTACGTTCAATTTATTTTGCAATAAATGCCAAAATTCCAACACCTTCCATTTTACCTGCTCTACATGTTTTCTGTGAATCATACCTAAGGATACCCAGATCCTTCTGTCTCGATGGATTTTGATGTTTAATTGCATTAAAGTATACATCCTACTGAGCACAGGGTTCACCACCACTCTCCGAGTCTCAATCACATCTCTGCTGATCTCAGAGTAGTATCATCATTATTGACACAATCATTTCCCATTGTACCACAGATGGAAGAGTTAACTTGAGTATCCTGCCCAATAGTTATCCCTCAACCAACATCATGAAAACGGATCATCAGGTCATTACTATTCTGTGCAAATTTGTTGCTGTGTTCGCTACAATAGAGCCGTGACTCCACACCACTGATTGTGAGATAGTAGGAACTGCCGCTGCTGGAGAATCAGTGGTAACAAGGTGTACAGCTGGATGAACACAGCAGACCAGGCAGCATCAGAGGAGCAGGAAGGCTGATGTTTCGGGTCTGGACTCTTCTTCAGAAAGATTTCTGAAGAAGGGTCCAGACCCAAAACGTCAGCTTTCCTGCTCCTCTGATGCTGCCTGGCCTGCTGTGTTCATCCAGCTCTACACCTTGTTACCACTGACTGTGAAGTATTTTGCGATGTGTGCCAACTGTATCAGGTACTGTTTGAATGCAAGTCCTTTTTTAATCTTCTCAGAATTATGTACAACTAAGATAAGAGGTTCTTTTGATGCTGAGGAAATCCTCAACCTCTGTGGAGAAAGTCAGAAGTCACACGACACCAGGTTATAGTCCAACAGGTTTATTTGAAATCACAAGCTTTTGCAACACTGCCCCTTCATCACGTCACCTGACAAAGGAGCAGTGCTCTAAAAACGTTGTGTTTTCAAATAAACCTGTTGGACTATACCCTGGTGTCGTGTGACTTCTGACTTTATCCACCCCAGTCCAACACCGGCACCTTCACATCATGGCTACCATAGACAAAGGAATGTCATTTTTCCCCTGAGAAAAAATTTGAGACTGGCTCACACAGTTCCTTCCATCAGTACTTTTGGATTATATTGTGAGGGGCTGAGGGAGAAAGGAAGAAGAGAAGGGTGAGGAGAGAAAGGAGAGGGGAAAGGAAAAAAAACAAAGGGGAGGAGGAGAAAAGAGGAAGGAATGTAGTTTGGAGGGGAGGAAGAGAATGAGGGAAGGAGTGCAAAAAGATGGCAGTGGAGTGTACAGCTAATAATTTATTTAATTTTTCAGGAACTTTAAACTATAGTGTAGTTTAAAAGGCAACTATATATAGCAGAAACTGTAAACAAACAAGTTGTCTTAGATTGCATTTTTTTTTAAATTGGCTAAATTTGTCGTGGAACCCTGCTGTGGGAAATATTTTTTTCCCAAAAATATTATATTTTTATTTATATAGATAAACATATATACTTACATACATAATTTAAAAAATTAAAAGTACTTTCCAAAACATTTCAAATTGAACATTACAAGATGTACCATAAAGTTCAATTTCTCCCCATTCACAATGTTTCACTCTAAGATGCCTCATACTATTCAAACATACTTGATATTCACAATAAACTGCTAAAATTCTCATGCTGAGAAATAATTATCTTGGCTTCCTTTCTGTTTTTACCAAAAATATCTTTTTTCATTCTTTTTTGCAAGTATATCACATGATTACTCCAAGTAGATACTAAATAAAGTGCAAATCAAATCAGTTTCTTCCAATACTGTAGGTTATTCACTTTATTTATAATCACATGTTAATGTTTGCAACAGCCATTGTGTAGTGGGGGGGTGGGGGGGCGGTATTTCACAGGTCCCAGCTGGAGAGCCTTATACAACACCCTTTCCCACTGCACTAAGTTTATAGGCTTTTTCCTGGAGCTCAGGATGTGTCCATTTAAATCTCTGGATCATTGGCAGCTTTTGGTGCTGGAAGACCAGCCTGTTTTAGATGAGTTTTGGATGAATAGACCAACATAAGCTCAAAAATGCATGTAAAAACTATTTGTGTCAGGTTATATTGCTTTCTTTTTGTGGCCTCTGTACTTGTACATGGTGACGGTAAGGACTGAGGGAAAAAGTGCAGGATACGTGTATAAAAGAGGACACAAACAAGTGAGAGAAAAACTGAAACTTATCAGTTATCCTTCTGGCCAGGCACTTCAAAGAAACATGGAATGTACATTTTAACATGGAATAAATTATGTCGAGCCATTTCAAATTCTACAGTTCTAACTTTTTTAAAATTACAACATCAGTATTCTCTAAAAGATAGAAAAATGTCCTGATGGAATGCTAATAAGTAGTTAAAGGTGTTTATCATTGGGCCAACAGAACAGAACAGTTACTCTTGGATGTCATTTTTATAGCTGACTGATATATACACCTTCTCATGAGAGACCATCTTTCACTGAGTTGACGGTCCTCCAGCTGCGGATGATGTAGAGTTTGTGGTTGTGCAAGTTTGAAAAAGTTACAGCAGAAGAAGACACGGGTTATTCAATTCAACCTTTTGATTCTTAATGAAGGAACGCTGGAATGCAGTCTCCCAGTACCAGGCATTTTGCAATTGGGTTTCATGCATTTGGGGACATCAAAAGCACCAGCTTACCCAAAGTGTATTGGGTTAGCATTATCCTTCTACATTCCTTTTCTCCCCAAATATGTGCTCTATTCATAACATTTGCAATGCATTTTAACTCAAGAATGACAGAAATGCAATAAATTTAAACTTGTCTTCATAAAAAATGTTTCACTCTTAGATGCCTCAAAATGATTGTTATAGTCTTAACTTTCACAATATACATTTTACATCAAGGTATACAGACCAAGGGAAAACTGATATGAAATTGGAAATTACAGAAAGGGCAACAGAAATTAAATTTCTCTCCATGGATCATGTTCCATTCTGACAGCTCTTGATACAATTGCAATACTGTTGATTTACACAGTGTACCTCCCTTGTCAAAATTGATCTTATCTCCGCAGTCTTTGTAGGACACATAGACAAGGGATCCCACATCACTACGGGCAACCATGTGTGCTGTTGTCAAACCACGCCAAAGTGAAGGGGACCAGAACACACGAATAAAGAATGCCAGATGAAGATACCACATGACAATAATACATTAACCATATGGTGCTAAAGAATAAATATTTAATACAGGAGAAATCTAACCACAAAAGAAGATTCTGTTGGACAGTGACAGAAATTCCCGGATTTCAGAAAGTCATAGTGATGAATCCACTCTGAAAATGAACGTGAGCTGATTAAATTTAAGCTGCTATCCATTTAAATTAGCAAAAGTACATTCAATCAAAAAAGAAAATGTCTATTTTCTTTCCACACTGATCTGGTTGAAAGACTGAATATTCAAAATTGCCAACACCGTAATGTTTATGGTGTCAGCTCTGGATTATGCAGTGTGCTCACACACGGTATCAATAAGCAAACAAATCAGTCTTCAATTCAATGGTGTTAGAGAGAAGCACAGCCTGTGTGTGAGTCTATCCCTCGTTTTCACCTTCTATTTGTTGGATAGGCAAAAATCAATGCTACAAACACAGAGTAAGCTGGAGAAACTCAGCAGGTCTGGCAGTGTCAGTGGGGAGAGTAAACAGAGTTAACGTTTCACGTTTGGTATGACTCTTATTTAGAAGAAGACTCAGAACATTCACTCTGTTTTTCTCTCTTCACAGATGCTGCCAGACCTGCTGAGTTTCTCCAGCAACACTCTGAGCATGTTTCCGATTCCCAGCACCCGCAGTATCTTGACTTCATTCAAGAATCGAAGCTTTTCTTTTTAATGAAATTTGCCACCACACTCTGCTTGGACTAGCCATATTTTCTTCCTGGAAACAGATCATAGTTAAACTTGGAGGGTAGCACAGTGGCTCTGTGGTCAGCTACTGCTGCCTCACAGCACCAGCGACCCGGGTTCAATTCCACCCTCGGGCAACTGTCTGTGTAGAGTTTGCACATTCTCCCCATGTCTGTGAGGTTTCCTGCGGATGCTCCAGTTTCCTCCCACAGTCCAAAGATGTGCAGGTTAAGAGGACTGGCCGTGCTAAATTGCCCTGTAGTGTCCTGAGATGTGCAGACTAGGTGGGTTAGCCATGGGAAATATAGGGTAGGGGGTGGGATGGCCTTTTGAGGGTTGGTGTGGGCTGAATGGCCTGCTTCCACACTGTAGGGATTCTATGAACTTGGACAATTCTGTCACAGAGAATTGAGTGAGAGACTGTGAAGTTGAGTCACTTCACCGAATACCATCTATCCATTCTCCCAAGCATCCACTCAGGTCAAAACTAATCTGAAATGTCAAAAACATAATGAGTTTCCACTTGAAAGGGTCATGGATCACTAGAAAATGGAGTATGTGTGAAGCCAAGTAAAATTCAGTAGGAGAAATCATTGATTGAACATGAAGATCACACAGCTTGTTTTTAATGGTATTGACAGCACAGATAAATGTGTTCAGCAAGTTGAAACTCCCTCCTTCTGAGATTTTGCCGAGATCAATCTTTTAATCATCATAAAGTCTTTGAAAGGATATGTAGGAAAGCTATGAAGATGATTCAGTCTGTCAGGAATTTAACTGAGGTTAAGAAAATTGCGCTTGCCTTTTATGGAAAAAAACTTTTGAGAAAATCTTTAGCAACATGTAAGGATTACGATCAGGGCTGGTCAAGAAGATCCAGACAAACTGATAACTACCCTGAAGGGTTAACTATCAGGGTTGGGGATAGTACTGAGCAGGTTGCAAAGCAGCTGGCAATATTGTAAACTGAAGGAAAGAGGTTATCAAAGTAAAACTATTGAAACAGGCAGTAAATGTGGCTGCTTTGTTAATCTTTATCTCCTTTGTCTGTTCTGAATATTTTTATGATTGTGTGCTTAGACCATATGATAAAAGGTTAACACAGATTTGGCACAGGAGTGTGGGTAATGGGATTCCTGTGGTAGTGCCCCCATCCCTGAGCCAGGAGGCTGAGATTGAAGTCCCACCTGCTCCAGACATGTGTAATAACATCCCTGAACAGGTTGATTAGAAAGATCCAGAGGAGGGTGGATGGGTTTAGCGCTAACTCTGTGCTCCCAGCTGTTGTGAATGGTTCTGCTGTTACCATTCACACCTCCTCGAGTCCCATCCTTTTGTTTCTTCATGCCCCTTGCACTGTCATCGCTCCTGCCTTCCAACCTATCGGAAACTTTCTGCGTTCTTTCCAAACCTGCTTCCCCCGGCCCTGCACTTCACTCAAAGAGTGTTAAATCTCAAACACTTTCCAATAACAACGGGAGGTCATTGAACTCAAACATTAACTCTGCTTCTCTCTCCACAGCTGCTACCAGATCAGCTGAGTTTATGCAACATTTGCTTTGTTGTATTGCATTCTAAAAAATGTTTCCCTGCTGTGACACACCTTGACCAACCCCTGCTCAAGAAAGAGTGAATGGATGGTGAGATTATGTTCAGCATGGACTGGTTGGACCGAAGGGTCTGTTTCTGTGCTGTATGACTCTATGAGTTGTGAGTGCTGGTGGGGTGATGGGGTGGGTGAGAGGGACTTTGAGCATTTGAGATGAGCTGAAGCAGTCCAAACAAAGTTGAATCTTTGCCCTCACTGTAAAGCTGGGGTTGCAGTGGTATTATCGTGCAGTGAATCTCCTCTCTCTTACTGCGATTTCATCAGATATTCATGTTTTATTGCTCCTGGTGGTGTTAGTGAGTTATTACTTCATGGGCCGTTATCCTTATGGAACATCATCTTTACAGAGCTGAAAGACACACCCACTAGACCGGTACTTTTAAAGAATACAAAAACAACGTTGCTATTAATTCAAAGTCAATGCTCTGCTAATTATTCATCACACACAGACCCTTCATTTGAGAGTTTGTTCATTCATATCTAGACTCTCCCGTTCATTCGGAATAAGAGAAACGAGGGTTGTACAATGAATCCATTCCAACACTGACTGCTCACTAATACAGGGCAGCAACATTGTCAAGGTACCAGGATCATCATCCTGTCACTGATGGGCTCCAATTCCATTTCTGCTAAAGATTAAAACCCTGGATCACACTGGATTGGAAAACCAAGTGCTGCTCAAGTGGATCCCCCAAACCAAGATCTGACATTAAGAGAGACCACTATCGAAACTTTGCAGCTTACAGTGTTGTAGTAAAGTCTCATTGAGTACAGATACTTCCTGTAAACCTATAACCCTCCATATCCCACAAACTTCCACATCCGATATCCCCCCATAGCCCTACAACCCTCCATTTCCCACACCTCCCCCATACCCCTACAACCTTCCACATCCCACACACCCCCATAACCCTACAACCCTTCACATCCCACACTCCATAACCCTACAACCCTTCACATCCCACACCCCCTCACAACCCTACAACCCTCAACATTCCACACACACCCTGTAACCCTACAACCCTCCACATCCCACACAGCCCCTTACCCCTACAACCCTCCACATCCCACACCCCTTCACAACCCTACAACCCTCCACATCCCACACACACCCCGTAACCCTACAACCCTCCACATCCCAAACACCCCCCGTAACCCTACAACCCTCCACATCCCACACACCCCCATAACCCTACAACCCTCCACATCCCACACACTCCTGTACCCCTACAACCCTCCACATCCCACACCCCATATCCCTACAACCCTCCACATCCCACACCCCATA
>NC_063354.1:7373886-7384327 GCF_021869965.1 Rhincodon typus
ATCCCACACCCCATATCCCTACAACCCTCCACATCCCACACCCCATAACCCTACAACCCTCCACATTCTACAACCCTTGTCATCCTGTGACCCTCCACATCCTACTCACCTCCATATCTTCTAACCATTCTCATCCTACAACCCTCCATATCCTATAGCCCTCCACATCCTATAGCCCTCCATATCCTATGGCCCTCCACATCCTATAGCCCTCCATATCCTATAGCCCTCCACATCCTATAGCCCTCCATATCCTACGACCCTCCACGTCTTATGACTCTCTACTTCCTTCAGCCCTTCTCATCCTATGACCCTCATGCACCCTAAGTCTTGAGATCAGCAATTTCTGCACAAATCTCTCCACTTCTCTCTTCCTCCATTAGGCTGCTCCTTAAAATCTATCTGTTTCACCAGTCTTTTGGTCACTTTCCTTAATATTCCCTTATGTGGCTCGGTGTCAACTTGAGTTTGATAATAATTCTGAAAGGGACCTCGATGCTTTAATATATTAAAGGTGCTATATAAATGCAAGTTTTTGTTGGTGTTATGTTTATCTGTTATCACTGAAATGATAAATAATTGTATACCAACCATTTCTCAGACATAATGTATTTATATGCCTAAGTGGGTCAATCCTGTTTGTTTTTGATGTTGTTTTTGATCCTATTAAGAAACTAATAATCTAACATATGAAGAGTAAGTTGTCCACAAGTTATCAGTCAACAAGTTGTTGTCATAACAAACCTGGCCTGAGGAGAAACAAAGGTAACACATTGGCCGGAGTTTTTGGAGAGGTCCTCGAATTTCGCCAGAATAGCTCCTGAGTCCCAAATTCTGCAAATCCCAGTCCAGGCTTTTCACTTTTCAGGAGAAGATCTAAACTTTGGCAAGGCCCCAGGGATACCTCTTCCCTTTGAAGAGGCCACATCCCTTTTGGGATTGTTAGAAATGAACAAGAATGAACACAATGGATTCAATCATGGAAACTGACAAATAGTCAAAGCTTTTAACCTCCTCACTTTTCTAATGGTTTTGAAAAACAAACTTACCTGTAGTGTAAAATACAACCAATGCTTCCCATTGCAGTCTGTCTGTTGACGTAAGCCTGAGGGCTACCATCACAAGACAGGCAGATTTCACAACTCATCATTATCACGTTGGGGTACCTGTCAGTTTGCAGTCTGATTGATTGATTGATTGATTTGATTTATTGTCTCGTGTACCTAAGTACAGTGAAAAGCTTTGTTTGCAAGCAGTACAGGCAGGTCATAGTAAGCAAGGATGTACAGATCACAGGGTAAAAATAAACTTGGACAGCGTGAGGGATACAAGTTACACCACACAGTACGTGCGCGAGGCAAGATCAACACTAACAAGATCAACGTTATTTGAAGTTTGAGAGCCCATTCATCAGTCTAATAATGGCTGGAAGAAGCTGTTCTTGAACCTGCTGGTGCATGTGTTCAAGCTGATGTATCTTATGGCTGATGGAAGAGGTTGTAGGAGATCATTGCCGAGGTGGGAGGGTCTTTGATGATGTTGGCAGCCTTTCTGCGGAAATGAGAAGTGTAATTGGAGTCCATGGATGGAAGGTTGGCTTCCGTGATGGTCTGGGTTGTGCACATCACCTTCTGTAGTTTCGTACAGCCTGAGCAGAGCAGTGCCATATCAGGCCATTATGCACCCGGACAGTTTGCTTTCAATGGTGCACCTGTAGATGTTGTGAGGGACCTTATGGACATGCCAAATTTCCTGAGCTGCCTGAGGAAGAAGAGGCGTTGTTGTGCCTTCTTGACTGTCACATCTACCTGGGAAGACCAGGACAGGTCGTCGGTTATCGTCATTCTGAGAAACTTGACGCTTTTGACCCTCTCCACCTCCGCTCTGTTGATATAGATGGAGCCATGTTCTCCTCCCTTCTTTCTAAAGTCAATGATCAGTTCTTTAGTTTTGCCGACATTGCGAGAGAGGTTGACTGCTCCAAGTGCACGTAAAGCATTTGAAGGCTATGAATTCAGAAGCTTATTTTTCTAAGAGATTAGTTAGTTAGAGGAAATTAGACATAGTGAATAGTTATTATCAATTAAAGTGTATTTTTTTTTAATTATGAATTTACCAATAGGCATGTAAGAACTTTATTTTATTTCTTCTCAGCACTTGTTCTGAGTTCTACCCTGAATGGATAAGGGCTGAGTTGGTATGGATAACCCTAATCCTATTGCAAAGGCAAAAAGGAATTGGCTTATATTTGGCACTAAGTTGGCATTGGGACTTTAAGGGGCCTTGGATATGGGTATAGAGGAATAAGTTGGCATTTGTGTGCTGCCATCTATATCTTCTATTGTGAGGCTTCTTCCAGGGCTCACATGGTTTAGCAGGGAGACACTTTCTCTGGTCTAAGAAGAACAACATTATAGCATAAAGAAGATATAAGTCAATTAATTCTCTGCAACTATTTGCAGCTTATAAGAATTGACTCTGCATGACTGTGAAAACTCTTGCGAGTGCCTGCCTCCTACCAAGTGACGGTAGAAGGCATTTATTACACTCGATTGAATATTAACATACAGCTGGCGTGAGGGTCTCATGTGTGGGTGTGAGATGTGAGGTGGCATGGGTTGGCATGGAGGGAACATGGGGGTGTGTTGAGGGCTTGGGGGAGAGGGTTATGAGGGATGCAGGATGGTTTTTGTTCTGTTGTTTTCTTTAAAGCCGAGATAAAGTGCTGGAGCACTGAGACTGGCCAATCAAACAGCTGTCTCTGCCTCCCACAGAGTCCCCAAGACCGTCTTGGACTCTCTCTGGGAACAGTAGGCCCAACTCCAGTTACATATGGCGACCCCACCCTCACCATGACCACCACCTCCTCTCTCTCTCTCTCTCTCGGATTAGACAAATTCTCCTACATCCGGTGTGCAAATCCTAGAGATGATCTGACTCTGGATTCGGGCCATGAGCTCAATTCTCACCAGCCCCCACTGCTGGCCACAGTGGTCACTGCTTCCTTGAACGTGACAGAGCAGGTTCCATTGGCAGGACATCATTGGAAATAAGGAGAGAAGTTGGATAATTGCCACAAGATATAGGCCTAAAAATATTTCTAAGGAACGAAAATGCTCAGGGAGATGAAGAAATAAAGATTGAGGCAAGTGTGGATATACAGGAGCGAGAAAGATGAGAAGATAGCGAAGGAGCAAGGTGAGGAGATACAGATGGATGGAGGTGAGGAGCAAATGAGGGACGGAGAGGAGGAGAAGCAGCTTGACACCCCCCAGAGCAAAGCAGCCCCCACTTGATTGACATCACATCCAAAAGCATCCACTCCCTCCACCACCGACGCTCAGTAACAGCAGTGTATACCATCTATAAGATGCACTGCAGAAATTCACCAAAGATCCTCAGACAGCACCTTCCAAACCCACGACCACTTCCATCTAGAAGGACAAGGGCAGCAGATACATGGGAACACCACCCCCTGCAAGCTCCCCTCCAAGCCACTCACCTTCCTGATTTGGAAATATATCGCTGTTCCTTCATTGTCACTGGGTCAAATTCCTGGGATTCTCTCCTAAGTGCATTGTGTGTCAGCCCACAGCACATGGACAGCAAAGGTTGGAGGACAATTAAGGATGAGCAATAATTGCTGGCCTTTCCATTGATGCCCGCATCCCATGAAAGAATAAGAAAAAATCCAGGCAGAGTGCAGTGTTTACTTTGCATTTCTGAAAATCTTATGTTTTACAGGAGATTAATGTCGTGTAGATTTTATCTGCTTTTCCTATTAGGAGAACAACCTATCGGCTTTCCTGTATGGCTGCCTACTGTCTCCATGATCTCAAGGATTTAATGTACCATCCTATGCTAGCGAGCTCCCAGACCTACAGAGAGCCAGCACACCGACTGATAATGGAAAGGCTAGCTATACTGATCTATGGATTGAATAGAAAGTCCTCACTTGATCAGTGTGGATCCCCTTATTCCTTGGGAATTCATTGTGATTATAGAAGCCTAGGACCTGAGGGCCACTGTTTTTATAGCACAGAAACAAGTCATTTGGCCCATCAAGTATGAACTGGTGTTTATGCTCCAGACAAACCTCCTTGCATCCTTCTCCTATTTACCCTCATCGACATATCCTTCCCTGTTTAACCTTATCAACATATCCTTCTCTATTTACCGTCATCGACGCATCTTTCTCGGTTTAATTTTATTCACATTTCTGTAGTGATTGCCAGCAATGTGGGGCAATGTCAGCCAAGTGGATCTCATAGCGTATGCTTTCCCTGATCCAAACAGGGCTGCATATGCATCTGTCCATTGCAGTATCAGTAACAGTAATCACTGCACAGTCCTTGTGGAGGCAAAGTCCTGAGAATAACTGTGGCACTCGCTGCCAGTACTATGGGAACATCTCCGTCACACAGAGCCCCAGCATTTCAAAGGGAAGACATATCACCATGTTTTCAAGGGTAACCAGCGATGAACGTTACATGACAGTCTTTCCCACAGACTAAAAATACGCCACTGAAATGTTTTAATTAATGCTGCTGGTCAGCAATAATTGACTGACTGCCTAATGTATGGAATTTGATCAGAGGTTAGGAATCCTGCAGCAAGTAACTCACATCCTGACTCCCCAAAGCCTGTCTACCATCGACAAAGTCAGGAGTGCGCTTCACCCTCCTGACTTGGGAATATATCACTGTTCCTTCGCTGTCACTAGTCAAACACTGGAATTGCCTTCTTATTAGCTCAGGGGATACAGCTACAGCACAAGGACTGCAACAGATGAAGAAGGGAGCTGACACCACCTTCTGAGGGGCTATTAGGGGCAGGCAATAACTGCTGACCCAGCAACAAAGCCCATGTCTCCTGAATGAATAACTTTTTTAAAAAATCCCTGAACAAGTGCAGCTCTAACAACACTCAAGAAGCTCCACACCATCCAGGTCAAAGCAGCCCGCTTGATTGGCACCACATCCACAAGCGTCCACTCCCTCCACCACCGACGCTCAGTAGCAGCAGTGTGTACTCTCTCCAAGACGCACTGTGGATTGACCAAAGATCCTCAGACAGCACCTTCCAAACCCATGACCACTTCCATGTAGAAGGACAAAGGCAGCAGATATATGGGAACACCACTCCCTGCATGTTCCCCAAACACCCGACCCCCGTCCCCCACCAAGCCACTCACCATCTTGACTTGGAAATATATTGCCGTTCCTTCTTTGTCAATGGGTCAAAATCCCTCTTTAAGGGCTTTGTGGGTCAACCTACAGCACATGGAGTGTAGTGGATCAAGAAGGCAGCTCATTACCACCTTCTCAAGGGCAACTAGGGGTGACAAGAAAAGATTAACAAATAAAAATGTTTTGGAGAAGTAGGAGCAATGTCACTCGAGAGCTGGGAGGCAAGGGTTTTGTAGTGTGTGCATAAGATCACTGAGAGAGCAATTTGCGTGAGGAGTGAGACTGAAGTAGCAAGAAGTCCAACTTCATTGCTTAGAGATAGCAAGAACTGCAGATGCTGGAGTCAGAGATAACACAGTGTGGAGCTGGAGGAACACAGCAGGCCAGGCAGCATCAGAGGAGTAGGAAAGCTGAGATTTCGGGTCAGGACCCTTCTTCAGAAATGGGGGAGGGGGAAGGGGGCTCAGAAATAAATAGAGAGAGGAGGGGTGGGGCTGGGAATGACCATCTTCTCTCCCACCTATTCGCTCCTCCCACCTCACTGACCAATCCCCACCACTGCCTACCTGCACTCACCTATCACCGTCCCACCTACCTTTCCCAGCCCCACCCCTCCTTCCTCTATTTATTTCCCAGCTCCCTTGCCCTCCCCCCTCCCCCCTTCCCCCTTCCCATTTCTGAAGAAGGGTCCCAACCTGAAAAGTCAGCTTTCCTGCTCCCCTGATGCTGCCTGGCCTGCTGTGTTCCTCCAGCTCCACACTGTGTTGTTTTCATTGCTTGCCTTCTGAGGCTGTTAAACGACAATTTAAAGGGGAAAAAAAACTTCAAAGATCCCATTGAAGCAATTTAAACTTTCAGTGTTTCCTTCTGTTGTACCAAGTGGAGTGCACACAGCTCTGGGTTCCATGTTACAGCAGGAAGATTGAGATCCTGGAAAAACTCCAGCAGAGATTTACACAAATGGAAAGGTTCACTCTCTGTAAAGATTGAACAGACCAAGGCATTTTATTTCCAAGAGGAGCGAGTGCTGATGGGTGACCGCATCTTGGCCTTTAAAACTATGAAGGAGTTCAGGACAAGGATCTTCATATTGTGGGGGAGTTGAACTAAATTAAAGCAAACCTGACAGGGAGTAGACTGATGAATGGAAATGGATTAAGTAGAAGAAACACCACAGAATGAGAAAATTCTAGAGGCATTTAAAACCGGTATGTAGGAATGAAAGAATTTCGAGCTTTAACTGGGGTTAGACTGAGGCTGGATGCTCAGCGAAGAGCTGGGATCAGGCTGTTGTCCAAATACCCTCGGATGGTTTTATCCTCCACCTTTTGGATTCAGACCCAAAAGTTAACTTGTTGCTGTTAGAACTGGACCACCTTAAATCCACTGCCTGGGCACAACAGCGATGTCCGAAAACCAGAACTTCTAACTGTCTGCTCTGAAGAAGAGTCAGACCAGACTCAAAGCATTAACCCTGTTTCTCTCTCCACAGATGATACCAGGCCTGCTGAGTTTCTCTAGTGGTTTGTGATTTTTCCTTCTTTTAATGATCTTCCTTAGTTATAGATTCATAAAGTTATACAGCTCAGAAACAGACCTTTCGGTCCAACTCTTCCATGCCGACTAGATATCCTAAATAAATCTAGTCCCATTTGCCAGCATTTGGCCCATATCCTTCCATATATGGCCCATATCTAAACCCTTCCTATTCATGTGCCCATCCAGATGCCTCTTAAATGCTGTAATTGTACCAGCCTCCACCACTTCCTCTCGCAGCTCATTCCATACGCACACCACCCTCTGTGTTAAAAAGTTGCCCTTTAGGTTCCTTTAATCTTACCCCTCTCACCTTAAACCTATGCCCTCTAATTTTGGACTCCCCCACCCTGGGAAAAAGACCTTGACTATTTAACCTATCCATGCCCCTCATGATTTTATAAACTTCTATAAGGTCACCCCTCAGCCTCTGACGCTCCAGGGAAAATAGCCCCAGCCAATTTAGCCTCTCCCCATAGCTCAAACCCTCCAACCCTGGTAGCACCCTTGTAAATCTTTTATGAACCCTTTCAAGTTTCACAACATCATTCCTATAGCAGGGAGACCAGAACTGAATGCAGTATTCCAAAAGTGGCTGAACCAATGTTCTGTACAGCTGCAACATGACCTCCCAACCCCTATACTCAATGCACTGACCAATAAAGGCAAGCGTACCAAACACTGCCTTCACCATCCTATCTACCTGTGACCCTACCTTCAAGGAACTATGAACCCGCACTCCAAGATCTCTTTGTTCAGCAATACTCCCCTGGACCTCACCATTAAGTGTAAAAGTCCTGTCCTGATTGGCCTTTCCAAAATGCAGCACATCATATTTATCTAAATTAAACTCCATCTGCCATTCCTCGGCCCATTGGCCCATCTGATCAAGTTTTTGAAAATATTTTAACTGGGCGTTTGAATAGGTGCTGCACCAGTATACTGTGGCTCCAGACTAGTTATTGGTCTTGTTGCTTCCCAACAGCTCTATCCCACTGTTGAAACAACTCTAGGCACATTGAGTGAGTGGGCAAATGCATGGGCTAGACAGGGTAAACACAGGAAGGATGATCCTGACGACGGTGGGGGGAGTCCGGAACCAGGGGGTCACTGTCTAAAGATACAGTGTAGGCCATTTAGGACTGAGATGAGGCGAATTGTCTTCACCCTGAGGGTGGTGAGCCTGTGGAATCTTCTGCCACAGAAAGTAGCTGAGGCCAAAACATTGACTGTTCTCAAGGACTTAGATACAGTTCAAGAACTAAAGGGATCAAAGGATATGGGGAGAAAACAGTAACAGGGTACTAAGCTGGATGATCCTATTGAATGGTGGAGCAGGGCTCAAAGGGCTGAATGGCCTCCTGTTCCTATTTTCTATATTTCTATGTTTGACTCCACCTGACCCACTTGACCTATACAACCCATGGCCCCAAGTCTGGCAGGAACTAATATCCAAAGCCCCTAGGACTCGATGGTACTGAATTGGAGGGAGTGTGCCTGTAGTTTCATAGTAAACGTTCCCCAGGGGAAGTCAAGGACAGGGCCCAGGTCTCCAACTTAACTACTTGCATTTATATAGCGTCCAGTAACACGGTAAAATTAGAGCAAACAAAATTTAACAGCAGGCCCAATAAGGAGGTATTCAGGCAGGTGACTGATTGCCTGGTTAAAGAGGAGGTGGAATGGAGTGTATTAAAGGTGGAAAGCAAGATAAAGAACACAGAGGCGAAGGGAGAACCTTCCATAGCCTGGGCCCAGGCAACCTAAAGCACACCTCCCAGTGATGTAACAATTAAAACTGGGGATAACAAAAGGGTTACAATGGAGAGCTGGGGGACAGGAGGAGATATCGGTGATCAGGAAAGATAACATCCAGGAGAGATTTGAAAACAAGGTTAAGGAATTTAAAACCCGGCATGTGGAGGGATGAAAGGTGGAAGAAAGTTGCAAACGTAGATGGGTCCAGCTGTTGGCATCAGCCTCCTGGGAGCTGATAGAGAGTGGCACTGGCACAGTGGCATTTCCCTGTCTCAGGTACAGGAGGCGACTGCTCAATAATTCAAGACATGTAACTTTTATGGAGTGAGGTGTGCAGGATGTAAAATATCCAAAAAGGACTGTAGCGCCAGAAATGGCTCGGTATTACCCATCTAGAATTCATAATGTCCAGCAGGATGCACTCAGCACTTGTGGGCTATTTGACTCTGGGAGTCAGCACATCCAACCCCACTCTTGACTGCATCAGTCATCCACAGACAAAGAGCCAGCAGTCAGCAGGGACAGCCAATCAGGAAGGAGGCCATTCTTAGACTTTGTACATGCCCAGTTCAAGGTTGTTAAGGACAATTTGATTTGATTTGATTTATTGTAGTCACATGTACCTAAGTACAGTGAAGAGCTTAGTTTTGTGAGCAATGCAGGCAGATCATAGCAAACAAAGACATACAGATCATAGGGCGTTTGGACAGAGTGAGGCATACAGGTTACACTGCACAGGAGGTACACGAGGCAAGATCAACATTAACAAGACCAATGTTATTTGAAGTTAGAGAACCCATTCATCAGTCTAATGAAGGCAGGGAAGTAGCTGTTCCTGAACCTGCTGGTGCGTGTGTTCAAGCTTCTGTATCTTCTGGCTGATGGAAGAGGTTGTAGGAGATCATTACCGGGGTGGGAGGGTCTTTGATGATGTCAGCAGCCTTTCCGCAGCAGTGAGCCATGTAAATGGAGTCCATGGATGAGAGATTAGCTTCTGTGACGGTCTGGGCTGTGCTCACCACCTTCTGTAGTTTCTTATGGTCCTGAGCAGAGCAGTTGCCGTACCAGGCCGTTATGCACCCGGACAGTTTGCTTTCAATGGTGTATCTGTAGATGTTGGTGAGGGACCTTATGGACATGCCAAATTTCCTGAGCTGCCTGAGGAAGAAGAGGCGTTGTTGTGCTTTCTTGACTGTCACATCTACGTGGGAGGTCCAGGACAGGTTGTTGATTGTCGTCACTCCTAGGAACTTGATGCTCTCGACCCTCTCCACTTCAGCTCCGTTGTTGTAGATGGGGGCGTGTCTTCCTCCTTTCTTCCTGAAGTCGATGATCAGTTTGTTAGTTTTGCCGACATTGAGAGGGAGGTTGTTCTCATTGTTCCACATCACCAAGCCCTCTCTCTCCTTCCTGTATTCTGACTTGTTGTTGTTAGATATCCATCCGACCACAGCAGTGTCATCAGCAAACTCGTAGATGGCATTCATTCGGAATTTAGTAACACAGTCGTGCGTGTACGGGGAGTACAGCCGGGGGCTGAGAATGTATCCTCGCGGAGCACCAATGTTGAGGGTTATCATGGAGGAGGTGCAGTCGTTGATCTTCACTGATCACGGTCTGTGGGTCAGGAAGCCGAGGATCCAGTTGCAGAGGGCGGAGCAGAGACCCAGGTCTCGGAGTTTTGAGATCAGTCTGGAGGGGATGATGGTGTTGAAGGTGGAGCTGTAGTCAATGACTGGGAGTCTGATGCAGGTATCCTTGTTATAGCAATTGGCCCAATCACTGCATTCTAGTTCAATGCAGTACCGGTATCATTAGCAATAAAGTATCACGGGGATGGTCCAGCAATTAGAACAGTGTTTGGGCCGGTGCAGCGTCTCTGAGCCGGTGCAGCGTCTCTGAGTCGGTGCTGTGTCTCTGAGCCGGTGCGGTGTCTCTGAGCCGGTGCGGTGTCTCTG
>NC_063354.1:7384337-7385196 GCF_021869965.1 Rhincodon typus
GGTGCAGTGTCTCTGAGCCAGGGCTGTGTCTCTGAGCCGGTGCACTGGCTCAGGTCTGATACAGTGTCTTGATATTGTATGGTGTTTGGTGAAATGCATCATCCCCATCAGCTATCCTGACTTCACTGTTGCTGGATCAATATCCTGAAATGGCCTTCCCATCAGCACTGTGGGGGCACCAACACAAAATGAATAAGGGTCACCACCCTCCTAAGGATGGTGGCATGGGCAACAACTGTTGGCTGTACCAGCGATGCCCACAGCCCATGGCAGAATAAGGAAAGGGACACAGTTTATGTGGAGATGGTGCAGCCTGATATTTGAACAGGTTACAATTCCCTCACCTTGTGCGATGTTTGTTTTCTATCTATCGTTTTAGCACTCTCTCTGCAGAGGCCACATTCCACCAGAGCCAGAATCAATGATTCAATCAAAACGTTTCATTCCAAACGTGACAAGGAGTTGATACAAATTCGAGCTCAAATGGAATTTCGATTACATTAAGGATTTCTTTCCAGACTGCTCAAGCTCTCTGTTAATTCTTACTAAATCCAATCCATTCGATGATAACATCAGAGCTCCTATAATGTAGACAACTCACCAAAAACACTAATTATCATCAATCATTGTACTCCAGGGCTTTGTTATAATCGCCAACATTAATTCGCCCAGCACAAGGTGAGCTGGTGTGGGAGCTGACGGTCTCCCTCTCACATTCATGCAATCCTGTACATCTCTCTAAATACAACAACAGTGTTACCACTTGGAATGCAGGAACAACAGGAGGCCATTCAGCCCTTCAGACCCATTCCACCACTGAGTTAGACACAAATTTTGAATCTATCTAACCAAACTCGTC
>NC_063354.1:7385696-7388802 GCF_021869965.1 Rhincodon typus
CAGCAGGCCAAGCAGCATCATAGCTCCTATGATGCTGCTTGGCCTGCTGTGTTCATCCAGCTCTGCACCTTGTTGTCTCGGATTCTCCAGCATCAGCAGTTCCTAGTATCTCTGACTCTCCTTCAGAATTCAGTTCCAGAATTTATTTCTGAAGAAAAGTCATACAGGACTCAAAACGTTAACTCTGTTTCTCTCTCCACAGGTGCTGCCAGACCTGCTGAGTTTCTCCAGCATTCTCAGTGTTAGTTTCAGATCTCCAGTATCTGCAATATTTATTCACATGTTGGATGTGGGCGTCGCTGGCTAGCCAGCGTTTAGTGCCCATCCCTAGTTGCCCCTTTGAGAAGGTGGTGGTGAGCTGCCTTCTTGAACCGCTGCAGTCCTCCTGCTGTGGGCTGACCCACAATGCCATTAGGGAGGGAATTCCAGGATTTTGACCCAGCGACAGTGAAGGAACGGAGATACATTTCCAAGTCAGGATGGTGGGTGATGTGAAGAGGTACATGCAGGGGGTGGTGTTCCCATGTATCTGCTGCCCTTGTCCTTCTAGATGGAAGTGGTCGTGGGTTTGGAAGGTGCTGTCTGAGGATCTTTGGTGAATTTCTGCTGTGCATCTTGTAGATATTACACACTGCTGCTACTGAGCGTCAGTGGTGGAGGGAGTGGATGCTTGTGGATGTGATGTCGATCAAGCGGGCTGCTTTGTCCTGGATGGTGTCAAGCTTCTTGAGTGTTGTTGGGTCTGCACCCATCCAGGCAAGTGGGGAGTATTCTATCACACTCCTGACTTGTGCCTTATAGATGGTGGACAAGCTTTGAGGAGTCAGGAGATGAGGTCTTCACCGCAGTATTCCCAGCTTCTGGCCTGCTCTTATGGTCACTATATTCATATGGTGAATCCAATTGAATTTCTGGTCAATGCTAACCCGTAGGATACTGATAGCGAGGGGTTCAATTGTGGTAATGCCACTGAATGTCAAGGGGTGTTGGTTAGATTGTCTCTTATTGGGAATTGTCATTGGTCATTTTTACCCAAGAAATCTCCCCATTTTCTTGTTATATGTTGCAAAGCTACGATTGTTGAAGACAACCAGACAACTTGCGATGATTTAGTGACTTGGCACACCAGGACAGAGCACTGAAATTTCAGGAGCTACATAGTCCTGCTACTTGCTGGCTGAGCTCACTCACCCTTCAAACATAACAATAACAAGATATAGCAGCTATCACTCAGTAATATGTTCCAAGCTACCTCATAGTAACATGTTCAAACAAAGTCAAACATCAGGAGATATTGGGACAACCGACCAAAAGCTTGGTTGAAGAGATAGGTTTGACAAAGTGTCGTAAAAAGGGGTTAGGTAGAGAAACCAAGAGGTTTAGGCAGGGAATTCCAGAGCTTAGAACGTAGTCAACTGTAGGCATGGTCACCAGTGGTGGTGGGAATGAAGTGAGGGATGGGCAATAGGCCAGAATTGGAGAACATCGGACCACAGACAACATAGAATGTTTTAGAGCTGGAAGAGGTTGCAGAAATATGAAGGATTGAGGAGTTATAGAGATATGGAGAGTTGAGGAATTGGAAAGGCTTACAGCGGTGTGGAGGACTGAGGAGTTAAAGAATCATACGGTGCAGAAAAGACCCTTTGGCCCATCGAGTTCTCATTGAAATAACTACCACTAAAGGTGCACTAATCCCATTTTCCTGCACTTGTCACGTATCCTTGAATTTTGTGATATTTCAAGTGCTCAACCAAATATTTTTTAAAGCTTTCTTGCCTCCACTAACTTCCCAGGCAGTGCATTCCAGATTCTCACCAAATCCCCTCTGAATCTCCTGCCCCTTACCCTCATGATTGACCCCTCAACCATGAGGAAGAGCTGTTCCCTATTTACCCTCTCCCTACCCCCCATAATCTTATACACCTCAGTCTTCTCTGCTCTAAAGAAAACAATCCAAATCTATCTTGTCTCTCCTTATATATCAATTGCTCCATCCCAGGCAACATCCTGGTGAACATCCCCTGTACCCCCTCTAGTGCTATCACATCCTTCCTGTAGTGAAGTGACCAGAACTGATGGTGGAAATCTGAAACAAAAACAGAAATTGCTGGTGGAACTTTGCGGAACCCAGCAGCAACTGCGAGAGAAAACAGAGTTAGCATCTCGAGACCAGTAACGCCCCCACCCCACACCAGAATCCTTCTTCTGAAGGAAGGGACTTTGGACCCAAAATGCCAACTCCACTTCTCTCTCCCCACTGATGGCTCCAGACCCGCTGCGCCACCCCTCACAGCCCCTGCCCTTGTGTGTTACAGACCTCAAGCAACCACAGGTTCTTGTTTTATTTTATGGAGAATGGTGTAGCAGGTCCGTCAGCATCTGTTGAGAGAGAGAAACTGAGTTAACGTTTCGAGTTTGAATATGACTTCTCCAGAACCAAAAGGAGTTGGAAAAAGCAGATTCTTTTTCATACTTTTGACAGAGGCAGAGGGGGGACATGAGCAAGATGTAAAATAGTTCTTTTAAAACTTTATTTCTCTTTCACCTTAATTAACGAACCCTGTTAATTTAGCATTGATGTTTCAAGTTCAGTGACCCTTCTTCAGAATGGACATGTTATACGGCATTTACCTGGAATTGTAAACAGTGGTCTGGAGTTGGAGATGGTTTCAGAGATGTGGAGGGTTGAGCTGTTGGAGGGGGCTATAGAGAAAGGGAGAGTTGAGGTGTTGGAGGGGGTTACGGAGATATGGAGTTGAGGTGTTGGAGGAAGTTACAGAGGTATGGAGTGTTGAGGTGTTGGAGGAAGTTACAGAGGTATGGAGTGTTGAGGTGTTGGAGGAAGTTACAGAGGTATGGAGTGTTCAGGTGTTGGAGGGGGTTACAGAGAAATGGGAGGTTGAGGAATTGGAGAGGCTTACAGAGATAGGGAGGGTTGAGGAGTTGGGGGTATTACTGAGATAGGGAGGGTTGAGGATTTGGGGGGGTTTACAGAGATAGGGAGTGTTGAGGAGTTGGGAGGTTTACAGAGATAGGGAGGGTTAAGGAGTTGGGGAGTTACAGAGATAGGGAGGGTTGAGGAGTTGGGGGGGTTACAGAGATA
>NC_063354.1:7388812-7399668 GCF_021869965.1 Rhincodon typus
GTTACAGAGATAGGGAGGGTTGAGGAGTTGGGGGGGTTACAGAGATAGGGAAGGTTGAGGAATGGGGGGATTACAGAGATAGAGGGTTGAGGAATGGTTGGGTTACAGAGATAGGTAGGGTTGAGGAATGGGTGGGTTACAGAGATAGGGAGGGTTGAGGAATGGGGGGATTACGGAGATAGGGAGGGTTGAGTTGTTGGGGGAAATGAGCTACTCGGTATAATGAAATCACAGTGTAACAGTCACACCACGCACTATCAAATCACTCACTCTGGTCATATCCCATTAGTCTTTTGGATTATTAGTGACTGTAGATTTTTGAGTTAATTTGGATTATTTAAACAGTTATCTTGTTTATCCAACCTTATCTACTGAAGCAACTTTGCTTTTCCATTCCGTTCCAACTCCCGTAATGATGTTGTTTGCACGCAGTGTGTACCCTCCCATTTATTCGCTGATTATGAAGACAACACAAGGCAATCAGGCTGAGGGGCAGCTCACTGTGCAGTGCTCTGGAGCTTTGTTTGAACAACAAACTCTGACACGGCTTTTGCCAACACCTTGTCTCAACGCTTTGAATGCCAACAACTTACATTTACATAGCACCTTTAACTTAGTCCCAAACACAATTTGACACTGAACCACAAAAGGATCTATTTGAGGAAAATGACCAAAAACCTGGCCAAGTGGAAAGTTTGTCCTAACTGGGAGAGGGAGAGAGATGAAAGAGATGAAGACAAGTTTAGGGAGAGTACTTCAAAATTTACAATCTAGGCAAGTGACCATGGTACCCCACACCAAAGCACTGGACACATAAACTTCAGGGAACGCTACTCTGCTGGGAGATCCCATTCTTACAGTAATCATAATGTATAATTGTACTCCCAGACAGATGTATGAGATCTCTTGGCAACACTTAATATAAAGCAAAGGAGCTTTTCTATTCTCCCAGAATACCCTGAATACAGATTAACTGAGTATTTATCTTATTAATTTCTTTGAGAATATGCTGTGCATAATTGGCTACATTCCAACAGAAATTATAAAGGAAAAAGCAGGAGAAATTCAGTAAGTAGGCAGGGTGGTTAAGAAAGCATTTAGCACGCTTGCCTTCGTTGTTCAGACCATTGATTGTAGGAGTTGGGACATCATATTGAGGTTGTACAGAACATTGGTGAGCCTATTTCTGGAGTACTGTGTAAAGTTCTGGTCACCCTGCTATAGAAAGGATATTATTAAATTGGACAGGCTTCAGAAGAAATTTACCAGGATGTTGAGATAACACAGTGTGGAGCTGGATGAACACAGCAGGCCAGACAGCATCAGAGGAACAGGAAGGATGACGTTTTGGGTCGGGACCCTTCTTCTGATGTTTACCAGGATGTTGCTGGGAATGGAGGGCTTGAGTTATAAATAGAGGCTGGATAGGCTGGGACGTTTTTCACTAGAGCTTAGCAGGTTGAGGGGTGACTTTATAGAGGTTTATAAAATCATGGGGGGGAGCATAGATAAAGTGAATAGTGAAGGTCTTTTCCCTAGGAATTCAAAACTGCAGGACATATTTTTAAGGTGAGAGAAGAAATATTTAAAAGTGATCTGAAGGACAACTTTTTCACATGAATTGTGGTACATATGTGGAATGAGCTACCAAAGGAAGTGGCCAATGCAGGTACAGGTACGATATTTAAAAGACATTTGGACAGGTACATGAATAGGAATGATTTAGAGGGATATGGGCCAAACGCAGGCAATTGGGACTTGTTTAGTTTGGGAAACTTGGTTTGCATGGACAAGTTGGACCAAAGGGCCTGTTTCCCTCTGCTGTATCACACTATGTTTCTATAACTCAAGGGTGCGTATAGCTTTTGCTACGGCTGCAATTAAGAGTGATAAATTAACCAACTGTGTCTCTGGATTAAAATCTAACTCCTCAAAGATTCTAAAGACTATTAGATTGCTCAGCCTTAAGCCTCTCTGTCTGTACCACTGTCTCTTCGTTTAACACTTATTACCTGTGTTTGTGCGCATGTTTGATGTCATAGTTCATTATTTTTTCTTAAATTCCTATTTTTAATTTTATATTTTAAGTTCTAATCTTAATAAATTTTTCTTTACTTCACTCAAGAAAATCTTGTCATTGTCTCTTTCATTTACATTTAGAGAATTACATTTTAATTAACCCATTAACTAATTAATCATATTAATGTAATTCATATGTCTGCATGCTAAAAGGAAATTAAATATTCATTGTGGCTGACTAAGAGGGGGTCAAAAAAGAGGTGAGCTGATACCCCCTCCTCATTGGATATGATACATCAGTATATTGGCCCCCTCAGATGCCAACGAAATTAGTGTCCGACTTTATCTTAGCGTTTGCAGATTTCTCTCCAGGTTGTTCAAATTCTATGATTAATGGGAAGATGAACTTTTCACATAGAAGCAGCAATGTTTGTCCTTTATTCTGATGGCCTGGGTTTAACTTAAACATGGATGTTCTTGTTCTTGCTAAATTAATGAGGCTCAGTGAAGGTTTGATGGCCCATTCAGAGGACATGAGCAAGGTGAGAAGGAGATACATAAATCACAAAACACAGACTTAGCCATAAGGAAGAGGTTCTCAATGTCTGTGAATGAAAGGCTGTCGGAGAGATGCAATTAGGCCGGGGCTCCTGTCAATGAGCGTGATGTGGTTTAAGCACCTCACAGGTACAGGAAGTTTCAAAACTGCAAAGTGAATCTGTCCCGATTGAATCTATCTCTGTAATATGTCCTCAGTAGCACCATCTGACATGCAGACTTTCTGACTGAACATGAATTGCTTAGGAAAGTGATTGCTGAGCCCCTCGCTGAGATATTTGTATCATCGATACCCACAAGTGAGATGCCGGAAGACTGGAGGTTGGCTAACATGGTGCCCCGCAAGGTGGTAAGGAAAAGCCAGGGAACTATAGACCGGTGAGACTGACGTCGGTGATGGGTACATTGTTGGAGGGGATTCTGAGGGACAGGATTTACATATATTTACCAAAATTCACTGGACTCTGGGGTGGTTCCCGCAGATTGGAAAACAGCCAATGTGACGCCACTGTTTAAAAAGGAAGTAGACAAAAAGCAGGTAACTATAGGCCAGTTAGCTTAACTTCGGTAGTGGGGAAAATGCTTGAATCTATCATTAAGGAAGAAATAGCAAGACATCTGGATATAAATTGTCCCATTGGGAACACCCAGCATGGGTTCATGAAGGGTAGGCCATGTTTAACTAACGTGGTGGAATTCTTTGAGGACATTACTTGCATGGTGGACAATGGGGAACCTGTGGATGTGGTGTACCTGGATTTCCAGAAGGCATTTGACAAAGTTCCACACCAAAGGCTGCTACATAAGATAAAGTTGCACGGTATTATAGGTAATGTATTGGCATGGATAGAGGATTGGTTGACCAGTAGAAAGCAAAGAGTAGGGGTAAATGGGTGTTTTTCTGGTTGGCGGTCAGTGGCTAGTGGTGTGCCTCAGGGATCAGTGTTGGGACCGCAATTGTTTACAATTTACATAGATGATTTGGAATTGGGGACTAAGTGTGGTGTGGCAAAATTTGCAGATGACACTAAGGTGAGTGGTAGAGCAAAGTGTGCACAAGACACTGAAAGTCTGTAGAGGGATATAGATAGTCTAAGTGAGTGGGCAAAGGTCTGGCAGATGGAGTACAATGTTGATAAGTGTGAGGTCATCCATTTTGGTAGGAATAACAGCAAAATGGACTATGTTTTAAATGGTAAAAAATTGCAGCACGCTGCTGTGCAGAGAGACTTGGGTGTCCTTGTGCATGAATCGCTAAAAGTAGGATTGCAGGTGCAGCAGGTAATTAAAAAGGTAAATGGAATTTTGTCTGTCATTGTTAGAGGGATGGAGTTTAAAAACAGGGAGGCTATGCTGCAGCTGTATAGGGTCCTGGTGAGGCCACACCTGGAGTACTGTGTGCAGTTTTGGTCTCCTTACTTGAGAAGAGATATACTAGCACTGGAGGGGGTGCAGAGGAGATTCACTCGGTTGATTCCAGAGTTGAGAGGGTTGGATTATGAGGACAGACTGAGTAGACTGGGATTATACTCATTGGAATTCAGAAAAATGAGGGGAGATCTTATAGAAACATATAAGATTATGAAGGGAATAGATAAGGTGGAGGCAGGGAGGTTGTTTCCGCTAGCAGGTGAAACTAGGACTAGGCGGCATCGCCTCAAAATAAAGGGAAGCAGATGTAGGACTGAGGTCAGGAGGAACTTCTTCACCCAAAGGGTTGTGAATCTGTGGAATTCCCTGCCCAGTGAAGAGGTTGAAGCTACCTCGCTGAATGTTTTTAAGACAAGGCTCGATAAATTTTTGAACAGTAAAGGAATTAAGGGTTATGGTGAGCGAGCGGGTAAATGGAGCTGAGTCTCAAAAAGATCAGCCATGATCTTATTAAATGGCGGGGCAGGTTCAAGGGGCCAGATGGCCCACTCCTGCTCCTAGTTCTTATGTTCTTATGTTCTTATGTTCTTATATATTTGGAAAGGCAAAGACTGATTAGGGATTGTCAACATGGCTTTGTACGTTGGAAATAATGTCTCATTACTTTGACTGAGTTTTTTGAAGAAGTAACAAAGAGGATTGATGAGGGCAGAGCGGTGGATGTGATCTATATGGACTTCAGTAAGGCATTCGACAAGATTCCTCATGGTAGACTCATTAGCAAGGTTAGATCACACGGAATACAGGGAGAACTAGGTATTTGGATATAAAATTAGCTTGAGGGTAGGAGACAGGGAGTAATGGTGGAGGGTTGCTTTTCGGACTGGAGGCCTGTGACCAGCAGTGTGCTGCAAGGATCAGTGCTGGGTCCACTGTTTTTTGTCATTTATGTAAATGATTTGGATGTGAACATTGGAGGTCTGGTTAGTAAGTTTGAAGGTGACACTAAAATTGGTGGTATAGTGGACAGCGAAGAAGGTTACCTCAGAGTAATGGCAGATGGATTTTAATTTAGATAAATGTGAGGTGCTGCATTTTGGAAAGGCAAATCAGGGCAGGACTTATACACTTAATTGGTAAGGTCCGGGGGAGTGTTGCTGAACAAAGACACCTTGGAGTGTAGGTTCATATTTCCTTGAAAGTGGAGTCACAGGTAGACAGGATAGTGAAGAAAGCGTTTGTAAACTGGCCTTTATTGTTCAGTGCATTTCTATTCCATTCTATTCTGTTCTATTCTTTCCTAACAACACTCACCAGACATCTTCAGCATCAAAGAACTGCACTGAAGTCTTCAGCGTTCAGTCATGTATCATGTACATTTGTATAGCCCTTTACACAGCCTCAAAATATCCAAATCATCTTATGGCCAATTAAATACTTTCTGAAATGTTACCACAGAGGAAACACATTACCCCTTACACAGCAAATTCCCAATGATATGAATGTAGCGACAGATAACTTATTTTTATTTGCTGTTTGAGAGATTAGCATTGGTCAGAACACCCTTGGTCTTCTTCAGAGGAAGAGTAGCAACAGGCTCTATGATGTCCATGCGAGTGGGCAACCAGGTTTAACGTCTCACCTTGAGTCAGCATCTGTGGCAGTGCGGCATTCCCTCTTCACTGCTCTGAAGCATCACTGAAGGTTTTGCATAGAGCTTCCTGGAGTGGGACTTAAACCCAGAACTCACCGAGCCAGAAGGCAATGGAGTCATCGAAATCAAGTCTGACTGATGTTGGCCTCCAGTTAATAAACAGCAGTTCAACAAGAAATGTGAAAAAAGGATAGTTAGCAAACTAAGTTCATCCAATCAAAACTGGGTCCCGACTCTCAGAGATCCTGAGATTGATATACATTAAATGAAGCCACTATCGAGCTTATACTGAGGTTATAGGAATGGAAGGGGGGACACCGGGGGTTGGGGTGAAGGGTGGATTTCTTGCTTTAAGTTAGTCCTGACTCTTTATAAATCTTTAAATACGGAGCACGACTGGTGGGGACCTCCCACGTTCGATGCTTCACGCTCCCATAGATCATTCATAAGTGGATACCAGATGCCTGTCTAATCCAATGCATGAGAAACGGTCAATGAGTAACATGCCCAGGATCACGTACAAATACAAATTAACCAACAGACACAACAAAGCTGAATGGAGTCTGGGTCATAAAGCTTGAAATCCATCCTCTTGTTAATTAATGATGAGTTTATGAATTTTGTAGAACAGATGGCCTCTTTCGCCTTGTTTGTTTTGCCTTGTGTGAGTTTGTGCTGTTGATCTAATTAGACCTTGGTGCACAGGGCACTATCTCAGCTTTTACACAACCATTGCTTCTTGTGAAACAAACTTCACAGAGTCAGGCACACCATTACTGAATATTATGCACAATGCACGCGAACCGCTGTTCGATTTTATTAACCGTTGGCAAGGGTTGGCAGATGATAACGTTGTGAGTAAGAGTTGTAGTGGCCAATGACTATCCCAAAGCTGTTACATAACAAAGGAGAGAGGCTTGCAATTATACAATGCTTATTGCAACCTCAGGATTTTCCAATAGGCTTTACAGCCAATGCAGTAACTGGAATGTGCGTAGCAAGATCTCACAATCAGATCGAGGAATTGATGTTAACCAGAATATAGAATCATAGAGTTCCTACCGTGTGGAAACAGGCCCTTTGGCCCATCAAGTCCATACTGACCCACAGAGCATCCCACCCAGACCCATCCCCCCCTATAACCCACCTAATCTACACATACCTGAACACTATGGGAAATTTAGTATGGCCAGTCCACCTAACCTGCACATCTTTCGTGCTAAACTTTTCAAAATTCTTTCAAGGGGTGAGGGTGTCACTAGCTAGGCAGCATTTATTGCTAATCTCTAATTGCCCAGAGAGCAGTTAAGAGTCAACCACATTGCTGTGAGTCTGGAGACACGTAGGCTAGACCAGGTAAGGATAGCAGTTTCCTTCCCTAAAGGGCACTAGTGAACCAGATGGGTTTTTTGGACAATCGACAATTATATTCTTAATTCCAGCTTTATAGAACTTTAGCTAGGCCACACTTGGAATATTGCATACAGTGCTGGTCACCACATTGCCAGAAGGATGTGGATGCTTTGGAGAGGGTACAGAAAAGGTTTACCAGCATGTTGCCTGGTATGGGGGATTTTAGCTATGAAGGAAGGTTGGATAGACTGGGTTTGTTTTCACTGGGATGCAGGAAGTTGAGGGGCGACTTGATAGAAGTTTATAAGATTGTGAATGGCATGGATAGAGTGGAAAGAATGAAGCTTTTTCCCAGGACGGAGGGGTCAATTACTAGGGGATACAGGTTCAAGGTGCGGGTGGGAAGTTTAAAAGAGGTGTGCGAGGTAGACTTTTCACACAAAGGGTGGTGAGTGCCTGGAACGTGTTGCTAGAGGTGGTGGTGGTGGAAGCAGACACAATAACAGCATTCAAGAAGCACCTGGATGAATACATGAACAGGAAGGGAATAGAGGGATATGGATCCTGTAAGTGAAGACACATTTAGTGTGGAAGGGCAACATGTGTTGGTGCAGGCTCGGAGGGCTGTTCCTATGCTGTATTGTTCATTATTTTTTGACTCCTGATACCCAGCAGAGAAAGTTTTAGTTGACATACCTTATTCAGTCTTTAAGTGGGACATGGTGACTCCGGGCTTGATGACTCTGCCATATACAGACCCTCTCTCTTTGCTGCCTCCTGCTCCTGCCATGCTAAAGTAAGTTCAAAATAGAACAACGCCTCAAGATGGGTCTTTTATTATAATATTAAAATGACCGACCCACTTCCTGTGAAGTTAGACAATACCAACAAGTTGACTTCCCATTAAAAAAATTTTTGTCTTAATTTTAACCTCTGAGACAACCCAGGCTGTGATGCAGTTGAGCCTGAAAAGTCAAGTCAAATAATGTTAATTTTCATAAGACAGTCGCTGGTATAAAACTCTCTTTCGCTGTCTCTGCAGATACTGCCAGATCTATAGAGTATTTTCAGTCTGATCTGTTTATATTTTCAGTGATTCAGTCACGTCTACCAGATTTCAGAGAAAACAGAGGTTTGGAGAATGGAAATGTGGATTCGGAGTTTAGGGAAGCAATGAGCTCTTCAGGCCTGTTTGCCATTCAGTTAGGTGATGGCTAACTCCCTTTGTGGTCGAAGTCCAATTACCTACTTTAGCTTCAAATCTCTTCGTCTTACTTAACAAAACTTGCTTCACTGCCCAGACAGAAAAAGCATTCTGCAGTAAGTGATAAAACCTGACACAGATAATCTCTCTGATGTACACATGAAAGAAATGGTCAGATTGAAAAGGAGCTAGGACACTGTCAAAGCTTATAACAGGCAGAGAAATTCAAGCTACAGCCTTCCATTACCTCTTCCATGTCCCAACCCCCCACCCCACACACCAGGCCTTGTTATCACATAGCCTGCCATTACACACCCCCTGTTGTTAGTCAGGAACAGTCCCCATTAACAACTATTCACCCTCCCAGCCTGATCGTTAGCAACTCCTTTGTCTGTCCAAATGTCTTTCTCTCTCTGAGCCACCATTAACAGACACTTCAATCAAATGGCTCCTGTGGGCCAAGTTAAACAGAAGTTGACAGTAGAGAGGGAAATAATTCCAGCGGATCCATTTTACAGATCCCTCTCTCTGCCTGTCCCTGCAAACAAACTACTCCCTGTGGTGTTGCACAGTTTCCACCAGCAAACCTTAGTGGCTCTTAAAAGTCAAGGGTTGCCAATTCTGGTTAGTCCCATGACCTCTAGCCTCCAGCCACTCCTCTCCCTGATCATCCTGCATGCTGTTTGGAAAGAGAATGGCACTCTTTTGAGGAAGAGTAGGGAAAGTTCTTCCCAGTGATAGGGGCTGTTTCAATAAATGTGATTAATAGGTACTATAAACATGTGAAAACAGCAGAGACATGTCTATAGCAAGCGAGCCGGTACATTGTGCGCAAGTGCATTTTCCAAGTATCCCCATTTTCAAGAAAAAAATTTACATACCACCAGTTTTAAAGCTGCAGTTATCCAACTTGTCCAAAATCCCTGGTCAACAAAGGAAATTATTGCTCTTTAATGAAACTGATAATTTTAGTCAGTGTGTCTTTTCTCAGTGTCTGCCCGCACAATGCATAGATATTCTTTAAATCATGCAGGCGTTGTAATGGTATGCACATACATTGTCACTGACTGTTCACCTGGTATCCGGTCATTCCTGGGATAACATTCTGTCTCTGGGAAGAGTTGCTCCCATGGTGAGGGCTATTGCCACTGTAACATTTGATGCTGACCCATTTCCGTTGCTAGGGAACAGTCCACCTCTGAGACTGATGAGCAGCGTTCCCTCTAATTTTCTTCCCAGGATCCGAGGCCAGTGGCGCCTGGGACTGGGAGTCAATGCGACGATGGGTGTGTAGACTGTGATTGCCTGAGTGTAGAAACTTGGAGCAGGGGAGTGCATGTAACATACAGCTGAGAGAGATGTTGCTGATGATCATTCTGTACTGTGTCTGTCATTGGCGATGCGTACCTTCCTCATCAGCTGTCTGCAAAGAAGAAGCAATTTCTCTAATTGTACGTATAAATTCTGCTGACACCACATGCCACTGATATTACATTGATATTAACTAATTTCAATATTACATTCCATTGATATTATATCACTCTGGTATTACACTGATGGTGCCCTAGTATGACATTACACTGATATTACAGCAGTCAGAAGTCACACAACACCAGGTTATAGCCCAACAGATTTATTTGAAATCACAAGAGCACTGCTCCGAAAGCTTATGTTTTCCAATAAACCTGTTGGACTATATCCGAGTGACTCCTGACTTCGTCCACCCCAGTCCAACACCGGCACCTCCACATCCAAACTGTAGACATTAAAATTCGATCGCTTTTGACTGTGGTCAGCAAATTGGATTAGAAATTCCCTTGGTCTTCCCTCATAAAAGAGGTTTAACCAGTAACAACTTCTTGACGGTCGCTTTGAAAGAAGATACCAAAGGACAGAATGTGTAAATTTGCAAGAATCAAGTACATGTGTTTGTGCAAGCTCACATTCTCTTGTACTTTTCCAAACCGTAACCCATTCAATTATTAACGTGAAACTGTAACCTGTTATTGTTCTTGTTCTTCTGAGATCATTTTATAGTTTGGCCGCACTGATCTCAGATACAAACAGGTCAGCTTTTATGAAATCTAGGCTGCTCTCTGAAGAAAGGATCATTTAATGGGATCATGGCTGATCCAACACTCTTCACATCCACTTTCCTGCCATTTCCCCACAACCTTTGATTTTCTGACTGATCAAGAACCTATCTCAACCTTAAACACAAGGACTCTGCTCCCACAGCTCTCAGAGTGATATAATAGCAATGGTAAGGAGTTCCAAAAACCCTCAACCGTCTGAGAGAAGAAATTGTTCCTCATCTCAGTCTTAAATTGGCACCCCCTTTGTTCTACAAATGATAACCAAAGAACCTGTGCCCATCATTGGAACATAGCTGGACTGTAATAAATAAAACAAGGTTCACCTCAGCCCTTTCTCCCAGTTTAATGGCCTCACAATATAACCCAAACGGAATCACTAACTCAATCAGAATGAGTAATCTCAATTGATCCATCTGGAACAGAGTCATACATGAGGCCAGGAAAACCCCCAGTGGTGGAAACCCTTAAGAAACCAGCTCTGAGGGTTGGAGATAGTAGGAACTGCAGATGCTGGAGAATCTGAGATAACAAGGTGTAGAGCTGGATGAACACAGCAGGCCAAGCAGCATCAGAGGAGCAGGAAGGCTGACGTTTCGGGCCT
>NC_063354.1:7400168-7412262 GCF_021869965.1 Rhincodon typus
TGGTCAGTTCACAGTTAGAGCACTGTGCACAGTTCTGGTCACCACACAATAGGAAGGATGTGGAGGCTTTGAAGGGGGTGTCGAAGAGGTTTACCAGGATGTTACCTGGATTGGGGTGTATTAGATATAAGGAGAGGTTGGACAAACTTGGACTGTTTTCACTAGAATGTCGGAGGCTGAAAAGTGACCTGATACAAGTGCATAAAATCATAAGTGGTGCAAGTTTAAGGTGAGAGGGGGAGAGTTTAAAGGAGATGTACAGAGTGCCTGGAATGTGCTGCCAGGGTGGAGCGGTAGAAGCAGATACAATAGCAGTGTTTAAGAGGCATTTAAACAGAAACATGCACGGGCAGGGAACTGAGCGATACAAACCATATGCAGGCAAATGGGATTAGTTTAGAATGGCATCATGGTCGGTACAGACATAATGGGCCAAAGGGCCTGTTCTGTTCTATGATTAGGCCATTCGGCCCTCAAGTCTGCTCAGCCATTCAATAGGATCATGGCTGAGCCAAGATTCCTCACGTCCACTTTCCTGCCCTTTCCGCATAACCCTTTCCCAACTGATCAAGAATCTATCTCAGCCTTAAATATACACAAGGATTCTGCCCCCACAGCTCTCTGGGGCAAGGAGTTCCAAAGACTCACAGCCCTCTTAGAGAAGAAATTCATCCTCATCTCAGCCTTAAATTGGTGCCTGTTTATTCTGAGACTATGCTCTCTGATCCTAGACTCTCCCACGAGGAGGAACACTCTCTCAGCATTTACCCTGTAAAGCCCTTTAAGAATCTGATCTGTTTCAATGAGATCAGCCCTCATTCTTCTAAACCCCAGGGAGTAGAGTGGGATATTGGATACCAAACAGTGATGGAGGGAGCTGGGGCAATGGTCAGGAATCCAGCGAAAGACGTACAAGAGTGGGACTACAGCAATATTTTAAGATCCTCGTCCACCTCCCCACAGAACAACCGTATGCTGTCTCTCCCCTTCTGCCCCTGTAACAGTTTACTTTTCCCCTCTTCAGAATCCACGCGTAAATAAAGTTCAGGCACTGTTTGAAGAACAATTATCAAACATGGCACATTTGTTTTTTAAAAAGTCCAAAATTCATGTTTCGTAATAAGGCTACAGGATACATAGTGAACAATAAGCTCTGGTTGAAAGTTTACCAATTGCTGTATTTTGGGGTTAATAGCGTTCATTGCCACTGCAGGTGGAGGGGCCTCTGTATGTCACACTGAAGTTGACGTTGGTCACCTACGCTAGCCCTGTTTCACAGTGACAGCTGTAGGCTGAACAATAATACAATCACTCAGGATCAACAGTTACATCTAGCAGAAAGAAACTCCATGGACCAATCAAGAGACAACTGGAGTAAGAGTCTGTCTCCTCTTGATGCCCTCTCATTGCTCAGTTAACCTTTTATCCATCACCCTGTGCTTCCAATCCACCTGGACCAGGTCTCATTGCAACTCACGGAATGTACCATCTACCCAACTCTTGTTCTTTTCCATCACTAATTTAACCATCATGACATTATGATCACTCTTCCCTGACGTGTTCCCACTGAGAGATGCTCCAATTATGGCTTCAGGAGTCAAGATTTCTGACAGACCAGGTCTCTGAAGCCAATCAGCTTGATTCTTCGGGAGGTATTCCCAGTCCAATAGCTGAAGATATTTTAATCAACCTATTCAGAGATGTTATGACAGACCTCTGCGGGAGATGGGACATGAACCCGGCTCTCCTGGTGCCAAGGTGGGAACGGTGGCTCAGTGGTTAGCCCTGCTGCCTCACAGTGCCAGGGATCTGGGTTCAATTCTACCCTCAGGCGACTGTCTATGTCGAGTTTGCACATTCTCCCCGTGTCTGCGTGGGTTTCCTCCGGGTGCTCCGGTTTCCTCCCACAGTGCAAAGGTGTGCAGATTAGGTGGATTAGCCATCCTAAATTGCCTGTAATGTCCATGTAGGTACAGGTTAGATGGGTTAGGCATGGTTAAAAACCCCATGCAGCATTACAAGGATGGGTGGGTGGGTTGGTGCAGACTTGATGGGCCAAATGGCCTCTTTCTGTACTGTAGGGATTCTATGGCACTACCCTTGTACCACAAGAGCCTTTAGCTGACTAGATCCTCTTGCTTCAATGAGGTTGTTCCTTCCAACTGATAAGATTTCCTTGTCCAATTGGACAGCAAGCAGATAATCGCAGCCCAGTGAGCTGGCTCCTTCTAATTGTATAGGCAATCCCAGGGGAACTGGTAATGGTTCCTTGCACAGATCAGCCATTTGTCTAAACCTGGGTGGAACAGTCAGGAAAGGATAATTCTTGGAGATTCCCCAAATTCCCCACATCATTCTCTCTCCACAGATGCTTCCAGACCTGCTGAGTTTCTCCAGCAATTTCTGCTTTTGCTTCTTCAGTCCCTGGGAAATTGGACTTGTAGGTAAAAGGAATAGGGTGAGTAATAAAGAGCTACCTTTTCAATGAAGAATATAAAAACCAGGCAGATTATTGCATCTGATAATATAAACTGGTGGATGAGGCATAGAATCATAGGATCCCTGTGATGTGGAAGCAGGCCATTCAGCCCATCGAGTCCACACTGACCTTCCGAAGATCCTCCCACCTAGACCCACGCCCCCTCCCCTATCCCTGTAATCCTACATTCTCCCTGGCTAATCCCCCTAGCCTGCGCATCCCTGCACACTATGGGGCAATTTTAACATGACCAATCCACCTAATCCTGCATGTCTTTGGACTGCAGGAGGAAACCGGAGCCACTGGAGGAAACCCACGCAGAAATTTGAACGTGGTTTTGATGACAGTTAAAGACGGGGGGATTTGGTGAGATGGGAACAATGTGGGTTTTACAGGAAACGATGAGCTTCCAATCCTGCAGTGCCAATCTGGTACCGAGCAACTCAGGCCTGGCAAGGTGTCACACTCGAGTCCCAGTCTAGGTGATCTGAGCAGCAAGTGCTGACACCAGTTTTCTCCTGTGGCTTCAGCGAGGGACGGAGAGAAACTTGAGCCAGGAATCCTGCTCCCAATGGCTGTTCAATCGGCCACTCTCCCCACCCTGACTGTGCCAGCTTTCTGAAATAGTTTTCCCACTGAAATAACTCCACAGAGGCTGATATCCCATCACTGAGTCACCACACATGCACAGTAGATGACACTGACCCAGTTAGCACAGGGCCGGCTCCTAGATTGAGCAGAACTCCTGACACTCCTGTTTATATCTGTCAGCCAGGGACCAGGTTAACAGCCCCAAACAGGGAACTCATAATCTATGAGATCCACCTGGCTGACCTTGTTACAGTCACTACATCCACTGTCTTCACCTGCTGCTCTTTCCCAATAAACACTACGTATTTCTCTCCCTCCTCAATTCCCTTTTAGAAGCTTCTGTATCTGATGCGCCAGTGACTCCCGGTGTCAGTGTGTCTCAGTGTGTGAGGATATTGTCTCTATCATCGACTCTTCAGTATCAGTGTGTCCTACATTATGCTGAGGGGGGAGGGGGCAGAGGAGAAAAAAATGCCATCTCTGCAAATAAACAATCTGAAGGTTGACTTCCACAGAATGTCTTCACTATTTGACTTGGTGCTCGTCCAGCTGATGAACACAAGAAAGCAAAGCAGCGGGCCTTTTATTGTCTCTGATGTGAGCTCTGAGCTCTGCTGATATTGATTAGCTGAGATCTGTTTGCTGACAAACTTCCACGTGCACTTGACCAAATAGAGTGTACAAACAAAGGCCCCTATTCCACATCCACATGTTACAAATTGTAACGTAGCTCAGGCCTGTCGGCTCAAACAGCCCATTCTAAAGCAAACTGGCCCACTGTCTAAAAAAAATAAATTTACATCCCTCCTCCAGATCAATGATCCCAGCATCTGCGCACCAATATTCCATGACTCACTTGGTCTTTTGTTTTATTCCTGTTAATCTTTCACTTTTCAAATTGGTTTCTCAATAACCCAAAAATCTTGTAGTCTGATCGCATTTAGGTTTGAACTGAGTGGTGTTTCCCCTCAGACCTGCCAGCGCTTTGAGCCCATCTCCTTGCCAGTTACATCTTTTTTTTATTTTATGTGTTTTGTGGGGATGGGCGCCAGAGATTGTGGGATTTTTTTCCTTTATTCATTCACAGGATGAGGGCATCGCTGGCCAGGCAGGATTTATTGCCCAACCCTAATTGCCCAGAGGGTAGTTAAGAGTCAACCACATTGCTGCAGGTCAGGAGTCACATGTAGGACAGACCAAGTAAGGGTGGCAGTTTCCTTCCCTAAAGGACATTACTCACCCAGATGGGGTTTGTCCCAACAGTCAACAATGGATTTATAGTCATCATTAGATTCTTAATTCCAGATATTTTATTTTATTGAATTCAAATTCCCACCATCTGCTGTGGCAGGATTTGAACCTGTATCCCCAGAACATTAGCTGGGTCTCTGGATTAACAGTCCAGCAATAACACCACTAGGCCATTGCCTCCCCTCATTGGCAGCCCCTAAATGCTTCAAGGTGATGATTGCGAGCTGCCTCATAGAATCTGCAGCTCATGTGGATAAAAGGGCTACCACTGTCTGTATAGGGTGAGGGTTCGAGGATTTTAATTCCATAACTGTGAATAACATTTGAGCAATTGCTTGTGGTGTGTAAGTTTCACGATTGAAACTTTTCACCATCGCTGCCAGACCCCGCTGTAGTTCAATTAGCAGCATTCTTGTCTCGATGTTATAATGTTCACACACTTGCCTAATGATTACGACTGACCCTTCAAGTGCAGTACTGATGCAGTGCTGCACTGTTGGGGGTGCTTTCTGTCAGATGATTTAAGGTAAGTACTCATTTGCCTCCTTGGCAAATGTAAAAGATGCCGCTACGCTATGTTGAAGAACAGCACAGAGTTTAGTTCCTCGGCCAATGTATAGCCCTCAATCAACGTCAGAAAAACAGATTGTCTGGTCATTATTACATTACTAATGTGGAAGCTTGCTGTGTGTAAATGGAGCAATGATTACTTGTTGTGAGTGCTCCATTGACTGTAAAGTGCTTTGAGATGACTGGCAGTTGTGAACAGCACTACGTAAATGCTAAGTTTATCTTTCTTTTTAACTTTATTACAGAGATCAAGAATAGATGGTCACAATCAACTGTCAGCCTAGCTACTCTTCTGTAATGAAAATCATCAGACAATAATATTTAGTAGCCAGTCTGGTGGTTTTCCATCATGCTGATTGTATCTTTGTGTGATTAGGAAAATCTCTGAACTTTGACCTCTGCTGACTCACCAGTCAAATAAGAACCGCTACCTAACTGATCCCAAAGTCCTGACTCAAATCTCTTTATCGTGCCCAGGATTTTAAAGTTCCATTGCCACATATTTATTTGCCGTGATTATTAAGGTTCTGCATGTTTGTGGAGTCTGTTCTGGGTGAACAGTAGCTATTAATGATTACTCCAGGCCATTTTTTGTTCAAAGCATGGGCTCATTAACTAGAATTTTGTTTTCAAATCCATGTCAAATTTGAACCTTTGACATGCCCAGCAATGTTTTCTGACTTTCATTCAGTGGTGCTCGTACCACAGTTGGATTAAGTTCTTCTAAAGACCTTATTTCAAAAAGCAAACTCATCAGGCACCTTTCTTAAGCCTTCTCTTTCTCCCAGTGTCACTTTCCCCTGGAAAGCACCTTGGAATATTTAATGTTTTACAACTGTGAGTTTGTATTTAAAGTCGCAACATGCTCCACTGATACAAACATAGAAACCAGGAGGACTAGGCCATTCAGCCCTCAATCGTGTAATGAGATCACAGCTGATTATGACCTCTACTCCACTTGCTTAACTAAGCCCCTAACTAACTCTATTATTGGTCAGAAAACTATTCACCTCTGCCTTAAAAATATTCAGTGACCCCCACCCCTCACCGCGCTCTGGGAAACAGTACCCAAGACTCAGCAACGTCTGAAAGGAAAAATTTCTCATCTCTGACTTAAATAGGAGATTCATTACTTCTAAACTCTGACTCCTCATTCTAGTCTAAGCTACAAAGAGAAACATCCTCTCAGCATCCAGTCTGCCAAGCACCTCCAGGATCTGACATATCTCAAAAAAGATCATCCCACATTTATCTAAATTCCTACAGATACAAACTTAACGTTTTCTCATTAAGATAAAGCCCTCATCCCAGCGTGAACCTTTTTAAAATTACTTCTAATGCAATTATGTTATTTCTTAAGAGAAGAGATCTAAACTGTACACAGTACTCCAAATGACCTTCTCTCCATCATTAGGTCAGAAGTCAGGATATTTGCCAATGATTGTGCAGCATTCAGCTCCAATTGTGACACCTCAGACAGTGGGACACACTGCCCAAGTGCAGTAAGACCTGGATAATGTCCAGGCTTGGGTAGGAAAGTGATAAG
Organism: Rhincodon typus; assembly: GCF_021869965.1. Taxonomy (NCBI): domain Eukaryota; kingdom Metazoa; phylum Chordata; class Chondrichthyes; order Orectolobiformes; family Rhincodontidae; genus Rhincodon; species Rhincodon typus. Next base: position 7,406,606 of record NC_063354.1, read on the forward strand.
TAACACTCGTGCCACACAAATGCCAGGCAATGACCATCTCCAACAAGAGACAATCTAACCATCGCCTCTTCAGATTCAATGGCATTGAATCCCTGGAGTTATCAGTAACCAGAAAATGAACTGGACTCCACCACATAAATTCAGCAGCTACAACAGCAGCTCAGAGGCTGGGAATACTGCAGCGAGTAACTCACCTCCTAACTCCCCAAAGTGAGTCCATCATCTACAAGGCATAAGTCAGGAGTGTGATGGAATACTCCCCTCTTGCCTCCTCCAAACAGAGCTCAGCAGGCCGACAGCACCAATGTCCTGCCTTCTGTTCCTCTTCCCCTCTGTCTGCATTCCATTCTTTCAATCTCCCTCTCATTTCGGAATCATTCACACTGGCCAAGTGTGGCCTTAAGTAATTTCTGCATCTTCCTTATTCTGCACGTTTCACAGTCTTCCCTTCTCTCTACATTTCTCCCATTATCTCAGTAGATACTCTGCACAATTTCTCTCTTCTCCCTCTGTACCTCTGCGTTATTGTATAATGCATTCTTATGATTCTTCGGCCCCTCTGATAGATTGCAAGTTATCCATTAGGGATGGAGCTGGATGTTTCAGTCTTGGGGGTTGTGGGGGGTTGCTGATTTCACTTGGGAGCTTGTTTTCAAATGTCATATAAATATTTTAAATCCAGTGTGTTTATTCTTCTGTTTACTGTAGCTCAGAAACATGATTTCAAATCGACCTTGTTTTCTTTTGCAAAGTGAAGATAACTGGTAATAAATCTGCCCAAAGCCCCTGTCACATTAATCCCATTGCAAATAGCTACCATACAATGTGTGTGTGGACAGTGCTGTCACATGCCTTTTTACTCCTGGGACACTACAGTCACTGAGAGCTCAGGAACCCCATCTGTTGCTAACCCCCACCTACTGTGGCAGGATTTGAACCTAGGCCCTACAGAACATTAGCTGTGCTCCTGGATTAACCAATCTAGTGATAACCCCACTAGGCTATCACCTGCTTGGCCTGTAGGTAGTCATCACTCTCCCCTAGAGGAGAGTAAGGGAAGTGCAGGAAACAAACATTTCCCACTCAAAATGTCACCCTCCCTGCAACCCTTAAAACTATTCATTAAAACTGCTCCATACATTTAGAAATATTATTTTCTAATGTCAGGGGCTCGTGTTAGATTGTGACCATTTCCTTTGGCGTTGTCATGGTGAAGTGGCTCAATGGTTAGCACTGCTACCTCACAGTGCCAGGGACCCAGGTTCGATTCCAGCCTTGGGCGACTGTCTGTGTGGGCTTCCTCTGGGTGCTCTGGTTTCCTCCCACAGTCCAAAGATTTGCAGGCTAGGTGGATAGGTTGTGTTAAATTTCCTATAGTGTTCAGGGCTGTGTAGATTAGGTGTATTATAGAGGGATGGGTCTGGGTGGGATGCTCTGAGGGTCAGTGTGGACTTGTTGGCCCAAAGGGCCTGTTTCCACACTGTAGGGATTCTATGATTACCATGTGACTGTGGGCAGAACCGTACCTACTTTAAAAAATAATCACCACAGGGACCATAGCTGGATCTCAATCCCACACTCATCAATGATGTGCCCACCAGTACCTGGAGGTGGTGTCGTGAAGTACAGATAGTGGGCAGGCCCCACAAAATGCCACAGTAAGGGGTTGGGAGGGCACAGTGAAGCTGCTTGTGCTCGCAGGTGCCCTCTGGAGTGGTTTTTGTCTCTGTTGCTGGAAACTGGGGACACAGCTGATCACCAGGCCTTTGGCTGTGGGTGTTAGGAATAGGAGATCTCCCAGATATCATGCTCCCTACCCCAACCAACTTCCTGCAGGGCACCTCCATGCATTGGGGTTTTTACTCAGTGGGTGGCCCAGAGTATCACAGAGAATGCAGGGCCACACTGAGCGTGAGACCATGGCAAACTCCAAATCACAGAAAACACAGAACCACAACAATCTGTGGAACTGTATTAGTGAAATTGGATATTAATGACAGTTAGTGTGTAACGCTAAGTGGTGGGACTAGCAGTGACGAGGCCCTGCCAAGCGTTTCTGTTCACCTGTATCTGTCAAGCTGGCTCGGCCTGTGGGCTTCTATAACCCCTTTCAGTGATGTCTGCACACTAGACCCTCAACCCAGACAGTCCCATCAGCTGCACTTGCACCTCTGAGTCAGAATGAGACCCCCATTCTGAGGGTTCTACCATGTCCCATCATTCAACTTCCTGTCTACCTGCTCTGTCCCTCTCAGGTAAATACTGAAGCACAAATCAATGTTTGAGATTTCTCCTATCTGCCCCAACAGGTTACTTTCCCTATTTTTTTTTAAAATTCATTCATGGGATGAGGGTGTTGCTGGCTAGGCAGCATTTATTGCCCAGAGGGCAGTTAAGAGTCAACCACATTGCTGTGTGTCTGGAGTCACATGTAGGCCAGACCAGGTAAGGGTGGTAGTTTCCCCTCCCTAAAGAGCATTAGTTTTTCCCCAGCAATCGGTCATCATTAAATTCTTAATTCCAGATATTTATTGAACTCAAATTCCACCATCTGCTGTGGCAGGATTCGAACCCGGGTCCCCAGAGCATTATCTGGGTCTCTGGATTAACAGCCCAATGATAATACCACTAGGCCACCACCTCCCCTAGCTCCATCTTATTTTTCTTACTGATATGCTTATAAAGTGTTTGACTAATTTGTTTTATGCTCCTTGATCATTTAACTCCTTAGCTTCTCTTTTCCTTCCTAATTAATTTTTTTCTCCTACTCTCTTCCTATTCTCCCTCCAGTGAGGTGCCTTCAGATGCTTTGTTGTATTAAAGCTGCTACATAAATATAGATTGTCGTTGTTATTTCCCTCTGCATGTAACAGACTAAAACAGATGATCGTTATCATAAAACATAGAACTGCGGATGTAGGAAATCGAACAAAAACAGAAATTGCTGGAGAAACTCAGCAGGTTGGGTCGTATTTTTGGAGAGAGAAACGGAGTTAATGTCTTCAGTCCATCAGATCAGAAAGTAGCTGGGAAAATGTGGTATATGTACTGATTGGGGGGGCATGGAGAAGGGAGTGAATGGACTACACAGAGACAGTGCAGAGAGAACGAGCGAGAAGAAAATGAGAAGCAAACAAAGGGATTGTTGATGATAAGCCGACAGGGAGATAAATGCTGAATGGGCGCTGATGAGAAGTGTGAATAATTGAAAACATGTTATCCGTGCTGGGGGTAACCCATAAAGAACAGGGCCCAGGAGCATGGCCGTGTGGTTGTGAATATGGAGGAGGTTGTACGTGCTTTGAAATTGTTAAACTCAATATTGAGTCCTTATGGCTAGAAGGCACCTAGGTAGAGGATGAGGTTCTGTCCTTCCAGCTTGCGCTGAGCTTCGCTGGAGCACTGCAGCAAGCCCAAGACAGCGACACTGACCAGGGAACAGGGTGGTGCGCTGACGTGGCAGGGAACAGGAAGCTCAGGGACTTTTTTGCGAGTGGAACATAGTTGTTCTGCAAAAGCAGTCGCCCAGTCTGTGTTTCGTCTCCCCAGTGTAGAGCAGACCACATTGTGAGCAGCGAATGCAGTAGATTGGATTGAGTAAAGTGCAGATAAAGCACTGCTTCAGCTGGAAGCTATGTCTGGAGCCTCAGATGGTGAGGAGGGCGGAAGTGAATGGGCAGGTGTTACACCTTTGCCGGTTGCAGGCAGAAGATGCTGGGGCGGGGCGGGGTGGGGCGGGGAGTGGTGGGGGGAGTGCTGGGAGTGGAGGAGGAATGGATCTAGATGTCCCAGAGGGAATGGACCCTGAGGAAGGCTGATAAGGGAGGGGAGGGGAATGTGTGTCTGTTGGTGGCATCCTGCTGGAAGAGGCAGAAATGACAGCCAATGATCCAACGGATGTGGATGCTGGTGGGATGGTAGGCAAAGAAGAGAGGGACCCTATTGATAGCGTGGGAGGGAAGGGAAGGGGTAAGGTCAGAAGGTGGGAGATGAGTCGAACATGCCTGTCAGTCCTGTCAACCACAGCTGCAGGGAAATGTTAGTTGAGGAGTAAGGTGGGCATTTCTGAAGCCCTCTTGCTGAAACTGGTATCATTATATGATCATTGTTGCATTGCTGTTTCTGGGATCTTGCTGTGTGCAAGTTGACCACTTCCTGTCCTACACTGCTACATTAGTAACTTCCAAAGTTTCAGGTGGCCTACTAAACGCTCCTGTACATGCTAAAATTATGAAAGGGGCTACGTAAATGCACGACCTTTCATTCAATCAGGATCTTGGATGTCAGTTCTACACACATCACTGGACACACACCAACATAAACAGTCTGCCATCTGTCCATCTGGGTGTCAGTCATACAGACTGGGACACACGCACGCAGACACAACCTGACATACAGACAGCTAGACAGAAACACACAGACAAACAGCCCGACAGGCAGACCCAGATAGATACGGACATGAAGAGAAACAGACAGAAACACAGGCGCACAGAGTCTCACAGGCAAAGACAGGTACAATGACACACACACACATTCTGACAGAGATGGTCACAGAAACAGGCATAGACAGGCACACAGTCGTCTCTCTAATATACAGTCAGACACTGAGTTTGGGACACCTGAGTTCAAACAACCAGGAATATTGGACTGTTTACCATATAAACACAAGGGAAAATCTCACCACATTCAGACTTTCCTCTGGGAGGGAGAATCCTACATCTTTAAAAATTATTTCCTCCTCAGTATTGTAGACAGCTCTCAGCGGGTGGGAAGGAGAGACAGTAACCCACACCCAGCTCCCCATCGCTGCCAGCCAGTTTCACACCTACATTGTCAATATTCCCCTTGGTCTCCAGATCAAACCACTGTAGATAAACAGCGAGAGCAACACAGCTCTCGATCTGATTTGAGGGCCTGACTAACTGCTGCATTGTGGGGGCAGGTGAAGTGTGAAGACTGGTTATATTGGGTTAGAAAGGTGTGTGTTTGGGGCGAGAATGGAGAGGCAGGTTCACTCTTAAACAGAAATCGACCTGTCACTTCCTCGCCCTCTGGGACCAGTGAGAGATGCAGGATCCACAGACTGAGTGACCAGCTGCTTTCTGCTACGTTCTCTCCCTCTCAACCCTGCACTCTGCACCCCAGTGTGCTCAGTGGAGAGAGCACATAACCCAGGGTAGGCTAAAACACGGTCAACAGAGCAGGGTTGGGGTGGGGGTGGGTGGTGGGGGTGGGGGGTGGTGGTGGGGGGAGGTGCGGGGCGGGGGAAGAGGGATAGGTTGGGGAAGGGAGGGAAGGGGAATAGAGAAAGGGAGGTGGAGGGAGGAGAATAAGGAGGAGAGGGGTTTGGGAAGGGGAGAGAGGGGAATGAGGAGACAGACAGGAATAGGGTAGGGGAGAGTTTAACAGGAGAGCAGGGGTCTGGGGCCAAGATTTGTCTTGGGGGTTAGTTACAGAGATAGAGAGAGGAACATGAGGCTGAGAACTGGGTGGTGCAGGTGATGTCACAGTCACAGAGCCCCGGGGGGCACGGAGCGAACAGGGGGAGGGGGGCACAGAGTGAATGGGGGAGCACAGAGTGAATGGAGGGGCATGGAGCAAACAGTGGGCACGGAGCGAGGAGGGGGCACGAAGCGAGGAGGGGGTGCACGGAGCGA
>NC_063354.1:7412362-7413596 GCF_021869965.1 Rhincodon typus
GGGAGGGGGGGGCACAGTGAGGAGGAGAGGGGCTCAGGGAGGAAGAGAGGGGTGGGAGGAAACAGAAGAGTGAGGGGCAAAGAGAGAGGAGAGGGTGGTACAGAACGGTATGGGAGGGAAAACAGATTCCAGCCCAGCCTAACAGGATGAAAGACCAGTGCATGGTCACTATCTCCAGATCCAGTTTAAATCTAAATCAGATTTTAACAGTTTTGCAAACAACGGGTAGTGTGTCGCTGGTGCTGGGGGGTGGGGGGGTGACAATGAGATTGCAGAGAGTTTGAGTAGTGCCTGGCACTGAAGCTGCCCTGTGTACTGCAGACAGAGGGCACGGAGGCAGACTCCCAGCCACTACCCCCTGAGCTGGAGGAGGGAGTGTGGGGGAATTGTGTAAAACTGACAGAGGGCCCCCCCGAGGGGCTCTATCAGGTACAGGCTCCCTGTTACTCATCACCCAGAGTCTCCAAACCCCACCACAACTCTCACTGGTTTACTGTACACTTGACAAATCCAGTCTGACCCAGACTCAGGTACAAACCATCCCCGCACACAGATTAGTGACTGACAGAAACCTTTGGTATTTAGATGCTGCTTTTCACACCCTACAATCTCCCAAAGCAGAAACCTTGCGGAATGCTATTTTAATGTGCTTTATCTGCTGGGTCAATATTCAACAAGACACAGAAACAAAATACTGCTCTGCCTTTTCAGATGCTTCGCTCCAGCCACTGCACCTCTTCAGCAGGTCATGGAATAAGGTCTGAGCAGAGAAACAGCATAGTAGGAACTGCAGATGCTGGAGAATCCGAGACAACAAGGTGCAGGGCTGGGTGAACACAGCAGGCCAAGCAGCATCATAGGAACAGAAAGGCTGACGTTTCTGATGAAGGGTCTAGGCCCGAAACGTCAGCCTTTCTGCTCCTATGATGCTGCTATGTTCATCCAGCTCTGCACCTTGTTGTCTCAGAGAAACAGCATCGCAGCTCAGATAGCACTCCTGCTGTCAGATGGTCTGCTCAGATCAATTCCCAGTTGGACCAGCCTGTAATCGAGGGCTGAATGGCCTCCTGCCACTCTCCACAGAAGGAGGACAGGAGGGAGAGTGTGATAGGGGAGGGGGTTAGGCGCTAGAAGGAGTGAAATGGGGAGGGGAGAATGGAGAGATGGAGGGGGCAGAGGGAGTGAGTTGGGGAGGGGGGAATGGGGAGAAGGAGGGGGCAGAGGGAGAGAGATG
>NC_063354.1:7414096-7455250 GCF_021869965.1 Rhincodon typus
TACTGCTCCCTGATACAAATGAAGGTTGGAACATTCAGTGATTGTTGTCAATATCATTGCCTGTGAAACTGATCATTGACAGTATTGGATGGTGAAGGGACTATGGAGAATTCCTGGCTCCACATAAAGGACTAAGCTTCCTGACAGGGCCATGCAGGGTTCAGTGTGAGGGAATGCTTTGGCCAAATCCCAGGAATCTTGCTCAGTCCATATGGAACAAAACCTCAGCCAGGCACTTTGTAACTCTCATATCTGTTCAAGGATCTGGGTCAAGTGCAGGAAATTGATTGAGATTGGAGCACCTTTAGTGGTAGTTATTGTAGGTGCGGATGCGATGGGCCGATGGGCCTTTTCTGTGCTGTGAGCCCGTCAATCCAGATGGACAAGTATCTCATTGACAAAGAAAAGGCACCCATCACTCAGTGTAATTGTAGCAATCTTTGTGAAGAGAGAGCAGAGAACAGCTATCCTAATCAAAACCTACCACAGTCATCTCAGGCCCAGTCGCTGTCACTAGGAAGATCACTGAGTACTCAGTGATATTATAGAACATAGAACATAGAACATTACAGCGCAGTACAGGCCCTTCGGCCCTCGATGTTGCGCCAACCTGTGAAACCAATCTGAAGCCCATCTAACCTAAACTATTCCATTATCATCCATATGTTTATCCAATGACCATTTAAATGCCCTTAAAGTTGGCGAGTCTACTACTCTTGCAGGCAGGGCATTCCACGCCCTTACTACTCTCTGAGTAAAGAACGTACCTCTGACATCTGTCCTATATCTATCACCCCTCAATTTAAAGCTATGTCCCCTCGTGCTAGCCGTCACCATCCGAGGAAAAAGGCTCCCACTGTCCACCCTATCTAATCCTCTGAATGTGTCTTCCTTTATCTTAACCAAGGACTAACACCCCCCACCCCCATGGTAGACAGATTCTTAGCCATGTCCAATCCACTTCTCCCCTTCCCTTCTCAAACAATGATTAGGTTCCCTTGGCCCTCACTTTCCCACCCCAGCAGTCTCTGTATTCGAAGGATCGCCCTCTGCCATTTCCACCACCAAACACGCCTTCCCCTCCCCTCCTGTTCTGAAGAGGAGTTACACTGGACTGGAAAAAACTCTGTTTTTCTCTTCACAGATGCTGCCAGACCTGCTGCGTTTCTCCAACAACTCTCTGTCTTTGTTCCCCTCCCCTCCACTGTCAGAATTCAACAAATTCTCCAACTCGTGGACAAGCTAATCCACCCCTCTGACACTCTATTCACGCCCAGGCAATAGCAGCAAGTGTACTATTTACCCAATCCCCTCCTCACTGTCCAAGGCCCCAAACACACCTTCACCTGTCTTCTTTCGATCGGAACAGGAGAAGGCCATTCAGCCCTGCAAGGCTGCTCCACCATTTAATGAGATCAGGGCTGATCCTGGGCCTGCCTTAGGCCCATCTCCCTTGTCTACTGCATTCACTGCTCACAATGCAGTCTCCTTCACACTGCAGAGGCCGAACATCAAACTCGACTTCCAGCTTGTGGAACACCTCCGTCACATCTATAGGAACGACGCCTGATCTCCTAGGGAATCACAGAATCCCTACTCTGTGGAAGCAGGCCATTCGGCCCACTGAGTCCACGCTGACCCTCCGAAGAGCATCCCGCTCAGACCCACACCCCTAGCCTATCCCTGTAATGCCACATGCCCCATGACCAATCCACCCTAACCCATCCAGACACGGGGAGAATGTGTAAGCTCCACACAGTCACTGAGGGTGGGATCAAACCCGGGTCCCTGGCGCTGCAAGGAGCAGTGCTATCCACTGAGCCATTGTGCCGCCCTGTGTCTTGTCATTTTAATACAGCACCTCGATCGCTCCCAACCTCAGCTTATTACAATGTTCCAGCAAAGCCCAAGGCAAGCTGGAGGAGCAGCACCTCATTTTCCACTTCAGCAACTGAACAACCCTCAGGACTCGTCCCAGAGTTTATCAACTTCAGAGAATGAACCCCATCGTGCAGTTTGATTAATCAGAACCCCCTCCCTCCTCCCACCCACACACAGTGTCTTGTTTACGTTGCATTTCTCTCAGTAGGACTGACTCAGTTTCCATGATCAACACTTAATATTAACCTCCTCTTAGTCCAGGCCATAGAGCCACAGAGATTGACAGCACAGAAAAAGGCCATACAGCCCATCATGTCAAAACAACCACCTCAATATTCTAATCCCATTTTCCAGCACTCGGCCCATAGCCTTGCATACCTTGGCATCTCAAGGCTATATCAGAGTAAATACTTCTTAAAACTCTCCCCACCACCCCAGGGTCAGGCAGGGTCCAGGGTGTCCAGAGCAAGGAGGCAGAAGCTTAAAATTAGAGCAAGGTTCCTCAATAATGTCTTCACACAAGGGCTGTTAAGAATCTGGAGCTGTCTCTCGCACGTAGTAGTTTCTAAATAAAAGGTTTTTCCTCACTTGTGTTTGCTTGTTGTCAAAACATCAGTCCTAGGAGTGTAGGTCTGTTGGGTTTATTAATGTGTTCACTTGTTAAGAAGATGGATCCTTGTGTCAATCAACATTGTGTTGGTGACCAATGACAGAAGCATATGATAAAGAGACCATAAGCTGTAGGAATAGAATGAGGTTATTCAGCCCATCAATTCTGCTCCACCATTTGATCATGGCTGATATGTTTCTCAACCCCATTCTCCTGCCTTCTCCCTGTGACCCTCAATCCTCTCACCAATCAAGTACCTATCTATCTCTGTCTTAGATACACTCAATGGCTTGGCCTCTACAGCCCTCTGCAGCAATGAGTTCCATAGATTCACCCACCCTCCAGCTGAAGAAATTCCTCCTCATCTCAGTTCTAGAGGGTCGTCTCTTCACTCTGAAGCTGTGCCCTCAGCTTCTAGTCTCTCCTACAAGCGGAAACATCTTCTCCAGGTCCCTCAGTAATCTATAGGTTTCAATCAGAACCTCCTCATCTTCTAAACTCCATTGAGTACAGATCCAGAGCCCTCAACTGCTTCTCATATGACAAGCCCTTCATCCCCAGGATCATTCTTGTAAACCTCCTCTGGACCCCCTCTAATGTCAGCACATCCTTCCTTAGATCTGGAGCCCAAAACTGCTCACAATATTCCAAATGCAGTCTGACCAGAGCCTTAAACAGCTTCAGCAGCACATCTCTGGTCTGGTATTCTAGTCCTCTTGAAATGAAAGCTGACACTGTATTTGACTTCCTAACTGCCGACTGAACCTCCATCTTAACTTTAAGAGAATCCTGATCTAGGACTCCCAAGTTCCTTTTTTGCTTCAAACTTCAGAAGCCTTTCCCTGTTTACAAAATACTGTATGCCTCTATTCTTCCCACCAAAGTGCCTAACCTCACAATTTCCCACATTATATTCCATCTGCTAATTCTTTGCCTGTCCAAGTCTTTCTACAATACTCCCCACTTCCTCAACACTACCTGTCCCTCCACCTATCTTTGTGTCATCTGTAAACTTAGCAACAGTGCCCTCAGTTCCTTCATCCAAGTTGTTAATGTATAGCGTGAATAGTTGTAGTCCCAACACTGACCCCTGCAGAACTCCACTAGTCACTGGCTACCATCCTGAAAAAGATCCCTTTATCCCCACTCTCTGCCTCCTGCCAGTCAGCCAACCCTCTGTCCATGCCAGTACCTTGCCTCTAACACCATTGGCTCTGATTTTATTTAGCAGGCTCCTGTGCAACACCTTGCCTTCTGGAAATCCAAATAGATCACATCCGCTGGGTCTCTTTTGTCTATCTTTGTCTGCAAGTGGATGATTGGTGGCTGGTCAAATCAGCAGGAAACCAGGTGAAGAGTGTCACCCTGGGGCAAGTGGCGGAGTCTAGATGTGGTGAGAATTGCAATCCCTGTCCCAGGATCCCAGCAGCCTGCCCTCCACATTGAGGGCAGGGGTGCGGAGGGTAGTTGGGGAAGCACTAAGGGAATCTTACAGTCTCTGACAGCAGTGGGTTCGGGATTTGGTAAAGGCGGTGATGGTTTCAGCAACAACCATTAAATCCTGAGATTTCCTGGCTGAACCCCCACCTCTCCAAAAAAGTAGACCCATATTGTCCCAGTCACGGGCAGAGCAGACGGCCTGATATCAATGTGACATCGAGTTCATTGTTACCCTGATCAAAGGACAATAGAACCAGAGAATGTGAACAACACAGGAATAGGCCATTTGACACCTCATGTCTATGCTGGCCCCCCTGACTCACTGAGCCCCATTCCTTCTCGTTCTCCCCCATGGGCCTGCAGCTCTTCTCTCTTCATGGAATTGTCCCATTCCTTTTTAAAACCGTGACTGACCCAAGCTCCACCACATTCCCAGGCAGGTCATTCCAGATCCCAGCCAAAAACAAACATTTTCCTTCATGTCATGTCGAGTCCTTTTACCGTTCATCTTAAACCAGGATCTTCCGCTTCTCAACCATTCGACCAACAGCATTTAAGGGAGCTGGTGGTAGTACTACAGTAGTAATCTCACTGGACTCAGAACCCAAAGAGCCCCAAGCCAACGTTCTGGGAATGAAATCCCATCATAGCAGATGGTGAAACTTCAATACAATATAGAGAATGTCTGAAATTAAAAGTTAATCTAATAATGACCCCTTAACCATTGTCGAGTGTCAGAAAAACCCATCTGGTTCACTAATGTTCTTTAGGGAAGGAAACTGCCATCCTTACCTAGTCTGGCCTACATGTGACTCCAGACCTACAGCAATGTGGCTGACTCATAACTGCCCTCTGGGCAATTAGGGATGGGCAATAAATGCCAGACTTGCCAGTGATGCCCACATCCTGTGATTGCAGATGTTTTCCCCAAATGACTCTAACCGGACCCTTCTATCCAATTCCTTGCTAGTATTCTGTTTGGATGTTAATTTTGAGGGATAGACAGGAATGCAGGTTTGATGTTCAAATCAGATCAGCCATGAATGTATTGAATGGCAGAACAGATGCAAGGGGCTGAATGGCCTACTCCTGTTCCTAAGGTGTCCTGTAAAGCCTCTGTCCTTCGATTTCTCCACAGAACCGAATTTCTCAATGGCGAAACCATTCTTGGAAATGTTCCAGCAGTTACTGTCTGCCATTCACAGTGAGGAATTGTAGGGGGAGGCAGGATAAGAATCTGTGATTAATATCCCGGGGTGTTCAGCCATGCCCTGAGGGGGAGTGAGGGTGGGATTGAGTGAGCAACACCATAACCAGGTGTTCATGTGTTATCAATACTGGCTCACCATATCCAGAGGGGTTGGGCAGGGGGGAGCAGGAGGTGATGGTGAAATGGTTTCATTCCTTGCGTAAACCATGAACTGGGAGTATTCAAGAATGATGCATTGAGGGAGCTTCAACTGTCCAACCCCTACAATACCAGGGATGGATTTTGTTCACTGGGACATGGTTGAAGAGACTTCTTTTATATTCATTCACAGGATGAGGGCATCGCTGGCTAGGCCCAGCATTTATTGCCCATCCCTAATTGCCCAGAGGGCAGTTAAGAGTCAACCACATTGCTGTGGGTCTGGAGTCACATGTAGGCCAGACCAGGTAAGGATGGCAGTTTCCTTTCCTAAAGGGTATTAGTGAACCAGATGAGTTCTTCATGACAATTAGCTCATGGTCATCATTAGACTCTTAATTCCAGACATTTTTTTAAATAAAAATTGAATTCAAATTCCACCATCTGCCATAGCAGGATTCATACCTGGTTTCTGGATCAACAGTCCAGTGATAATACCACTAGGCCATGACCTCTCTCCTGACTCTGGACTCCCAAACACATCCCTTCATTAAACCCTGATGCACCTGCCCAGGGAGTACTGTTGGGGGCGGTGTAGTGGGAGTTCACCTGAATGGATTCTAATGGCGGGAAACTATTCCACACCATAGTGTGGCCAATGCTGTGCCTCGTGAGCACCATGTTCCTCACAGCAATAAACGTACAGATTTCTTGAGGAAGGACAATGAGATAAGTCCACTCAAAGTGTCCCACTCTCATTGAAAGCTGTGCAGTCACTCAGTTCTCCCACACAGTTGTCCATTGAGATGGTATAGACAGCAGCACACAGTCTAATCACAATCAAACATTAACAAGAATCAGTTACTATTTTCCTTCATTGTGCTGTTGTTTGCATTTATTTCAAAACAATCAAACTTCACTTCATGACATTTAAGCTGACTCATCGGTCTGTACTTCATGCTGTCAGCAAATCTGAAACCAGCAATAGGCCTCTGTCTATCCACATTGTTTCCTACATTACATAGACTCCTCCACATTCTGGCAGTTAATTTAGCGGCGCACTCCATGTAGGTCGACATGCCTCCACTCATATCGCAATGAGGAAGCAAAAGGTAGAACCAGCAAACACCGGTAAAACTTCTTACATTTGTATAGCACCTTTTGCAACCTCAGGACATCCCAAAGTGCTTTACAGCCAATAGCGTACTTTTGAAGGACTGTTGTAGTGTAGGAATAACAGCCAATAATTGCACAACAATGTTCCACAAATGGGTTTCCCACTGAATAATGGTCATTACAGCACAGAAGGAGGCTATTTTGTTAACTGAGTTTGTTTGGATGGAAATGCAATCATATACAAATATCCTTTGCAGTCAATTGTAGAGTCATGTGACCTCTAGCCTGAAGCGCGCACATAGAGGCAGACATCTTCAATAATGATACAATCAACACAAAACTGTTCTTCTCTAGATATAGAACATGGAGGCAGGAGTGGGAGCCTGGGTTGAGTGTCAAAGATGTGTATTGAAACAGCTTCTAAACAAGAAACTGTCATGAAATAACTCCAGACAGCCCGGTATCCCATCACCAAGTCACCCTTTATTTATACACGGAGGAGAGTCCTTGACACGGACCCAGCTGTCAGAGTGAACAGAACCTATGATGCTCCTGTTTATATCTGTCAGCCAGGGCTCCCTGATTGGACCAGATTAACAGCCTCAATCAGGGAACTCCTATTCTATGAGGTCCCGCCAGGCTGTCTTCGTTACAATCATCACATCCCTCCCTGTCTGAGTCTAAAAACATTGGCCAGTCCTTTCTCTTGTATCACCTCCTGGGGCATTTTACAGTCACACTCCCCTCCCCTGCTGTGCCTGAGGACATAGGCCAGTCCTTTTTTTTAATAAAACAGTGCCTCCTGGGGCATTTTAGCATCCGGTCAAATTCCTCCGACTCTGTGCCGGATACGGGCAGCATGTAACGCACAGGAGCTTGCCCCATGTGCCTGGAGTGTCTTGGGAGAAATTCACCCCCTTTTTTCAGCAGCAAAGGCATCAATGCAGCAAGATATGCCATGTCCATCTCAGATTCACAGGTCTCTTCAACGTTTGTCAGAGAGGGAGAACAGCCAGGCTCCAAACAGCCTTTCTGACTGCTCTGAGGAGCAGGGCACGTTTTGCTCCCGCACAGTCTGCAAGTTTGTGGTTTTCATGTGGTCCACATACTTGTTCAGTACCGTCAATCCTACCTGAACTTTATACATCTCTGGACCTGACCTTGCGTTGACCAAGCCTCTTAACCATGCAGGGCCATTTCTGTGGTTCCTACCCCAAATTCATCCCCTGCTGTGCACTGTGTCTCTCACTTCACTGAGTCTGGCATCTGGGACTGACAGTCCTGATGCTATTTCACACCTTCCTGCCCTCTCCGAGTTCCGGGAAGATCAAATTTAATGGGTGCGGAGTCTTCTTCCCATTAGCAACTCTGCTGGAACTATCCCTGTAGTTGCGTGGGGGATGCTCCTATAATCAAATAGGCAATGGAACAGTTTGGTATCTTAGTATCAAGCCTGCTTTCAAAAGTTTGGACTGCTGTTCCTGCCAGAACATTGGGTGACGGATGGTATGGGGTTGTCCTTTTGTGTCAAATCCCATTCAGCTTTAGGAAGTACTCACATTCCTTGCTGGTAAATGATGCCCTGTTATCTGTGACCAACACTTCCGGGATTGCGAAGTTTTTCTATCATTGTCCCCATGTTTGGTGATTGGACTCTGTGCGCATCCAACCATTTTGAGTGGGCGTCTACAGTGACTAAGAACATTAAGCCCATGAAAGGACCTGCATAGTCGATGTGTAACTGAGTCCAGGGATTACCTGGACATTCCTATGAATGAGGCAGAGGTGCTGACGGTAATCTTTGACCTTGTTGGCACTCTGGGCACTGCTCCACCAATGCGGCTATGTCTGCATCCAAGCCTGGCCACGAGATACAACTCCTTGTCAACCTTCATTTTGGAGACCCCTGGATGACCCTGTTGGAGTTCACCTAGTATCTGGTGGTGACCTTTGCTCAGAACAATCACTCTCGCTGCCCATAATAATATGCCGTCCCTTATGGTGACCTGGTCTCTCCGGGTCCAAAAAGGTTTCAGTTAGGTTTGTAGTGCCCCTTCAGTTTCCCCCATCACCACCAGCTGTTTCAGTTTTGCCAGGATGGGATCTTCCTGTGTACGAAGTCTGATAATGTCAGATCTGACTGGAAATGTATCCAGAAAATTTAAAACCATTACAGACTCTTCCAGCTGCAGTCCCACCTGTGGAGTACCTGCCAGCAGGAGGCTCAATGAATTCGCACTCACTATTCCACCTCCCGGACGGTGTTCCAACTTGTGATTATATGCACTTAGTATTAGAGTCCATCACTGAATTTATCCTGAAGCTATGGGCGACACTGCCTTCTCCTCTATAGACCCAGCAGGGGCTTGTGGTCTGTTATTATTACAAATTTATATCTGTAAAGGTATTGGTGGAACTTCCTGACTCCAAATCTGACTGCAAACCCTCCTTCTCTATCTGGGCATATTTATGGTCTGCATTAACCAAAGTTCTGAATGCATACACTACTAGATGTTCCTCTCCATTGGGTCACCTATGAGCTAATACTACCCTAATGCTGTACAGGATGGCATTGTGTGTCAATACCAGATCCCGCTTGGGATCATAGTGTGTCAACACCTTAGACGATGACAACTGTTTGTTCATTTCCCTGAAAGCTATGGCTTGGCTACACAACCATTTCCAAGGCTGTCCCTTTATAAGAGTTGATGCAAAGGTGCCAGGATGGAGGCCAGGTTATGTATGAACTTTCTATAATAATTCACCAGCCCAAGGAAAGACCTAAGCTCTGGTATAGACATGGGAGCTGGGCACCTTTGATCACCCTCACTTTATCTTCCAATGGATGTACCCAGTCTTGTTGACTTTGTAACCAACTAAGTCACTTGTTGAGGGGGAGGAATGCTGGAACATGCATTTTTCCTTTCTTAGGCATATGCCTGCCTGGGTGAAATTCTAAGGACTATGTCCAAGTTCTTTAAGTGATCTTTATTGTTCTTCCCTGTTATTAGCACATCATCCAGATAAATGGTGGCCTGGGGTAGACCTTGCAAAATGTTGTCCATTGTCCACTGAAAAATTGCACAGGTTGACAATACCCCAAATGGCAGTTTCATATATTGGTACAAACTCTTACGGGCATTAATTGTCGCCTATTTCTGGGAATCCTCGTCTAGCCGCAATTGCAAATACTCATGGCTCATGTCCAGCTTTGTGAAGGACAGCACCCCCCTCCACATGCAAGCTTTGTGTAATTCTCTATGCGAGGGATTGGGTATTTAGCCAGCTGTGAAAAAGAAGCGTTTATTTAAAATCCCCACAAAGGTGAACTGACCCATTGGGCTTCACAAATGGTACGACCAGCGCTGCCCATTCTGCAAACTGGACTGGTTTGATGATTCCTTCGCTTTCCAGCCTCCTGATTTCTGCCTCTACTTCTGCCCGTAAGGCAAATGGCACTGGGTGGGCCTTGCAGAATCATGGAATTGCTTCCTGGTCAACAATGCAAGGTGGCCTTGGCTGCTTTGATAGTCCCTAGACCTTCCTGAAAAACCTCCGGGAATTTAATTAGGACTTCACTTGGGCAGCCATTTTCTAATCGAAAAATGTTGAGCCCATCCGAATCTTTCTCATTCGATTTTATCCCATCAGGTTTGGGATGATAACTGAGCCAGCTGCTTCTCATAAGAGACCGGAACCAAAGGTGTACCCTTAATCTGTAAAGGCTCCTCGGTGTAGGATCCCAGTCGAGCTGAGGCCTTGTGCAAACTTCAGGGTTGAAGTCCAGAACAAAAGGCCATGCTAGTATTGACCTCCATTTGAACAAGATGACCAATTAACCAGGTGTTTATTTTGATTGGTTTTGTTCTGTAAGTTGCTAAGCAATGTAACCGCCCAAACCGGATGTAGGTGGGGTTTTTTCAGGGTGTACACTCTCCTGGATACCAGCCTCTGAGTTCTTTTCCTCAATTTTGGTCTGGTGGGTCTCCTTTGCTGTCTGGACTCAGCATACCAAAAGCTGGCCTGCTGGCCCAGATCCTGAAGAAAATGTTAACCATTTGGCTGAGGCTTGGCTTTGTTTTGGGGTTTTGCTGTGGGCTGACCTAGAGTGCCTCTGTTCAGGATATGTCCTGAGTGAGGTTATGTAACTGCCTTCACCCAAGTGGTGTTCCCCAAGCTCAGGCAGATTGCTGAGGGTGCCCACTTCCATCGGAATACCCTGTAACTCTCCTGCTCCACCTGCCGCATTTTCCAATGATAAAACCAATGTAGTATCTGTTTGAATCCAATTGGGCTTCAGCTAGGGGACCCTTTTGCACAGTTACATCATTAATCCAACATATCAAACAGTCTTTCAGTATCTCGTTAAGGGGTAAACCAAAGTCACATACCTTTGCCAGTCATCTTAACCTAGTCAAAAACCTCGACACGGATTCTCCTGGTTCTCAAATT
Source organism: Rhincodon typus (assembly GCF_021869965.1). Taxonomy (NCBI): domain Eukaryota; kingdom Metazoa; phylum Chordata; class Chondrichthyes; order Orectolobiformes; family Rhincodontidae; genus Rhincodon; species Rhincodon typus. Next base: position 7,424,944 of record NC_063354.1, read on the forward strand.
AACAAATAAAACCAATAGCGTCTCAGAATTAGAGGAGGCTCAGGGTCATAATATTCCTTAACTAAATCTGTCAACTCTTAAATGGTTTTATTATCTGGTGCCTCAGGAAACGTTTGGCTCCTATTAACTGAAAAAGCTGCGGGTCCACATGCTGTCAGGAGAATTACTCATTGTTTTTCATCTGCCCCAATGTCATTTGCCCAGAAAAAGTAAAGCATTCTTTCCACATGCTGGACCGAGTCTTTGACAGCAGGGTTGAACGAGTCAAGCTCCCCAAATTACGATATGATGCCAGAAATGCTTCCCCCAACTCAAAAGATGACTGCTGTGAGCAAGTTTATTCAGGAACATGCTTTACTCTCATTGCCACTGAAATAACCCCATAGAGACTGATATCCCATCACCAAGTCACCCATCCAATCAGAAGGCAGCAGAGACGTCACTGAGAGGAATTCTGGGAGATGGCGCTAACAGTCACCGTGACCAATCTGAATATCTCGGAGGAACTGGTGTCAAGGAGTGGTTAAACCTGAAACACTACATTGTGTTGAGGCAAGGTTAAGATTCTTATTTGTTTTTAAGTGTAAAAGGGTGGAGATGGCAGGAAGGGCAGTGTTATGCTGCTCCTGTCAGATGTGGGAAATCAGGGAGCAACCTGGTGTCCCTGACAACTACATCTGCAGGAAGTGTGACCAGCTACAGCTCCTCACAGACCCCCGTGTGGTTCGGTCAGAGAAGCAGCTGGACACACTGTGGTGTACACAGGAGGCAGAGAGAGTGATAGACACTAGCTTTAGGAAGATGGTCACACCACAGGCCCAGGCAGATAACTGGGGGACTGCCAGGAGAGGCAGGCAGGTAGTGCAGGAGTCTCCTGCGGCTATTCCCCTTTCAAACCGGTATCCCGTTTTGGATACTGTTGCAGGGGGGGTGGGAAATAGCCTCTCAGGAGTTAGCACTAGCAGTAGCCAGACCTGGTTCTGCTGTGGAGCAGAGTCGGGCAGAGCCCAGGCGAGCGATAGTAGTAGGTGGCTCAATAGTCAGGGGCACAGATAGCTGTTTCTGTGGCCATGAATGAGCCTCTAGGATGGTGTGTTGTCCCCCTGGTGCCAGAGTCCTCGATGTCTTTGACCGGGTACAGGACATCCTGAAGGAAGGGAAAAGATCCAGAAGTCATTGTCCACGTTGGCACAAATGACACAGGTAGGAAGAAGGAAGATATCCTGCGAAGACAAGTCAGGGAGTTAGGTAGACAGCTAAAACACAGGACTACTCAGGGTAGTAATCTCAGGATTACTACTTGTGCCACAGGCTAGGAATAGAGAGCGAGAGCAGCTGAACACGTGGCTACAGAGCTGGTGTAGGAGGGAGGGCTTCAGATATGTGGATCATAGGGATACCTTCTGGGGAAGGTGGGACCTGTACAAGAAGGACGGGTTGCACCTGAACTGGAGGGGCACCAATATCCTGGGCAGGAGGTTTGCTAGAGTTTTTCGGGAGGATTTAAATTAGTGTGGCAGGGGGGTGGGAACCGGAACAACAGGCCAGTAAGTGCAGGGACTGGGGCCAAAAGTAAGACTGAGGTATGCATAGCACAGAGTAAGGGCAGGTAGAGGGAAGTCATGGGGCTCAGAGGGACTGGAGGTCTGGAGTGCATTTACTTCAAAGTAAGAAGTATAACAGGTAAGACAGATGAACTAAGAGCATGGATTACTGCAATGGATTGATGTTATTGCCTTTATAGAGACATTGTTAAAGGAAGGACAGAACTGACAGCTTAGCATTCCTGGATATCACTGTTTTAGACAGCTCAGGAAGGGAAACATAAGGGGTGGTGGAGTTGCATGCTGATTAGGGATCACATCACAGCTGTGTTGAGGGAGGACAGATTGGAGGGATCTTGCAGTGAGGCATTACGGATGGAGCTCAGGAATAGGAAGGGTGAGATCACAATGTTGGGGGATTTCTATTGATCTCCCAACAGCCCATGTGAGACAGAGGAGCAGATATGTAGTCAGATACTGGAAAGGTATGAAAAAAGCAGGGTAGTTGTGGTAGGTGATTTCAACTTTCCCCTTATTGACTGGGACTCCCTTAGAGCCAGGGGCTCTGATAGAGAGCAATTTGTTAGTTGCGTTCAGGAAGTCTTTTTGAGGCAGTATGTTGACAGTTCAACCAGAGAGGAGGCCATATTAGACTTGGTCCTTGGGAATGAGCCAGAACAGGTGGTCGATGTTTCACTAGGAGAGCATTTTGGGCTTAGCAACAATAACTCCACAAGATTTCTAGTGGTCATGGACAAGGACAAGAGTGGCACTGGGGTGAGGATGTTTAATTGGGCAAGGGCCAATTACACCCAAATTAGACAGGAACTGGAGAATGTGGATTGGGAGCAGTTATTTGAGGGCAAATCTGGGATGTTGGGAGGTTTTTAAAGACCTGTTGATTAAAGTGCAGGACATGTATGTCCCTGCAAAATTGAATGATGGGAATGGCAGGATTCAGGAACCAAATGGATGACAAGGGAAATTGTAAACTTCGTCAAAAGGAAAAAGGAAGCATACGATAGGTCTAGGCAGCTACAAATTAACAAAGCCCTTGAGGAGTAAAGAGAAAGTAGAAAGGAACTTAAACACAGAAGTAGGAAAGCTAAAGGGGCCATGAAGTGTCTTTAGCAAACAGGGTCAAGGCTTTTTATGCATATATTAAAAGAAAGGAGGGTAACAAGGGAGAGAGTAGGCCCACTCAAGGACAAAGGAGGGAAGTTATATGTGGAGCCACAGGAATTGGGAGAGATCCTTAATGAATACTTTGTATCGGTATTCACCAAGGAGAAAGACATGACTGATGCTGAGGTCAGGGATGAGTGTGTGAATACTCTAGAGAATGTCAATATATTGAAGAAAGAAATTTTGGGTATCCTAAATTGCATTAAGGTAGACAAGACCCCAGGACCAGATGGGATCTATCCCAGGTTCTGAGAGGCAAGGGAAGAAATAGCTAGGGCATTAGCAGATGTCTTCACACCCTCTTTGACCACAGGCAAGGTTCCAGAGGACTAGGGATTAGCCAGTCTTGTTCCCTTGTTTAAGAAAGGAACCAGGGATAACTCAGGAAATTATAGGCCAGTGAGCCTGACATCTGTGGTGGGGAAGCTCTTAGAGAAGATACTGAAGGACAAGATATAAGCATATTTGGAAGAAAACGGACCAGTCAGTGACAGCCAGTATGGTTTTGTACGGGGAAGGTCATGCCTCACCAACCTGATTGAATTTTTTGAAGAGGTGACAAAGATAATTGATGAGGGAAGGACTGTGTATGTAGTTTATATGTATTTTAATAAGGCATTTGATAAAGTCCCGCATGGTGGATTGGTACAAAAACTAAGATCACATGGGATTCAGGGTGGAGTGGCTCGATGGGTGCAAAACTAGCTTTGTCATAGAAGACAGGGGGTAGCAGTGGAAGGGTGTTTGTCAGAATGGAGACCGGTAACTAGTGGTGTTCTGCAGGGATCAGTCTTAGGTTCTCTGTTGTTTGTCGTGTATATAAATGATCTGGAGGATTATATGGGTGGCCTGATTAGTAAATTTGCAGATGACGTGAAGATTGTTAGAGTTGCTGACAGGGCTGATGATTATGAAAGGATACAACAGGATATAGATTGGCAATTTGGGCCAATGGAGATAGCAGATGGAGTTTAATCCAGACAAATGCGAGGTGATGCAATTTGGAGGATCGAATTTAGGTGTGAATCATACTGTATGTGGCAGAACCCTAAGGAACACTTAACATACAGATGGATCTGGGTGTGCAAGTCCACAGCTCACTAAAAGTGGCAACACAGGTGGCCAAGGTGATTAAGAAGGCATTGGTATGCCTACTTTCTTCAGCCGAGGCCTGGAGTACATGAGTTGGCAAACATGTTACAGCTATATAAAACCCTTGTTAGGCCACGTTTTGAGTATTGTGTGCAGTTTTGGTCGCCACATTATCAGAAGAACATGGAAGCTTTGGAGAGAGTGCAGAGAAGGTTCACCTGAATATTGCCCAGTCTCGAGGGCATTGGCTATGAGGAAAGGTTAAAAAGACTAGGATTATTTTCACTGGAAAGATGGAGGCTGAGAGAAGACCTGCTAGAAGTCTACAAAATTATGAGAGGCATAGATAGGGTAGATAGTCAGAGGCTTTTTCCCAGGGTTGAAGTTTCAATTACAAAGGGGCCATACATTCAAGGTGAGAGAGGGAAAATTTAGGGGAGATGTGCGAGGAAGGTTTTTCACGCAGAGAGTGGTAGGAACCTGTTATGCACTGCCTGAGGAGGTGATGGAAGCAGGCACATTAGTGACATTTAAGAGGCATCTGGATGGTTACATGAATAGGGAGGGAACAGAGCGATACTGACCAAATAAGGGCAGAAGGCTTGTTTTTTAGTTTGGTTAGGGCATGATGATTGGCACAGGCTTGGAGGGCCGAAGGGCCTGTGCTGTACTTCTCTTTTGTAATTACACATTCACGCACACACACGGATCTGTAACCACACACCTGCACGCACACACACACACAGAAAGACAGGGATCTGTTAGACATAGCTGCCACTTTTCAGAGACACAACTTGAGGCATATTTCGATTTGAGCTGTGATTTTATAGTTAAATGTCATTGTAACTTACACTGATATTGTGCCCCGGCCTTTCCTTCAATCTAGTTATAAATTAGGAATGCAACATCTCCAACTCTGTGATTCAACTTTGATCCACTCGGTTATGTGCTAATACATATCGATAAAAGGCGATGGCCTTACATTAATTTCCAAAAAGCTACGATTAAAATCACTCTCCTTCACAAGCAGCCTGATTGGAGGGACCTCCTAGTCCCTCGAGTTCTGTTCAAATTGCTGCAATAGTCCAGCAGCTTACGGTATTTTAACACTTGTCTTTGCCTCAGGGTCTGAAGGTTTTGGGTTCAAATCTCACTCCCCCAACTGGAACACACAACCTCGTTTGACTCTTCAATTTCTAATCACTCAACACGTTATTAGGTTATCTGGAAGAGCAGCATTCAGTTCTATAGTGAGATTGGACAAAAAAAATGGGGAGGGGGGGGGTCATGAGATTTAATTTGAATGTTCAAAACGAGGAAGGCTTTTGATGGGTTGCTTTTTAATTTTGTCGCAGGATGTGGGTAACATGAGCAGCTGTACCTATCCCCAATTGCCCTTGGTCACTGTGTCGTGCTGAACGGTTTATTGCGGAGGGTTGGGGCAATTAAATGTCAACCACAAATTGCTGGAGAAACTCGCCGGGTCTGCCAGCATTGACGGAGAGAGAAACAGCTAACGTTTCAGGTCCCATGGGAGAGTTTGTCAGAACGGGCACGGTGTAGAACCGTACTTGAAATGTTAACTCTGATTCAGTCCTGGAGCTCCCAGATCTGACACAGGCAGAGCAAACCTCTGACACGCCATGGTAGGTTGACTGTGGGAGGCAGCATGAGCGAGTGAGCACCCCACCACACCCCCTGCCAGGAGGGCTATTGATATGCCCACTGCTATCCAGCTCAATGGGGTTGGCGTGGCAATGGGTGCAGATCATTCCAGAACCTCCATCAATGACACCCCTCTGTGGCATCACCCAGATAACCAACGTGAACACAGCCAATAAAAACTAATAATCACCAAGAAGTGAGATTTTCTAACAAGGAATGGGAGGGGTTCACTCAGAAGAGTGGACCTCTTTATACTTAAGGCACTCACAGACTTTCTACAGTGGGAGATTAACGATTCAAGGTTTCTTGCCAGTTTTCAGGGGGGTCTGTGCCCACCCTCGACAGGACAGTGAATCCTGACACATGATGGTTAGTAACGACAACGTGTTCAATAATACACTCACTAGGCCCCGTGTTTCCAGGTAGTGGGCGTGGGACCTGGGGAGTGGGAAGATTGATGAGATTTAATAGATTCCAGTGAAAGGTTGGTCAGTCAAGAGCCAAGTTGGTCGATGAGGGATTGGTATGGTGATCAGTTGGTCACGTCTGTACCAGAAATCCAAAGCGATTCCTCAACTGTTCCAGGAAGACGAAAGTCAGGACTGTATGAGGGACCAACCGGATTCCAGCTGGAACTAAACCCTGGGAAAGGGAAACAGGCCCATTAGAGTAAACAGACTAACTAACATCAACGTCATGTGGATTCAGGTACTGCGCGAGGCAGAGCGCGAGACGATATCATCTTAAACATGACCAAAGACCATCAGCAGCTCACCTTGTAAAAGCCGAGTGGGCCCAATCGAGCTGTCTCAATGATACAGTGCCAGAGACCCTGCAGAGAACAAACAGTACCATGACCAAGGGCACGCAACTAACCAATCCTGGCATTTATTACCCGTCCCTAGTTGCCCCTTGAAGCTGGTGAGTGAACTGCCTTCTTGTACTGCTGCAGCTCACCTTCTGTCATGGCTTTCAAAAGCTGAGAACTAAAGGGTCAGATTTTTCCAGAAACAGGCAAAAAAAAATGGACAAGCTGCACGCCCACCCCCACCCCCACCCCTCCTCCTGGGTGAAGCCCGACACCCATCAGCTTGCCCTCTCTCTACTGGGACAGTGTACCCTCCTGGCCTGGGTTCACTGTGCAAAGAACTCCTCTTCCAAGTGACATCATTTCCTCCCCACACTTGGCCACTTACCAGCTTGACCCTTGACCTTTGTGACTGCACTGGAGATGGTGCAGAGGAGATTCACCAGAATGTTGCCTGGGGCTGTAGTGAGTCAGTGATGGGGGGAGAGTACAGACTAGCCTCAGGCTGGTTTTCTCAGAGTGGAGAAGGCCAGGGGTGGGGGTGCACCTGATTGAGATGGACAAGGTATCGTTGGGCATAGATAGAGTGGATAGGCAAAAACATTTCCCCTTAGTGTGGGGGTCAATGATCAGGGGGCAAGTGAGTTAGAGGAGGATTTGAGGAAAACAAAATCAAGAATCACAGAATCCCTGCCATGCAGATAGAGTCCATTTGGCCCATCAAGTGTGCACTGGCCCTCTGAACACCATCCGATCCAGCTAACCCCAACCCTGCATTTCCCATGGCTAACCCACCTAGCCTGCACATCTTTGGACTGTGGGAGGAAACCGGAGCAGCCAGAGGAAACCCACGCAGACATGGGGAGAACATGCAAACTCCACACAGACAGTCGCCCGAGGCTGGAATCGAACCCGGGTCCCTGGCGCTGTGAAGCAGCAGTGCTAACCGCTGAGTCACCTTTTAACAGAAACAGAAGACCTAAAAAGGACCTAGGAAAAGAAGTTATGCCAACATGTCCCAAATGATTGAAGTAATAGAGTTGCAAGTTAATGTGAATCTAAGGTAATCTCTCCCATGTTTGGTGCTGCACGTTGGCCTTTCGACAGAGACATGAGGTTTGTTCAGAGCAGAGACAAAATTATGCACCACAACAGCTTCACCAGTATTCACTTACCCGATATTCCCCTTTCGAGTTCATTAGTCTGGTCTTTAGAACGTCCAGTGGTTGGCATAGAAATGTGGCACAGCCACCCTGTACTCAAGAACAAGGGGAGAGAGGGGCAGAATTGGTTAGACATGATCATTTCAACCTAACGACGGCGAGGAGGAATGTGTGAGACGGTGCAGGAGAAAGAGGCAGTGCAAAAGTACCAGAGCAGGACGAGAAACAAGAGAGTGTGTTCACTGCAGGGACCAAGGCAAGGAGGCAAAGGAGAGAACACAGAAGCACAACAGAGCAAAAAGGGCAACGAGTGGTTCAGGAGGGAGGATGGGAACACAAGCCAATAGGGCTTTTAGCCAGGTGACAACACACGCAAATTTCTCTGATGTACACACACCACAGGCAGACTTCCCCCCCCCCCCCCCCCCCACCCCCGCCCCCCAAAGCAATACCACATGCACACCCCCCCACACGCACGCACCACAGGCAGACCCCACTGAACGCAAACACACACATCCCACAGGCAGACCCCCCGCACGTGCAATCACACACACCCCACAGGCAGACCCCACACCCCACACGCACGCAAACACACACACACCCCACAGGCAGACCCCCCCGCGCGCGCACGCACACACAGATGCGGACATAACCCAAGAAAATAGGACTTAATGGGAAAAAGAGAGAGCCTTCCCACTTACAGCGATAAAACTGGAGATGAAGTGGGCGACAATGTTGTCTGACAGGAAGCCAGTGTTGAGGACCAGTTGTTTTGCTTGATCATAACAGGCGAGCTAATGGGGAGAGAGACACATACCCACATACACATTTAGTCACATGTGAGAGAGACAGGGAGAGAGCTCAGCACCTCTCCACTCCTGACAGTGTGGGCACACAGACACAATTACAATAAACCACCAACACAACAAGCCAGCTCATTGGGTTATTCATTTCTCTCAGAAGTTTTTGAGCATGGTTTGTAGAGACAGAACACCAACGCTTCACTGGTGACGCACTGGCGATGTTACAGCTAGCAGGGCGACGAAATGTCTGTAATCAAACACACCGGCTCAGAGAGCAAGTCTACAACCTTATTCGTTTATCCTTTCGGGCCTCTAGTCGACAGAACATTTTATGTGAAGCGAGCAGAGCGTTATTCCAACACCGGCTCTGTGACTGAGTGTTAGGGGATTACGAGCCCTTTATTGAGGGGAGGCAGTAAATGCCCCTCGAGGGGCGGGGAAGAGGGGTGTTGGGTATTTCCTGGAGCAGCTGCAGTGGCCCCCGAGAGTGCCGATAGATTTCTTTGGCAGAGGTCTGTCCCAGCTGAGTGGTTTTCCTTGGCCACTCTGGGAGAGGAGGTAAAGGATTAATCCCAACACCGTGGGCCTGAGCTGGTAACAATAAACACCAGAAATCAGGGGCTCCTGTGAACCAGACACTTGCTGTACAAAAAAAAGTGAGAGAGAGAGTACCAGCATTGAGTTCATATCCCTGAATTTCTGCCACGGGATTTGAATAGTCAAACTCTGGGCTATTCCAGCTGTACCATCACCACATTACCCTGTAGGGGGAAGGAATCACTAAGACACACCAACAACAACGGGGTGCAGAGCAGCGGTGAGGGCAGCAGGAGAGGCCCGAGAGCGCGCCGACTCCCCGCTCACTCTCCACCTCACAATCCCCAACTTTACATTTTTACATGGATTTCTCACATTCACTAGTGGGACGTTAGCATTTCTTGCCGTCCCTATAGTTACCCACTTTGAGAAGGTGGTGGTGAGCTGCCTTCTTGAACCGCTGCAGTCCTCCTGCTGTGGGCTGACCCACAATGCCCTTAGGGAGGGAATTCCAGGATATCGACCCAGCGACAGTGAAGGAATGGCGATATATTTCCAAGTCAGGATGGTGAGTGACTTGGAGGGAACATGCAGGGGGTGGTGTTCCCATGTATCTGCTGCCCTTGTCCTTCTAGATGGAAGTGGTTGTGGGTTTAGAAGGTGCTGTCTGAGGATCTTTGGTGAATTTCTGCAGTGCATCTTGTCGATGGTACACACTGCTGTTACTAAGTGTTGGTGGTGGAGGGAGTGGACGCTTGTGGATGTGGTGCCAATCAAGCGGGCTGCTTTGACCTGGATGGTGTGGAGCTTCTTGAGTGTCGTTGGAGCTGCACTCATCCAGGCAAGTGGGGAGTATTCCATCACACTCCTGACTTGTGCCTTGTAGATGGTGGACAGGCTTTGGGGAATCAGGAGGTGAGTTTCTTACCACAGTCATCGTAACCTTGGATTTGGGAAGAATTAATTTATTAGCTTGTTTTAAGAAGATTTCGGTTTTCACGGTGCCCCACAGCACCATAGCACCTCCCTGTGAAGAGTGGGAATGAAATATAGTGAGGCCTACCTGCCCGATTGTAACCAAGGCTCCACGAGACGATGCCATGGTTGCTCCAGAGAACAGCTTCCGAATGCCTTCTGCAAGGGGGGGTGGGGAAGAGGAGAGAGAGAGAGAGAGACACAGCTGGTTAGAAACTTCTTCACAAAAAGCTCTTCAGAGCCTCTCTGCAGTTTGACCCATTCAGTTCCTAACCGCTCGAAGGCTTCACCGTCCTGTGTAGGCCCGAACTGCGTAGCAACACCTCGGTGACAGTCGGACTGCTCTGACCTGACCCCAACGGGGAGTTGGTCAGGACTCTTCACCTCTCCCCCCCCAGGCCATTCGGCCCTTCAAGTCTGCTCTAGCATTTGGTAAAGGTGGTGACTAATCTGACGAACTCCACTTCCCCAACTCACCCACAACACCCCAATTAACCTTCAATACCCCCCTACCCCTGACAGTCTAGAATCCAACTCAACCTTAAAAAAGACTCAATGACCCCCACCCCCAGCCTCCTACTCTGCTGCCCTCTGTCGAAGAGAATCCCACAGACCAATGACCCTCAGAGAATAAACTCACCCTCTGCCCTTGCCTCTTTTATACCCCAGTAAACTGAAGCCCCATCTGGGCAACTTGGTCTCAATTTTAACCCAGCGATTCCTATTAATCGCTCAGAACCTGCTCAGTGGCCAGAGCCCACCCAAGGTGCTAGAAGAAGAGTGACCTCAAGCTTTCCCCAAGAGGCAGGTTAGACCTCCTCAAAGTCAGAGAGAATCAGAGGGATAGGGGTCAGGGCCCTAGCAGCTGAAGGCATGGCTGCCAGATGAAGGAGGGATTGAATTTGAAGATGTATGAGCCATAAGGAGAGGCTGGAAAAACTCAGGTTGTTTTCACTGGAGCGGCGGAGGCTGAGCGGAGATTTGATACATGTCTACAAAAAAAAAAATTAGGAGATCCATAGGTAAGGCAGACAGTCAGAATCTTTTTCCCTAATGTCTAACACTAGGGGGCATGAGCTTAATGCGAGAAGTGGAAAGTTTAAAGGAGTGTAAACTCTAAGTTTAAAGGACACGTGTGGGGTAAGTTTTATTTACACAGAGAGTGGTAGGAGTCTGGAACACACTGCCAGGGGTGGTGGTGGAGGCAGATATGAGGGGCATTTAACAGACTATTAGATGAGCACATGAGTAAGCGAGGAATGGAGGGTCATGGACCAAGGACTGGCAGAAGGGATTCGTTTAATTTGGTGTCATGTTCGGCACAACATCGTGGGCCCTTTCCTGTGGTGTACTGTTCTATGTTCTATTGTAAAACAGGGTGAGGAATTAGATGGGTACAGGCATCATGGAGGGTGACAGTCAGACAGAGAGAGACAGCATGACACAGACAGAATTGAAAACAAGGATGAGAATGTTGAACACTAGCCATCAAAATGGGGCGAAAAGATAGTGCTGAGGTGGAAGTTGTTAGGAGCTTCAGGTTTCTAGGAGTAAATATCACCAACAATCTGTCCTGGCCACCCACATCAACGCTACAGTCAAGAAAGCACACCAATGCCTCTACTTTCTCAGGTCACTAAGGAAATTCAGCATGTCCACAGAGTTTCTTACCGATTTCTACAGATTCACCACAGAAAGCATCCTATCCGATTGCATCACAGCTTGGAACAGCAACTATTCTGGCCAAGACCGCAGGAAATTAGAAAGTTGTGAACACAGCCCAGTGCATCAGACAAACCAGCCTTCTCTCCACTGACTCCGTCTACACTTCCCGCTGCCGCGGCAAAGCAGCCAACATCAAAGACCCCTCCCCCACTCTCTTCCGTCAGTCAAAAGATGCAAAAGTTTGAAAACACGTGCCGACAGATTCAAAAAAAAAAAACAGCTTCTTCCCCGCTGATATCAGACTTATGAACAGACTGCTCATACAGGAGAGTTGATCTTTCTCTGCACCTTCACTGTAGCTGTAACACTATATTCTGCCTTCGGTTCTATTACCCTGATGTACGTATGTAAAGTTTGAATAGTCTGGTTAGCACACAAAACAATACTTTTCACTGTAACTCGGTATATATGACAATAATAAAAAAAAACGACATGTTTGAAAAGTCATATCCAAGGACAAAGCCCAAAAGCTCTACTCTCGAGTCAATCCTCCCCCAGCGAATGGCTAGTGGGCACCCCCAGTGGACTGGAGTCTAAATTACACCCTTCAGTCGCACCGAGAGGAGGTCACAGAGGTCCAAGCTCAGGATTTCAGTTTCTCCAACGTCCCACTCACAACGACTCTCCCTCCGGTTGGGCTCGGACCAGAGAGAAATGAAAGGAAACAACACGTTTCAGAAAACAAACTGACGGTCGGAGAGGTCACAGGCAACTCTCCATGGTGTGTTCCTGCAGCTTGTCTGCAGGGTTACAGATGTCTGGGGAAGCTTACCTTCCTGTAGGACTCGGTAAAGCCCATCCACTGCATGTTTGTAGCTGGAGAGGGAGAGAGAGAGAGCGGACATTGAACAAACAGAGCAATGAGAGGCCAGACCAGCTGCCCACTAGCCCCCAGCCCCATTCACTTTGAATACCAATGTCCAGCAGCAACTGGAACCCAGTCTGCACTGGAACCCAACATGTGTGTACCATCAGCAGACACAAAACGAGCAGGGAGGCAGCAAAACCCTCCAGAGAAACAGCAGAAGGGATTGCACAGCTTACTGGATTTTCTTTGCTTTTTCTATTCCCCCCACACGTGGGCCATGGGCCTCACTGGCTGGGAACAGCATTCATTACTGGTGGATAGGTGGCCTTGGGAAGGTGGTGGTGAGCTGCCTCCTCCTGCGGATAGGTTCACAATGCCATTCGGGAGGGAATTCCAGGATTTTGACCCAGTGACACCAAAGGAATGGCCATATATTTCCAAGTCAAGATGGAGTGCGGAAACTTGGAGGAGGTGGTATCTATAGGTGTGAGGCTGGAAAAGCACAGTAGGTCAGACAGCATCCGAGGAGCAGAAATGTCAACGTTTTGGACCAAAACCCTTTGTCAGGACACTTTCCAGATGGAAGTGGTTGTGGGTTTGGAAGGTGCTGTCTGAGGATCTTTGGTGAATTTCTGCAGTGCATCTTGTAGATAGTACACACTGCTGCTACTGAGCATCGGTGGTGGAGGGAGGGGATGCTTGTGGATGTGGTGCCAGTCAAGCGGGCTGCTTTGTCCTGGATGGTGTCAAGCTTCTTGAGTGTTGTTGAGGCTGCACTCATCCAGGCAAGTGGGGAGTATTCCATCACGCTCCTGACTTGTGCCTTGTAGATGGTGGACAGGCTTTGAGGAGTCAGGAGGGAGTTACTCGCCACAGTATTCCCAGTTTCTGGTCTGCTCTTGCAGCCAATGAGTTTATGTGGTGAGTCCAGTTGAATTTCGGGTCAACAGTAATCTCCAGGATGTTGATAGTTGGGGATTCAGTGATGGTAACACCATTGAATGTCAAGGGGCAGTGGTTAGATTGTCTCTTATTGGTGATGGTCATAGCCTGGCATTTGTGTGGCGTGAATGTTACATGCCACTGGTCAGCCCAAGCCTAGATATTGTCCAGACCTTGTTGCATTTGAACATGGACTGCTTCAGTATCTGAGGAATTGTGAATGGGTGGGGGGGGGGGATTCTGTTGGAGTGTCTGGAGGGCACAGAGCTCTGCTGGAGGTCAATACCACAAACCACCAAAGTCCCTCAGTGCTGCTAGTCAACCCCCCACTCCCCAACAACCCTAACTCCACCGCCACTCCCACACCCTGAGCCAGAACCACCCCCAACCCAAATACCACCGGCTCAGAGGCCAGGGCCGGTTACCACCTCCCAGATCGAGGGGTACACAAACCGGAGAAACCCATCGCTCCTGGGAAAAACACTCACTTTCTCCGGAGCGCTGCCGGGAGTTTCACATCATTCTGCATCCTGCCAAAAGAGAGGAACAGAGAGGTTACGGACTTTACCAAAATGCCCCCAATCTCTGCAGGCTCCTTGTGCCTGGGAGGGGTGTGAAGGGACAGCGGTCACTCAGCTAGGACACAGCTACCCCCCAACCCCAACCCACCCACCTCAATGTGTCACAGTTTGGGACAGACAGGGGAATGTGGTTGGCTGAAGGGGAGTGATTGGTCCACTGTGCTCGAGGTCAGGTCTATTGCAGAGCGGATCTGGGGGCTGCGGGAAGAGGAAGTTTATAATGAATTGGAGCAGTGAGAGAGTTTCCAGGGAGAGGTAATCCTGGCAATTGGGTGAAATATTGAAATAAAAAAAAGGACCACGAAGAGGAGAATCCAAAGGGAAAACGCAGTAAAACCTGTAATGACGACAAACTGGGCCCACCAGCCTCAGAACAGAGCTCTGGTATATCCATTCGCCAAGGCTCCAGACCTGAAACGTCAGCTTTCCTGCTGCTCTGATGCTGCCTGGCCTGTTGTGTTCCTCCAGCTCCACGCTGAGTTATCGCTGACTCCAGCATCTGCAGTTCTTACTATCTCTTATCTTCACAACATGAGAGAGTGTAACCCCTACAGGCAACCAGGTGATCGACCAATGGGATCATGGATTTTGAAGGAGTTGAGACTGGATTGGGTCTGAGGAAGTGGGTAATAGGAGGGTTACAGTTCAGTGAAGACATTAATGAGCTGAGTGACACCTCTGTGCTCTCGGTCCGTACCACCCCCTGTACAAAAAGCACTGACAGACAGATATAACCTGAGCCCACTCACTGCACATTCCTCCTGTTCGCTCAGTGCAAACCCACTCACTCAGAACGAATGCACCAATGACCCCAGCATCACTGCACCACCCCCCCACCCCACTCAATACCACACCATAATTCCCACTCCAAATCCAGCAGCAATGACAGATACAGGAGATGCTGGTCTACGGGAAATGTCAATGGGCTAATGACCCAGATACCCGAGGAAATGCTGCAGGGACGCAGGTTCAAATCCCACCGAGGTGGTGTGGAATTCAAATTCAGTTTAATAAATCTGGCCTCAGCTGATGACAACTATCATCAACGGTGATAAAATAAAGACCCGGCTGGTTAGCTTCAGAGAAGAAAACCTGCCATCCTTCCTCTGATCTGGCCAACACGTGACTCCAGTCTCATAACAACGCAGTTACCCTCTGGAAACGCTCAATGCTGGTGATGCTCACGTGAAACCCAGGAGAGCAAGAGGACGCCATTCAGCCCTTCGAGTCTGCACTGTCATTCAATACGGTCCTGCTCTCTTCCCGATCTCTGAAGCCCTATGTGCCACATCGAACCTCTTCTTTAAAACGTTCAATGCTTTGTCCTCAACCCCTCTCTGTGGCAGAGAATTCCACACGTTCTCCACTCTCTGGGTGAAGAGATTTCTCCTCACCTCAGTCCTAAATGCTGCAGTCAGTGCCTTTAGACTGTGATCCCTAGTTTGGGATTCCCCTAGTCATCAGGAATACCCTTCCCGTGTTGACCTTGTCTGGTCCTGTTTGAGTTGTATGGGATGTGGCTGAAGGAACAAGGAGAGATAACAGTACCAGCCAATCACACTGGGTCGGGTCGGAAAGGGATTGACTGAGTTCCCGATCAAAATGGGAACCAGTTAGGGCCATGGCTCACACTTTGCCAGGCTCCTGCCACCCCTACACTCGGGTGTGAGGGGTCCATTTGGGCAACTCCATGTGAGGCACTGGCCAAGGTGCTGAATCCAAGGCTATTCCCATCTGTTTAAAAGCTGTACCAGTTCCCACCTCCTATACTCACCAACAGCACCCTGTTTGGGGGTTGGGGGTTGGGGGTCGGTCTGAGTGAGGGGTGGGTGGCGAGAATGGAGGGGGTTGGAAGTGAAGGGAGAAGGGAAGGGAAGGGGGAAGGGGGAAGGGGGAAGACTGAGTGAGAGGGGGTGAGCTGAGAGCGAGGGCTGAGAGTAGGGGAAGGTGGGGGAAGAGGGGACTGTGATGACCTGGAGTACGGAGAGCCGGGGTTGGGGGTGGGGGGGTGTCACTGACCTGACGTTGACCATATCGGCTGGTGTGCCAACAAAGCCCCCAGTGAAACCTGTGGAAACAGGAGCAGTCGGTTAAAGGGACAACGCACACCCCAGGGGGAGGGGAGGTGGGGTATAGTGGCAACAATATCTTTTATCCAATACCCCCAACCCCCCCTCAAAATCACACCCCAAAACCCCTCCCCCACCCTCCTCACAGTATCATAGGCTCTCCCTAGCAGCCCAGTATTACACCTCTCCTCCCAATAGGAGGCACCCTCCCCCTCCAGCTTTGCCCCCTAAGCACTCCAGGGTCATCCCCTCCAGTACTGACTGCACCCCCCACAACCCCATCTCCCCCGCCTCGTCCTGGTATCAGGTCCCTGTTCCCTCAGGCCCCCTACTCCCACCACCCCTACGCCCAACCCCAGCCCTAGGTGACAGACCCTAACCCTCCTGCCCTCAATCATCGCCAACCTCAGACTGACCTCCAAACGCTCCGAGTAGAACTTTCTGGTAAAATGGAAGAGGCTGTGCCTTCCCTCCACTCAGCCGGTCCCTCACCGTCTCATAAATGGCGAATCGAGTCAGGGAATACGTCAGCTGCAGGCAACAGAGCAAGGCAACAAGCTTTAACCGAGCTCCCAGGCCTCCCCCTCCCAAGTCAGCATCCGGCAGGAATGTAGGAGGTGGCCCCCCCTTCTCAAAACTCCGACATTCCCCTCGATGGGAACGGAGCAGAAACTTGGAGAAACAGGCTCCATCTCGAAGGCTGAGGGAGATGATGCCCTGCTGGTGGAGCCCAAAACTGCACCTTCACCCTGTCAGAGAGGGAGGGGACAGGGAGGAAAGAGGGAAGAAAGGTAACACAGAGACAGAAAAGAGAGACACACACACACACACACACACACACACACACACACAGAGACAGAGAGAGAGAGAGAGAGAGAGAAAACGAGACATACACACAGAGAGCGCGAGAGACAGAGCGCGAGCGCGCGAGAGACATACACAGAGAGAGAGAGAGAGCGCGTGCAAGACATACACACACAGACAGAGAGAGAGCGCGCACACACACAGAGACACAGAGAGACTGACATGAAACAAATAGAAAGATACACACAGACTGGCATTGGACAGGCAGGCAGTCTGAATTGTAAAACTGTTATGATCACTGTTCCTGAGATGCTCCCCATCAGGTCACAACCATTTCTGATTTGCTACCAAGTTACTTGTTTCTTGCAAAATAAAAACTGAAAGAACTGCGGATGCTGGAAATCAGAAACGAAAACACAAATTGCTGGAAAAGCTCAGCAGGTCTGGCAGCATCTGTGGAGAGAAATCAGAGTTAACGTTTCGGGTCCAGTGACCCTTCCTCAGCCAGTTCTGAGGAAGGGTCACCAGATGCGAAACTTCCTCTCTCTGCCAGACCTGCTGAGTTTCTCTAGCAATTTCTGTTTTTGACTTGTTTCTCGCATCTTTATTAGGCTGAAGGTATCCTGCCTTATTGAAACAGCCTTTCTTTTGCAGATCTCCTTGATCTGCATAGAGAGACTTTTCTGATCAACTGGATTCAGAGAGATTTCTTATTTCCTTAGCCAGCAGTGAAACCACACAAAGTCCATGCAGTCAGCCCATTTGTCTCCTCTCACACCAGTTCCTTTTAATTAGGGAATATAACAGAGAGAGGGAAACGAGGGGGCCTCTGACAGGGTCCTACAGACAGAGTCGTTCCCTTGTGGAGGGGATGTCATGACGAGAGAGTCCGGTTTCAAAATAAGACAGAGCTGTGGAGAAATTCCACCTCCCAGAGTTCAGGGGTCTTTGGAATTCTGTCCCACAGAGAGTGATGGAGCCTGGGTCATCGAACAAATTCGAGACAGGGTTAGATTTCTGATCAACAAGGCTCACTGGCTGGGACAGTACAGTTAAATCCACAACCAAATCAAGCATGATCTTATCGCATTGTAATGGGCTGAATGGCCCACTCCTGCTCTTATTTCTTTTTTATTTACTACCCCATAATGGGCCAATTGGTCTCATTTTGAATTATAAGAGGTTACTTTACTTTCCTTAATCTGACCGGTCCTGGGTCTGGGCTGGGCCAGGCCCCAGGCCCCAGGCAGTGGCTGCTGTATCAAAGCACTCCTGTTAGATGGAGCTGTCTTCACCGACCGTATGAAGGCCATTCCATCAGAAGCAGCTTTGGCGTCTCATCGACATCCCCTCCATTGCTGACAGTGCCAGGGTTAAACTGTGCCAGTTGCTATGACCATCCACTCTTCCTTCATAACCCACGCTCACTGCCAGCCCAAACCCATCCCCCACCCCAGGCACGGACTCTCTCGCACCCACTGTCGCACAGAGGCATCACCCACCCTCAACATGCGCGTTTGTACACACAGATGGGCAGCTTTACCTGGCGGAAGAGGGAGGCACTCAGGCCGTTGTAGAGTGCCAGGATCCCATCATGCCGAACGACATGGGCCGCCATCCCGGTCATCCTCATCTTCACTTCCTGCTGGGTCTGGAGGTGGACCTGCCCAGAGAGGGAGACACAACATTCAGACAGTACCCACGGGGAAACAGGGGGGGGGGGCTCAGGTTGGTGCTGGTTAAAATTGAGGGCGGGGGTCACGTTCAACAGGACCTTCCAGAAAATGAGAAGGGCGTCAGTTTCTGCGGCAAGAGCAGGGGAGGGAGACTAAGTGGAGATCCCATTCACACAGCCAGCAGGGGGATTGTGGGCTACATGACCTACAAGCCAGAAACCCCCAGCCCTGCCCAGAGTTAGCTGGTCTCTGCCCAGTGCAGTATCAAGGAGATAAGTGTGAAGGTATTCACTTTGGTACAACAGAAAGGCAGAGGATTTCAGAAACAGTGAGAGATCGGGGAGTGACGGTGTTCAATGGGATCTGGGTGACCTTATCCACGAGTCACTAAAAGCCGTCATGTAGGTGCAGTTAGAAAACTCAGGAGTGCTGGCTTTTTCAGCACAACAGGTTCGGAGTATGTCGGGTTAGCATTGCCGCCTCACAGCGCCAGGGACCCGGGTTCGATCCCATCTTCTGGCCACTGTTTGTGTGGAGTTTGCACATTCTCCCTACGTCTGCGTGGGTTTCCTTCAGGTGCTCCGGTTTCCTCCCACAGTCCAAAGATGTGCAGGTTAGGGTGGAATTAGCCATGATAAATTGCCCCTAGCATTCAGGGATGTGCAGGCTGGGTGGGATTAGCCATGATAAATTGCCCCTAGCATTCAGGGATGTGCAGGCTGGGTGGGATTAGCCATGATAAATTGCCCCTAGCATTCAGGGATGCACAGGCTGGGTGGGTTAGCCATGGGGAATGCAGGGTTACAGGGATAGGTTGGATCTGGGTGGGATGACCTTCGGAGGGTTGGTGTGGAGTCAATGGGCCGGACGGCCTGCTCCTGCACTTTAGGGATTCTATGATTCCCAGCAACGATGTCTGGCTGCACTTGTGTACTGCCTTGGCGAGACCACACCTGAGATACTGAGCCAGAAACCCTGCCTTTATCTTAAAGGAACCAAAAAGGACAGAGCTGCACATTTCTGAACAAAGAGTCATAGCAAACTCCAGGTTCTCTCTCTCTTTCTCCATAGACCTGCTGAATTTCTCAGTGCTTGTCTCAGCACAGTGTGATCCCAGGGAAGGTGAGAGGCTGATAGGAAGAGATCGAAGTGACGGAGTGTATATTAGTTCCAAAGCATGCCTTGGAGAGGTGGGGGGATCTGATTGAAACCTACACCAGTGGGGGAGAAGAGGGTGTGGTAGTTTAAACAAGGTGGGGGGGGCATGTAGGCTGGTTCGTCCATATAACTGCAACAGTCCCTTTCAGACCAAGATGAAAGGGACTTGGAGCGGGGGTGGGAAATCTCATAATTGACTGTCAGGGCTGTGGAAGCTCAGTCATTGAGCAACTGGGGACAGACACTGACACATCCCCTGGGGGGAGGAGGAAACGATGCCGCAGCAGATGAGCAGCCACCGTCGCGCTGAAATGGGAGAGCAGGCTCGATGGCCTGAACGGCCTGCTCCTGTGCTGAGGCAGTGACAAGAGAGAAAAATCAAAACCGTCAACCTCCAAAAGAGTATTAAAAAAAAAGCAAGACAGAGATGACGGGGAGAGCAAATGGGAGCAGTTCCTGGGAATTAACCCATTCCAAAATATGGGGGAGATGCACTGTTCAATACCACCCCCACGCCCCTCTCCTTGGGAAAGTATTGACATCAGACAAGGGCAAGGATTGGTTGCAATGCTCAGCACTCAACACCCCACCAATGCCCCACACACATTCCCTCAAAACTGACTCCGAAAGAGAGAGGGGCACAGTATCACAGTGAAGGAGGAGGGGGATGGAGATAGAGATGGAGATAGAAAACAAGGTGGCATTCCAGGCATCGAGGGGGGCGGGAAACAAAAGATGGAGGGTTTTTTTTTAAAAAAAAGGACTTTGAACAAATCAAATCAAACTCTCCCTCCAATGGGAGAGGAGTCTGAGAAAAGGGAACAAATCTTGAAGATCACAGTCAGCGATTGAAGAGGGAAGTTGGAAACAGTTCTTCGTGCAGAGCTCAGATCAAACCGATCAGGCTCTTCCCTGTGAGAAGTGGTCAATCAATTTCCCATCAGAGATCAGCCAAGGCCTCCCAGTCAGGGATAGAGAGCCAAGACATAGAAAGGGAGTGAGGACACAAATCAGACCATGATCTGTCAGAATGATGGAATTGCCTGAAAGGGCTGAATGGCCTCCGAGGTCGCAGGGTTCTTATAGCCCTGATAGGGAGGAGGCCTCATTGCCAGGAGTTAGATGCAGAACGATGGGGACAATCCTACCCAGCCTATGCATGTGCCCGCACAGTGAGGAATGAGGGACAGGCAGAAGCTTGTAATAACATATCGCAACTCAAATCTGCTCCTGCTATCTGTATTTACAGTCACTTTCTCAAACAGACAGAACACAAGCCAGAGGGCAACGAGAGCCAGGCTGGTTCAGGATGGATCAGTCCACACTGAGTGAAAACACTTAAATGGCATTCTCTTTAAATAGCTTGCAGCCCAGATTTGTGTGCGTGCGTGTGTGTTTTATGACGCAGGCATTTCAAAGGTTTTTATTTTAACTCGTGCTCCCATCACTCAAACAAACAGTAATTTAGCTGTTTGTCCCAGGAAGGATCAAGGGTCAGTTTTCAGTCAGATACAGAGAGACTGAAGGAATCTGTAAAAATTGACCTCAGCACCCCTCGTTCAGCAAAGGAATGAAGTAATATGGGCCAAAGGCAGGCATATGGAGGTTAGGTCACAAGTTAGTCATGACTGGATTGAATGGCAGAATCAGCTCAAGGGGCTGAATGGCCTACTCCTGATTCTGGTTCCTCGAGCTGACTGGAGAAAAATCAATAAGTGGGTTTGGGAGTTTGTCAAGGAGACGTTGTAAGGCTGCGAGTGGAGGCACCCGAGGGTGGAATCAAACCCAGGTCCCTGGTGCTGAGAGACAGCAGTGCTAACCACTGAGCCACCGGTCTGTCCCCATAGGGAGATCTAAACTGTGAACAGTATTCAAGGTGTGGTCTCATCTGCATAACTGAAGTATAACATCTTTCATGTTCAATTCTCCTCCCTCCTGCTCTGACAGATGGACTCAGAATCTTTACAGTACAGGAAGCCATTCAGACCACCACCCCCCCACCCCGTGTCCTTGTTGGCCAGCTCCATAGAGCAGTCAGTTCCATCCCCTATGCTGTCCCTAGATGGTGGAATTCCCTCCAACAGAAAGCAGTGGATGCTGGCTCAGAAAATAACGCGAAATTGGAGATCAATTGACGCTTTCCAAGACACAGGGAATGTTATAAAATGGAGTCAAGGCAGGAGGATGGAGTCAATGGATCAACCATGATCTCAGTGAACATCCTCCTCCCTGGTTTTCGCTAGACAGCATCTGTAACCAGGACCGTCCAGGGCAGGGGAGATGTGACATCGCGATGGTCTCTGAACGCAAGGTTCAACCTGGTAGACCTACCCTCACAGGCAGTTTCAAATAAGAGGCGGACTGTTCGAAATAATAAAAGCTTCTTGTGGTGGGAGGGAGGTGCATGTGAGGAGGATATTCACCACGACCCCCCAAAACAGAAAATCTGGAATTAGGGAACACTGTTTAAAAGATAGAGGGGTCTCCCAGTTAAGTCAGAGATGAGAAGGAATGGATTATCTCTGGGTCATTCGCTCCCCCAGACAGCGGTGCTGGTTGGGTCATTGAGTAGATCCGCAGCCAGGGTAGGCAGATGTTTGATTGAGAGGGGAGCGCAGGGCTGTGGCAGCAAACCGCGACGTTCAGTTAACGCCACAACCAGCTCAGTTGTAATCTTATTGTACGATGGAACAGACTCAATGGACCAAATGGCCACCTGCTCACTTTTCTTATTGGGGACCTCAAGTTATGGGCGGCAAATCAAAACTTATTGGCATTGGCTCACAGAGGGGTTGCACTAGTCGCTTATATTCTTCCATTTCTGGTGAATGGAGGGTCAGTGAAGATCTCCATGAAAGATGGGTGTAGATTGAAGGGCCGAATGGCCTTTTCCTGTTGCTATGTTACCGTCTGCCTCACTGGACTTTCTCGGAATAATATCCCAAACAGAAGACTGTAGCTCCAGGAGGAAGCTGAAGGATATAAATAGCGAGGAAAAGGGCGTGAATGCTTGGCCTGTGGTTGCCCCCAGTTACAGCATTGATGGATATCCCATTGACAGATCTCGGGGTGGGGGGCGGCTCAGAATTAGATGTCTCCTCTGTGCCAGCTCAAACAGGTACCAGCCAGGAATCCGAGCAGGACCGGGGCTTTTGTTCCTTGTCAGCAAGGGCAGGCTGGGCTCAGTGCTGAGCCAACCCATTGGAATACTTTACCTTTCTATAGCGCCTTTCAAAATGACCCAAAGCTGTTTACAGCCAATGAGGCACTTTGGGAGTGTAGCCACCTGCTGTAATGTAGGAAACACTTGCGTGCAGCAAGATCCCAATAATCTGTGTCTGGGGAGTACATAAGCCACAAAAACAGCAATAAACCCCCAAACACAGAGTCACCATCATGAAGGCTGGTGGCTGGTTAAAACTGGGAATAATATCGGAGGGCAGTTAGTCCTATTGTGGGGGGTGGGTACGAAAACATTGGCCAATAAGCAGCGGTTAACATCAAACCGAGTGTAAAACAAAGTAAACAAGGATTGGCACTTGGCTAGGCAGACAGAGAACCCAGAACTCATTGTATCAGGAAATCTGTGACTTGCATAGCAAACACTGAAAGTTTCACAATCCCTCCTGCAAAAAGAAGGCTCAAAAAGGGCAGATACAAACACTCAACTCGCAATGAAAAAAAAACAAATGTTTAAAAAGTGCCTGCATCTTATAAAGACCACCTCTCATTTGTCTTGTATTTCTAACTGCGAATCGAAGTGAGAACTGTTTGAAAACTCTGGGATTGCTACGTGTCTCGAAAGAGATTAACTTGACCCTCACTGCAAGCATCATTTACACAGTCCCTCCCCACCCACAACCCCCGCCCCACCGCTTGGTTAAGGTAGTCTAGAGACAAACTGGCACTGAGGGGCTGGATACAATTGGAGCTTTAGTTGGCAAGATGCTGTAGATTGGTTTGTGGGTTAATGACCCAGTTACAATGGCAAAGCTCTTCTGCCTGCCAACAATCATGTGATAGGTCTTTGCATTACTGAGTAGTCAAGGCAGTGAACAATGCGTGAAACAGTGGCTCAGTGGTGAGCACTGCTGCCTCACAGCACCAGGGACCCAGGTTCAATTCCAGCCTCAGGTGACTGTCTGTGTGGAGTTTGCACATTCTCCCAGTGTCTGCGTGGGTTTCCTCTGGGTGCTCCAGTTTCCTCCCACAGTCCAAAGATGTGTAGGCTAGGTGGATTGGCCATGGGAAATACAGGATTACAAGGATATGGTAGGGTGGTGCATCTGGGAGGGATGCTCTTCAGGGGTTTGTTGTGGACTCAATGGGCCGAATGGCCTGCTTCCACACAACAGGGATTCTCTGATTTGATACAGAGATACCTTCAGACCATGACTCTCTCCATTACATGCAGTAAACCACTCCAGGTCTAGAGAAAACCAGTTCATCTTTCCTCTAGCAGTTGCAAAAGCTGTGATTTTTAATTAAGAAGCCAGAGAACTATTACAAGTGAACCAGTGCTCCCCCACCACACTTCTCCGCCACCCCCCTACCAACCCTCATGCCTCTTACAAACCAGTGGAAGCATTTGGAGAAGGACAACAGAGAAGCAGCATTCTGAGCAGCACAAAGATCATCTCAACAATGACCATCGAACTGCATTAATTGTGCTCTCTCCAAACATGACCCAGTTACCGTTATCCCAGAGAGTCACAGAACTATACAGCATTGATACAGACCCTTCAGTCCAACACATCCATGCCAATCAGATATCCTAAATTAATCTAGTCCCATTTGCCTGCATTTGGCCCATATCCCTCTAAACCCTTCCTATTCACATACCCATCCAGATGCCTTTTAAATGTTGTAATTGTACCAGCCTCTACCACTTCCTCTGGCAGCTCATTCCATACACACACCACTTTCTGCAGAAAAAGCTGCCCCTTAGGTCTCTTTTTAAATCTTTCCCCTCTCACCTTAAACCTATGCCCTCTAGTTTTGGACTCCCCCACCCTGGGAAAAAGCATTGGCTATTTACCCTAACCATGACCCCATGATTTAATAAACCTCTATAAGGTCACCCCTCAGCCTCCAATGCTTCAGGGAAAATAGTCCCAAGGCTATTCAGCCTCTCCCTATATCTCGTATCCTCCAATCCTGGCAACATCCTTGTAAATCTTTTCTGAGTCCTTTCAAGTTTCACAACGTCCTTCCTATAGCAGGGAGACCAGAAGTGAACGTAATATTCCAAAAAGTGGCCTAACTAGTGTCCTGTACAGCTGCAACATGACCTCCCAACTCCTATACTCAATGCACTGACCAATAAAGGCAAGTGTATCAAATGCCTTCTTCACTACCCTGTCTACTTACAACTCCACCTTCAAGAAACTATGAATCTAAATATTCCCTCACTACCCTAAATACAGACTTAAACCCCTCGCACCCACATACATACGGCTATACTGCCCAGGAACCAGGGTAATGTTTAAATAAGCAATCCAAAACAAGACCATTTCTATGGTGCCTTTAACATAGGGAAACATCCCAAGATGTTGCACAGCAATATTATAAAGCAAAATTAGACACCGAACCACTAATAGACACATTTAGACAAGATGACCAAAAGCTTTCTAAAAGGGCAAGGGATTGTAAGGAGCAAGTTCCAAAAAGTGGAGAGCAACAGCTGAAGATTAATCGAGAACCTTCAGTCAGAAATCTGAACATGGGACATGTCACCACAAATCGAGATAAACGTTACATTCGGAAAAAGGTTCCAGATAATTAAAAGGTTCAGGAGAAACGAGACTAGGATGCAACTTCTGTGCAGAGCAAAATCAAAGGCACAGCCTGTCCAAGTTAAATTTCCACCTTTCTATCTCTAATGAGAGGCACAGCAATGGAACCGAGGAACATTTGTGTGGTTATAATTAGTAAGGGCAGCCTTGGATGAAAACATTTGCAGTTTGGCATCACAATCAGCTATCTAATGAGCAGTCAGCACCAAGAGGGGACAGGAACACTCAGGTGTGCGTGTTCAGTGAGATAAAACAGAAAAGCACTTAAATGTTCAGCTCGAAATGTAACTACACGCCCCACCGCCACCCCAAGGCCCTACCCTCGCCACCCAACCACAACGGGACTGATGCAAAGCTCTCTCACTCTGTCTCTCTGATATCCTCCTGTTGTTTGTCCCCCCCAAGACTCTTGGCCAACAGATTCTCTTTTGTACAGTCCGAGAGAAATTGGGAACAGGGCCTAAACTCTACGGCACGTGCACGCGCGCACACACACACACACACACACACACACACACACACACACACACACACACACACACACACACAAACAAACACAGACACAGACAGATACAGAGGGACATGGGGAGCAGGCTGCGAAATGGTATTGAAGCCCCTCCTCAGCGACAGTTGCACTGCCTGTGGGAGTAGGTTTGACAGGCCACACCATCCAATCCTGCTCCTATAACGTGCCAGAGGAAAACCAAGTAGCAACCACTGTCCACTCAGCCCGATGATCATTGGCCCACTACTAAGCTGCTCTGGATTTCTTGGCCAAAACAGTTAAAAAGGACCTTGGGTAGAAAAGTGCAAGAGGATCTTTTACGGCCAGCTGAAAAGGCAGACAGTTTAATGCCTTATATGAAACACAGCCCTTCCAGCAACGACTCCCTCATGACACTAGCCCACTCCTTCAGCACTGCCCCTCCGACAGGGCAACAATTCCTTGGCACTGACCCACCCCCTCAGCACGGACCCTCCAGCTTTGACCCTCTGGTAGCGCAGCACTCCCTTAGCATTGCCACTCCAGCAGGGCAGCACTCCCTTGGCACCAATCCTCAGGCAGGGCAGCACCCCCTCGTCACTGCAGTAAAAGGGTCAGGCATGTTTTGGCGTGGGGCATCTGGATTGTGACTTGAACTCATGACCTTCGGGCTCAAAGCGAATGGGCACCCAGTGGGAACCTCATTGACCAGAATGGCTCAGCACCTGATCCCTCAGTGGGACCAGCACAAAATGGAATTGGGTTTCCCGAGGAGAATGAGACGATAGATTTTAGTACAGGCTGTTCTCAGCAGATAAAGAGGGCACTCAAATCCATCAAAAGTTTTTCAAGGACAATAAAAACGCAATTTTAAAAAGACGATTGAGAAAGACCCACCTTGACCTTTGCAAGGGGCAATTAGAGATGGGCAATAAATACAGGCTCAGCCAGCAACACCCTCATCCCCTGAACAAATCAGGGAGAGGCTAGTGAATTCTTGCAGAGTCACTGTTTGCTGTTCCATTGTATTACTCGGGATTGCTGGGTTTTATTGAAAACTACTTTCCATTCCAATCCCCATGGAAACTGACAACGGGGAATGAAGTTCAATATAATTACACCAGGCTAGAGTCCAGTGTCTCAATAAGTACTGGGCTGGACTTTGAGCACGTGACAGAGGAAGATTGGTTGGGAGTCTATCATTACGAGAACGGTTTGGATGAGGAAGTAGCTCCAAAATCTTGGTGACTTCCCCAACTCGATATTTCCAGATTTCATTCATTCAGAGACGGTTTGAGGAAGAAATCTCCGCACAACTCAGACCAAGCAGTCACTCAATGTCTTTTATAGAAAGGGATCAGGAGTGAGTGGGCGACCAGGAATCATTCTGGAGAAAGTGTGGCCCAGGGTAAAGCCAACATCAGGCAACAAACACAGCACCAGGGTCCTGGGTTCGATTCCATCCTCGGGCGACTGTCTGTGTGGAGTTTGCACATTCTCCCCGTGTCTGCATGGGTTTCCACCCACAATCCAAAGATGCGCAGGTTAGGGTGGATTGGCCATGCTAAATTGCCCATACAGTGTCCAGGGAGGAGTGGGTTATGGGGGATGGATCTGGGTGGGATACTCTGAGGGTCAGTGTGGACTTGCTGGGCCAAAGGGCCTGTTTCCACACTGTAGGGATTCTATGAAAAAAAAATAGGAGGGGGCTTCAGGGAGATCTAGGATCCACAGAAATGTCTTAGTGCTACAGTGTCCAAAACTGACACTTCAAGAGCTGAGGGTAGGCCAGAAATAAAGACACTTCAGTAATTACAGAGCAGTAACAGACAGCCAGGAAACAGGAAGTCAATGTCATACCATCCCAGAAACAGCCGATCAATGATACAGGAAAAGGAATATCTGAGCTGCTGCAAAGATGGCAGTGATTAGGTTAGATTTATTAACGTCACATGTACCGAGGTACAGAGAAAAGTGTTACGTTATGTGCTTTACAGGCAGAACATACTGTACAACTGTATCAGGGTAGCAGAACGGAGTGCAGGATACAGTGTCACAGCTAGAGAGAGAGATAGAGAGAGAGATAGAGAGATAGAGATAGAGAGATAGAGAGAGAGAGAGAGAGAGAGAGAGAGAGAGAGAGAGAGGAGATTAACATTAACATTTAACAGGTCCATTCGAAAGGTGAATTAACAGTGGGAAGCAGCTGTTCATAGAATCCCCACAGGGTGGAAACTGGGCCAATTGGCCCATCGATTCCACACCGTCCCACAACGAACAGCATCCCACCCAGATCCATTCCCCTTCCCTTTCCCTGTAACCCTGCATTTCCCATGTCTAATCCACCTAACTTACATATCCCTGAACACTATGAGCAATTTATCATGGCCAATCCACCCTAACCTGCATATCTTTGGACTGTGGGAGGAAACCGGAGCACCCGGGAGGAAACCCACGCAGACACGGGGAGAATGTGCAAACTCCAAACAGACAATTGCCCGAGGGTGGAATTGAACCCAGGTCCCTGGCGCTGTGAGGCTGCAGTGCTAATCACTGAGCCACCGTGTTCTCAAACCTGTTCGTACGTGTATACAACCTTTTATATCTTCTGCCCAACAGAAGAGAGTGTAACCGGGGAGGGGACTTTGGTTATATTGGTTGCTTTGTGGAAGTAGTGGGAAGTATAGATGAAGTCAATGGATGAAAGAGAAATAGAAATTGCTAGAAAAGCTCAGCAGGTCTGGCAGCATCTGTGGAGAGAAATCAGAGTTAACGTTTCTGGTCGAGTGACCCTTCCTCAGAATGGATATAATGGAAGGAATTCAATTCCATCAACTGATGGGAGGCTGGTGTGTGAGATAGACAGGGCTGTGTATTCACAACTCTCTGTAGTTTCTTTCGGTGTTGGTGAGACTGGGGAATGGGGATGTGAAGACTGCAGTAGGCGCTGGGTGGCACATGCAGTGGAAATGGGTGGGGGAGGAGTCGTCGAGAGGACTCACTGAGCTCCAAGAGATAGAAGAATGGGGCTCAGAGCCAACAACTGATGCCATCATAACCGCCCCTACCACCATTAATCCCTCCCAGACTTCACAGCCCCAAATCCACACGGTACAAGCAATGACACGCGAGACAGGAGGAGGAGTTAAACACCTTGGCATATACCAAGTTGGTCAGCCCAAAGCGCACACCCCCGGCCCTGTGATACCACAGAGAGCGGGAGAAGCAGATACAGACAGGACGACCCTTCCACACTCAGAGGCAACATTACTCTCTGTAGTTTTGAGGACTCCTGGCAGGAAGTGAGGGTGTGGTTGCCAAGTTGCAGGGCAAGGCAGAAATAAAGATGGATCTTACAGGAGTAAAGATCAGACTTCTCATGGTGTACGAAACACAGTACAAGAATTCCACAACTCATTCTGAAGTGATGCATTATCTCAGTGGCTGTGGAATCAGCCATGAAGAAACAAGGGGAAAGGGCGAATGCTAACCTTATCAAGGACAGTGATAATAACCTGAGACATCCTGCAGTGGATTTTATTGCACAAACGTTGCACACAATGTTTAAGTTTAAAATGATTGGCAGCCATGCTAATTTGGTGTCCTTAAAGCTACAGAAGGGTTTGATCTTTCTGCAGTGCTGTGCTCAATTCAAAGTTCTCAAATTGGAAATCAAGATGATGAGCTCTTTCCCAAACGCTTAAAACAGAAGAAGGAACATTCTGCTGAAGTTTATGGAGATTGGTTGACATTTAGCTTGGGATCCATGGTGAGGGGGCTGTTAAACTATTTGACATAGAGGTACTTAACAATAAACTAATGGTGATGGCCCAGATTGTAGTGAAGGGAAGGGCCAGCACAAAGTGAGCTCCAACATTCGACATGAGCACAAGACGTACACTGAGAGTTTAAGATAAAACACACCCCCACAGGTAGAGAACAATAAAACTCCACTAATAAAAGCAACCAAGATCATAACTCTGGGGGGGGGGAAAATAGTGACTGGCAGAAATCAGAAGGGCTAAGTGAACTTATGCCACGCCTACAGTCACTAACCCACTGTCACTGCTACATATCTTTCACACAATCGCATAGGCTAGCAGCAAGAGGCCATTCTGCCCCACGAGCTGCTTTATCATTCAATAAGACTCCTGCAATCTGACTGTCACTTCAAACCCACATCCACCTCCTCCCCCTCCTCCTCCTCCTCGCTAACCAAGAATCTATTCACCTTTTCCCCAAACAATCCAAAACTCTGCTCCCACCACCTCTTCAGGAAGAGAGGGATCCAACATCTCATAGCCCTCAGAGAAAAACAAATTGGCCTCATCAGTCTTAAAACCGTCTTGTTTGAGGCACTGATCCCGAATTTCCCACAAGAGGGAAGCATCCTTTCCACATCCCCACTGTCACTAAGACCCTGCAGGATCTAAGCTCTTCCAATCACGTTAACTCCTGCATTTCTAGAACAGGGACAATGGAATAATTTAGAT
>NC_063354.1:7490250-7506963 GCF_021869965.1 Rhincodon typus
TTAAACTTTATTGACACGCTGACCAATCAAGGCCACGCAGCAGGCACTGCTCTGCCAGGATGCAATTAAACTTTATTGATAAGAATCAAATGTGAATGTTGCAGGGAAGAACCCCAGGCTCATTGCCCGCAAACGTCATCAAGGGCTTTCCTGCAGCATTATGGGAGCTAATGCTCTGTAGCATTAAGGCTGCAGGAAGTAGGCTCAAGGATATTTATACATTTGGCCAGATTTCAAACCCATTTATAACAAATTATTCTAGTGAATTTTTAAAGATATTTCGATAGCAAAGGAGAAACTAAAGTTGGTACCAGTCCTCTAGAGACAGAAGGACTGAAAGAACTGCAGATGCTGCAAGTCAGGAGCAAAAACAGAAGTTGCTGGAAAAGTGCAGCAGGTCTGGCAGCGTCTGTGAAGAATAAAAAAAAAATCAGAGTTAACGTTTTGGATCCAGTGACCTTAAGAACCCAGTTCTATGGTAAACACAGAATCAAATGCTGCATCTTAACTTCTTAAAAGAAGAGATGGCACAAAGATATCTTTGCTATAATCTTCCAAAATTGTTTTGATGCTGGAAGGATCCCAGTGCATTGAAAAGTAGCAAGTTTTGCACTTTTTGTTTGGTAAAATAAAGGAGGCCAAAAGCAAGAAACCAAGGGCCAGTTCGCCCAAAGTCTGTCTTTGAAATGCACAGGGGGGGATTACAGCACAATTCTTAAATCATGATGCAAACACCAACATTCATCATAGCTTTGGAAAAGAGAAAGCATGCTAAATTAATGTAGTTTTATTGACCAAGCAACATTCATAGTGGATGTAAGGGAACCAGTAGGTGTGTTGTACTTCGATTTCCAAAAGATATTTCATGAAGATGCCATGTAAAATGTTGCTGGACAACATGAGAGCACATGGTGAAGAAGTTTGCTAAAGGATTGGCTATCTAACAAGAAGCAGACTGTCAATAAATGGATCATTTTCATGTTGACAAGCTGTAACCATTAGAGTGCCACAGCGATCAGTGCTGGCTCTTTGACTATTTGTAATTGTTTTCAAGCTGAAGGAGAGTCTGCAAAGGGATAGAAATAGGTTAAGTGAGTAGGCAAAATCTAGGTAGGAGTATAATGTTGGCAACTGTGCACTTGTCCATTTTGGCACAAAGAATAGAAAAGCAGTTTACTATTTAGATGGAGAGAGATTGCAGGACTTTGTAGTACAGAGGGATCTGGATGTCCTGGGACATGAATCACAAAAGGTTCGGTGTGCAAATAGAGCAAGTGTTTCGGAAGGCAAATGGAATGTTGTTATTTATTGTATGGGACAATGGAACATAAAGTAGGTAAGTCTTACTGCAGTTTTACAGGACGCTAGCACAACCACATCTTCAGTACCATGTAGTTTTGGTCTCATTTGAAAAAATACATAATTTCTCTGGAAGTAAGCGGAAAAGGTTCAGTTAACTTCAGATTCCAGGGATAAAAAGTTTATTTTGTGAAGAAAGGCTGAACAGTTTAGGCCTCTTTTCATTAGAGTTTAGAAGATCCTGAGATGAGTGGATACCTGGAGGACGTTAACTCCTGTAGGGAAGCTAAAACTTAGTGACAGAGTGTAAGAAAAAGAAGTCTCCCTTTCAAGACAGATAAGGAGAATGTTTCTTCTCTCACACTGTGGAATGTATTTCTTTATAAAGTAGTAGAGATTGGATCCGTAAATGTATTCAAGAACCAATTGGGATCTATTTTAATCAAAATTCTAAGTTTCTGGGGTGCAGAGAGCAAAGTGGAGTCAAGGTACAACCAGATAAGCCATGATCTTATAGAATGGTGCTATAGACTTGAAGGGCAACCTGCACTATTCCTGCTCAAGTCGTATGTTCCTAGGTACTGACCTTAACCACATAGTAAGGTTTGTCCTCTTGCAGTAACAACTATAAAGCCTAAAATTCCTTTCCACAGACAATAAGAGGTTCAAAGCAATTCCTGCTCCTCTGATGCTACTTGGCCTGTTGTTCATCCAGCTCGACACCTTGTTATCTCTTGTTTTGGAACAGGTTTGTTTCCCAATGACTGCCTTGAAGGGTGGTAGCCAGAAGACAGAAAAGCTACAAAAGTTTCATCAAAGCCATCTTTTGCTTTAAACTCAAGTATGAAGCGCAGAATGTACAAGATCCATGTGTTATCCTGAATGCGCACACAACATGGGGCTGCATGTTGCCACACTTGATGGAATCAGGAACAATTAATGATGAAGTGAAAACTATGAAAGTACAAGAGAGATACAAAACCATGGTTACAAAAAAAGTAGGCAGAAAGTAAAATCTAGAGTTTAAATTCTGTGGTTTGCAGCATTGTTCAAAATTTGTTCATTCCAAAGATGACTCTTGGCGTTCGCAGGTCACAGATTCCAGCACAGTAACAAACCAGTTGGTTCAACTGGCTTGTACTTAAGTTTAGCCTCCACACGAGAGTCTCCTCAATCCATTTTCATCTAACCCCATAAAGCAAATGGTAGCTGCTCAGCAATTTCTATTTAGCATGGACTACAATCTCAGAAATACCTACATTCAGGATAGATTATATGAAAAGCTTGCTTTTCTGTAAATTTTCCACTATTCATAACATTTGTTTCAAACTTTCTAGTATGTATTAATGCAGTCTTATTTTAAAACAGACTGAGAAAAAGATAGCTTTCCTGTCCAAACCATCTAGTCAACTGGTCCCCCTCCCCACATCCAGTTATTGTACGGAGTTCATTATTCTGACCTCAAGCTCTTTCCTCACCCTCCACTGCACTTGTTTGTCCTGTTAGCCACCTTTCAGATTTTTTTAAAAAATCAACACGTTATGACATGTTGTGACACATCTGGGGCAGGAAGGACTGGAACCCAGAGGTAGGTACACTACCACAAGGGCCTGTTGGATGACCAGAGATTCACGGGATGTGGTAATAAAGCAGATGGCCATTTGGCCCATCATACCACTGCAGGCTCTGTGAAAGAAATCCAGTTGGTCTCATTCCCCCTGTCCTTTCCCTATAAACATAACTTTCTCCGCTGGTATTTAACTTGATGCCCTTGGCAAAAACGTCCTTCCATCACTGTTCGAAGCAATGCCTTCAAGATCATCACAACTCATTCTGCCTTATCTCTCCATTAAAGTACACATCAAGTCCATGGAAGTGAATGACATGAAGGGAAAAAACATTTATTAAATATATGGTTTCAAAATCAGCTGAAATAGTGGGGAAAGCAGAACAGTGTTGTATTAAGGAAAAAATACAGAAGATAGAGACACATTCATTTATAGTATAACAGAACATGCGTGTCCAGCATCTTACTGACACAAGGATAAAGATAGGATAAACCTGTACCCTTTTAACCAACCACAACAATGCAAATTATCCCGTACAATATTATACTGCAAATGAATAGACAATTAAATTTAAACATGCAGGCCCTATTTATGAGGATGAGCCTTTTTAAATTAGACGTTTAATAGTTTATGTTCCAAAGAACACACATATACAACTGAGAGTGACTACACAATATATAATCTGCTAAATGGATGATAGTTACCAGTTAAGGTTAATTATATTGAGCTCCATTCTAGCACACCAACAGTTCATGGAGGACAGTAACTTTCCACAGCACAGTGCCTGCGACTCCAGTGCAGACAAGGGTGTATGGTCAAGATCAGTAAGCAGTCCATCTCCACACTGCAAATGTCCACCTGTCACTTAAAAACCAGAGGAATGGGCTCCTAATCTGCACAGTTCAATCTGGATCTGTTGTACACTCAGACAACTGAGGTGTAGTTTAAAGTGTGCAGTCAAAACCTTTGTTCTTGTTAAAAATTAATTTGTACCAACTGTCATGGCCGCTCAGCCTTTTCCTTCAAAGACACAGTGCCCAAGCCGGCATTTTAAAACGTTTCTCTTGTTGCATTCAGCCTTTCGCTCAGAGGGAAAGGGGTAACCAGCAAATAAGTAGAAGGCAGTTTCATGGACAGAGCCTCCAGGAGGCTTCCCAATGTTTGTACACCTGTGTTTTATTCAGCGTATTACCATTCGAGAAAATAACCTAGAGATTTGAACAGGCAGTGGCTACCTCTAAACGATCCCACCGGCTCTCTAAGTGAATTCCAGTCAGCAGCCCAGTGGTAAACTAATTGAAGCAGGTAACCCTCACTAGTCTAGACAAGAATGTGACTTGTTTTACCAGGACAATGGGTAACAGTTTACAGACAGCAGCACTCAGCAAATAGCATTTTGAAAAAAAAAAGAGAAGACTAGAGTGGAATACTGGGACCAGTTCCCAGGCACCAGTGGATTCACGGAACGGCTGGTGTACCCGCATCTGGACACAAGCTACGATTCAGTCAGAGGTGACACCTACCCAGGGAGGGAGGTTCAAGATCCTTTGCTCAGTCACACACAAGTCCCTCCTTCTGCCTGGCACTCTCAAGCTTGTTATCAATAAGCTAACTCTTCAGTTATCGGGTACTTCCCTTTCTGCTTAGTTTGGCATCAGGCACATAAAGGTAGGGAAGTCCACTTGTGAGCACCCTGTGACTGGACAGTGGGAGAGGACAGAAATACAAAGTCATGCTCTGTTCTCCAACAATGAAGTTATTGTGTAGATGCCATTTGAGAACCATTGTGATATACCCACTTCCCCCAACATTGGAATTTAATCACTTACTGAAACTTGGGTGAGAAGGGGAGAGGAAGGGGGATGTAACCAGTGTTGCACCCAATGTCCAATTTTACTTTCCACCGAAACCACCCCTGGGAGGAAAAGGGCTTGTGTTCATATAGCACCATTCATGGACTCAGAACACACCAAAGCAGTTTACAGCCAAACAAGGTTTCTTGAAGTTTAATCACAGCATTAGTGTAGGAAAGGTAGCAGCCAATGTGCAAACAGCGAGCTCCCACAAACAGCAGAGAGACAAATGATCAGATAATCTGTTGTTGTGATGCATACCAGCCAGGACACTGGAGAGAACTCCCCTGCTCTTGTCTGAAGGACTTTTGTGGGATTGTTTCATGTGCATCTGAAAGTAAAGACAGACTCTCCATCTGATGTCTCCTGGGAAAGAGTCCCT
The DNA here is from genome assembly GCF_021869965.1 of Rhincodon typus. Lineage (NCBI taxonomy): Eukaryota > Metazoa > Chordata > Chondrichthyes > Orectolobiformes > Rhincodontidae > Rhincodon > Rhincodon typus. The sequence continues at coordinate 7,495,353 of NC_063354.1, forward strand.
GGATCTGCAGGAGGTGACAGAGTTTTGTGGTGAGGGTCAGATGATGAGACCCACAGAAATACATTTCAATATCTTCAAGAGGAAGGGGAAGGACAGACTTTGTGCATGTGTGCACGAGCGAGCGCGCGTAGGGGCATGGAGGGGGTGGAGAGACAGCCAGTCACAGAAAGTTACCCCATCGGTTGATCAATAATAAGGCTCCAAAGAGCTAAGAAAATTAAATATGATGGAAACATCCAAAAACCTTCATTGTTTATGTTACATATCTAACAGTTCACATGGTCCAAGGCTCAAGATTAAAACAAGAGTGCAGCGTCACTTTTGATTTAAAATGTGAGGGGTGGAGAAAAGAAAAAAGAAATCCCAGGAAACACCTGCCTGCACTCTCACAAAACTCCCCACGGTTAGCATCAACCCCAGACATGGCAGTGTAACCACGGACATCCAACTTAAATGATTATCAGTAGTGTTCTCTTCTTCAGTCTCTCAAACACAACCATTTGCACCAAGGCAGCACAGAGTGGAATTAGAGATTTCTGGTCAGTAGGCAAGTCCATGTGAGATTTTCACAAAGATCAGAACTTTAAGAAAGCCAGTAATGTGTTTGAAGTGTTAATCCAGCCAGTAATAGCGTACACTCCCAATTTCTTTCTTCACTTCCCTCCGAAGATTGACTGGCAACGTGCACCTCCCAGTGTGAGGGTGACCGTCACCCCCCACCTCCCCCAGAGAGACGTTAGTCAAACGAGATGAGCTGTGCCTCTGAGCCGGCCTGCTGCTGTTGCTGTTGTGGTGCTGCTCCTCCAGGGGGTGCCATCTGCAAGTTAAGGAAACAGAAGAGTTAAAAATGCTGTCAGAGGCTGGTTGACAGCCCCTCCCCATTCCGTGCTTCAGGCCTCTGGCTTGGCCCCTGGCCATCATGGCAGGAGCTGCAGAAAACCAGATTCTGTTTTGATAAGTCAAAGCGTTTTCTCATGCCCTTTACCGCTTTTGGGTTCTCAGTGCAGATGTAGTTTTTCAGACTGAACACCTACTTCGCACCAAACCGCAAGGCGGCAGCTCAGTGGGTGTTACTCTGGCATAAGGGAATTCAGAATATAATCCAGGTTGATTCTCCAGCGCAGTTTTGAGGGACTGCTGCAGGTGTCGGCATTCAGATATGAAGTTAAACCAAGGCCCGTCTGCTATCTCAGGTAAATGCAGAAGATCCCATGGGACTAATCAAAAGATGAGCAGCGACCAGACTGATACTTATCCCTCAACCAGCATCACCAAAACAGACAGAGATCATTATCTTGTTGCTGCTTGTTATTCACAAACACCTCCTCCTCCCTCCCCAAAACCAGTTACCAGTGAGTTGTGCTCTGTTTCCTCTCAGTTTACTTCAGCACCTCAGAAAGACACCAGTTAGCATGCTACACAACAGCAATATCAGAACTTGGTGCATTAGTATAAGGGTTACATTCACCGTTTATCAAAGCAGACAACTCGAATTCTGAAACTAGTAACATTCACAAAATGCTGGATTCCAATCACGACCCAACTCTCCTCTGAAGACAAAGCAGTTTGTAAATCCAGCGACTGAACTGCTCAAGCCTGGATCCCTAAACATAACTAGTTCGCTGCTTACCTGCTGATACATGGGCTGCTGTGCTGGAAGGTAAGACTGCTGTGGAGGTAAGTTGCTCATGGCAGGATCCTGAGCTGGGAGAGTAGACATCATGTTCTGTTTGGAGCAACAGAGTGAATATTTACCACACAAAACGAAGCAGAGATGGAATAAAGTATCAAGCCACACATTCACAATAAATGCGGGTCCCTGTTTATAGGGTGAATCAAAGAGCTAAACTGTCACTTCTTTTCTGGCTTAACAAGAACTTGTGATTATCCGTGTTTATTAACCCAGTTAAACCACACAACAGAACAATACATTTTGAAATGTAAAAACCAACAGATACTTTACAAAACCTTAACTTCAGAAAACCTATTCATTTTATGTGCTTTAGTCAACATTTCTCATCCTATCTGAAGGATTGTGAACTCTTTCACTGAAGATTTCTCTAACCTCAGAACTGTTGATCAATCAGAAATCAAACATTAGACATTCTCACAGCGCAGTGATTAGTAAGATAAGCAGCAGTACAGCTTACCTGCATGTTATATGTCTGGTAACCCATTGGGACAGACTGGGATCCCATGTATCCCAATCCTCCTGACTGCGGAGCTTGGGGAATTGTTCCGCTCGGTGCCTGGGAAACCACATTCTGCAACAGAAATTCAGAGTGAGCGGCCACAAAATGGGGGACAGCTCGTATGCATGAACATGCATGCATTCCCATCCACACAAAGCCAGGACAATCCTAGTCTACATATACACACACACACACACGCAGAGAGCCCGAACAGACCCCCTGACACACACATACAGAGCCAAAATAATTGGTTAATCGAACACAAAGAATGAACTTTTTACTCCTCTGCTCTCCAGTCAGACACTGAGCCTTCACTGAGGTAAAGCTCCTGTCACCAGCAACACAGCTGCTGAGCACGGCATACACACACCAAACATGAGTGTGCGGCCTGTCTGTTAGGCCTGTGTAGGTCATGTCAGGTGAATATTTGTTGGTTATTTGACTGTTGGGGGAGAAGACATCCATGCAAGTTTAACCCTTGCTTTCCAGCAGAGGTGACTGGACAGTGTTCAAGGGTGTGGTACGTCATCTAAGTATGATTGCTGAAGACTAGTAAGGCCAAAACCGCTGTCAGTGCAGAATTAACAACCACATCGACCCAATTCAAACATCCTGAAGAATGAAATTCACATCAAGTCCAACAAAAAGGTCACCCTCCCCACATACACAAACCACCAGTGTATTCTTCACACCTGACTGCACATTGTTCCACAGCTCAGCATTTGCTTGCCATGATAACGAGGACAAGCTACTCTCCAACATCCAATGCTGTTCAAAATCGCAGCATGCTCTGGAGCTCAACACAATGTCAAACACTGGCAAAACAGAACTAAACTCAGCTTGTGAACACCCTATGTTAATTATGCATATTCCATATGTGCCTCATAACAAGTGCAGGGGACAACAAATCGTCTTATCATTAACCTAAACAACCTTAACCTTTCTAACTGTCTTCAGAAAATGTCACTGAAACAGACAATACGAGGTGACTCAACAGAAATCTCAAAGCATGAGGGTTATGGGGAAAAGGCTGAAAAGTGGAGTTGAGGGTCATCAGATCAGCCATCATCACGCTGACTGGTAGAACAAACTTAAATGGGCTGAATGGCTGACTTCTGCTCTCACATCTCATGGTCTGACTCTCATTGCTTCCATCCTCAGGGATCAACCAGAGAACAGCTTCTGTGGTCCACGCTTACCCTGCCCACACAGCTCTCACGAGAGATGAATGCCTGATGTTCAGGCATCACCAGTTTTTTGGACAGCTGCTCTTGAGACACTGTGCCAATACTTCAATCCAACACCAAAAAGAGCTCATTCTCTAACACACCACACACACCCCGTTAATTAAGACAAGAGACTTGCCTGGTAGTTCTGCGTAGGGGTTGGTTGGTAGTTTGAATATCCAGCATTTGTCGTGGGCACTCCCTGGCCTTGCTGAGTGGTCTGGCTGGTTGGGGCTGCTGCCTGGTACATATAAGGATTCACCATACTGGGATCTGAAGTGCACAGGAAATATATGAATGCACACACAATACAGAAACAGATAAAGCATTAACACACATTATCCTACAGAACAAAGAACCTACTGGAGCGTGAAGTGACTGAACGTGGAATAACTGAATAGCTTGACCCGTTCTCAGACGGATCAGACTGTTACAACTACTTAACCATAGGAGGTAACCTACATTAAGAATGTCTTGTGGTACAGCGGTAATGTCACTACCTCTGGTCTGGAGGTTCGGGACCCACCTGCCCCCGAGGTCTGTTATAATTATGTCCAAATAGATTGATTAAAATAACTAACTGAAGTTGTTTCTGGCTTGGCAATACCTCAATTTTAAAATTCTTTTCCTGATTTTCAAGTCCTTTCTTGGCCTCATCCCTCCCCGACTTTGTAACCTCCATATGCCCTACAACCCTCCAAGACATCAGTGTTCTTTCAACACTGCTCTCTTGCGCATCTCAAACCCCTCCAACTTCTCTCTTTGTGACACTCCCTAAAACTACATTTGAATAAGTTTTGTCCCACTTGTCCCTACTATCTCAATGTGACCTGACACCAATTTTCTGTTTTATAAAGGTCTGATCTGTGTGTTGGAATGTTTCATTGAAAGTATACAAATGCAATGTGGTGCTGTATGATAGCTCAGTGGTTATGGTACATAGCTACTAAAGTTGTGAAACTCAGTTCTTACCATGGCACCAAAGAAACAGTTGCTGTACCCTGTCGGATCTACATGCATTCAGACTCCAATCATTTCCACTAGCTTGAGATGGCCTAGCAAACTACTTGGTTACAAATTGCAGCAGCAGATGGTTTTTAAGGCACTTCATACCTTCTCAAGTACTTTGTAACAGGCAATAACTACAGAGGGTTGTGAACACAGCCCAGAACATCAGCTAAGCCATTAACTCCACCCACACTTCTCACTGCCCCGTAAAGGCAGCCAATATCAAAGACCTCTGCCCCCACCTCCGGTTATAATCTCTTCCATCGGGCACAGGATACAAAAGCTTAAACACATGTGTCAACAGATTCAAGAACAGCTTCTTCCCCGCTGTTATCAGATTTCTGAAAGGACCTCTCAAATTTTAAATTTAAATGTTGATCTCACTCTTTGTGCGCCTTCTCTGCATACATAATAGTGTATTCCTTGCTCTGTTCTATTACCCTAATGCACTTTGTATGGTATGATCTTCCTGTACTACACACAAAACAAAACCTTTCACTGTAGCTGTGTACATGTGACAATAATAAATTAAATCAAATCAGAATACTGTGGGACACAAATTGGGAAGAGGTGATCATTGTATCTGCTCAGTCATTCATCAAGATCATGATGGATCTGATTTTGGCCTCAATTCCACATTCACACCTAGCCCTGATAATTGGTGACTCCCTTGTTGGTCAGGGTTCTAGCTGCCTTTGCCTTAAAATTATTCAGTTGCCCCACTTTCACCACTCTTTGGATAAAACAGTTCCAAAGACTCAGCCCTCTGAAAGAAAACGTTCCTCCTAATGTCGGTTTTAAATAGGAAACCCCCAATTGTCAAACTGTGTCCCCTAGTTCTAGGCTCTCCTACAAGGGGAAACTTCCTTCCAACATCCAATTGAAAGTAAAGTAATGATCTTTTCTATGGGTGAACCCAATTTACATTGTTACACTAGTGCTCAGCATTGGAAACATCAGCAGTCACTGTTGCATGGAGATCACAGATTATATTTCCCAAAAGGAATTTGTTAATGTTAGGCTCTGGAACACCAGTAAAGACAAATATTTCAGAGGTAGCACATCAGTTTGAGAGATATTGGTATCACTGATTTTCAGAATATAGAAGGCCATTCAGCCCTTAAAGCCTGCTATACCATTAATTAAGATCATGGTGGATCTGGCTGTGGTCTCAGCTCCACCTTCTGTAAAAACGGACTCATGATCTCAACCCTCCTGACCCACAAAATTCCTGCAACAGTGAGTTCAAGAATGAGATAGTGGGATGTAAAACAAGCACCCGGGGTTTGATTAGTGTTTGACGTAAAGCAGCAGTGTCCAGAGTGCTTTATTTGGCCATTCAGCAGTTGCACCTCACCTGCTCCAGAGACTGGTATTGAGGAATATGGTCCAGTGCCTGGCTGTGCTGTCTGATTCATGTAGACAGAATGCATAGGAGATCCTTCCACTGAGCCTGCTGGGCTGAAAGTGCCAGGGAAACTGGTTGGACCTGTCGGCTGATACATAACGCCACTTGCAGGGGGCATGGACTGGAGCTAGGCAGAAGAAAAATTTAGGATTAAACAGGAGTAGATTGTCAAGTTTAATTACCTAAACATCTCACTCTACTAAGTGCCACACAATGAGTCAGATGGATAATTAGTCAGCACATCAACCATGTGGAAGTTTCACGATGCACTGTCACTGTGACAAATCCTCAGAATATAGCACCTGGCATAAAAGGAGAACTCTCACAACGGAAAACAAATGGAACAAGTTTTCCATCCAAAAGCAATTAATAAATCTACAAACAGAGATCAACACAAAGACACAAGGGAGTTACAAAATCAGTTGTCAAACTAACAAACTTTAAGCAGTTGAAACAGCACCTGAACCCAGAGATTAAACTAAAACCCTGTTGTGCTCATGTATTTATTATTTATAGATGTTGCTCCCTATTATACAGAGGGACAATCGCATGATAAGATGAGAAGAAAGGCAAGCTGCAAACAACAGGGCACCAGGTTACGTGCATCAGTGATAACCTCTTTCTTACAAACATTCTCCGATCCTCCTTCTAAACACAAAACAAATCTTTTACATGTCATCAAAATGATACTTCAGAATTGTAAAAACAGTGTCAAAAACAACAAAATCACTCCACTTCAACTAAGTATTCAAAGCTACAACATAATCAACATTGAGTCAAATTTATTAGTTCGGTTGAGCTCTGCTTTCACTTATAGGATACTCCCTCTCTCCCAATCGAGTTACAGGCACACTCTCCTGACCTGGACGCTTACTCGTATATTGAGATCTAACCTGTGCATAGGGCAGTGGGAAAGCTGGCATCTGCGCTCGCATCTGAATGGTTTGCTTCTGCTGCTCCAGGCGCATTTGCCGCTCCTTCTCCTGTTCCTGCAGCCTTTGAATGGCCAACTGTCGCTGCATTTCCAGATACTCCTAAGACACAGCAAAACAAATGGTTCAGAACTCATTTCAAGACTGACACCACTTTAAAGGTAATCACGGGGAAACGCAAACCCCTACCAGAAGGGGCATGGAGAGAAGCAGAATAAAAGGAAGGATTCAAGTTGAGCAGAAGTGTCAGATTAATTGAAGTCTCAAGCATGGCTTTGCTGCACTTTGTACAATGCATTACATATCACACAATGGATCAAATGGCCAAGTGTGCGGTGTGCGTGTGCATGTGCATGCAAGGATGCAAATATGTCAGAATTAGATGTTTATGTGAAGGTAACTGCCACTATCTCCAGAACTAGCTTCCTCGATTTCCCATGTCACCCAAGAGAATTTCAGTGGGGAAGTAGAGAAAGGTAAATCCTAAGCGTGCATGGGCTCTTTAGGAATGAGATGTTAAACTGACTCCCATAGACACGAGGAGCCTACCCTGACACTGTTGGAAGGAGGTCTATTGACCCCAATGTCTTGGCCAATACTCAACACTTAACCAGCATCACAAAATGGAATTACTTTGTCAGTTATCTCATTGCTGTTTATGGGGGTTTGCTGTGAAATTGGCCTTTATCATTTCATGGAATTTGGCTGTCACTGGTATTTGTCGTTCATCCCCAGTTGTCCCTGAACTGAATGGTTTGTTAGGCCACTTCATAGGGCAGTTAAGAGTCAATCGTACTGCTATGGATCTGGTATCACACATAGGCCACATGAGGCAAGGACAACAGACTTTACTCCTAAGAACGGTAGTGAGCCAGATGAGTTTTTTTTTTAAAAAAACAACAATTGATGATAATTCTCATGTTCATCATTACCAAGTCTAACAATCAGTTTCAAATTGAATTCCACTGGCTGCGACGCTGAGATCTGAATCCATGTTCCTACGTGGATTTACCTAGGCATCTGGATCGTCAGGTCAGTGACTTTACCACTAGTACTTCTCCTTTTAACATAGTTTTCTATGTTACAATGATGACAATGCTTCAAAAGCTCTTAAGTGGCTGTGAAGTTCTCTGTGACACAAGGTCATATACCCCAGACCATAAGGCTGCTCTCTCATCCAGAGAGAGGGCATGTTGGTGGTTTAACCTGAGGGTCACCATGTCTTGGGCAAGGGGAGAAGTCGAAAAGGAGAATCCTCTATGGTAACCTCAGCCAGGGTGGGAAGTGAACCCACACTGTTGGCATCACTCTATCAAAAACTAGCCATCCAGCCAGCTGAGCTAACCGAGTGACATATTGTGTTATGAAAGACATTACAATAATGAAGTTCCTTCAATACAAGTATTTAAACCTTTGACGTCTTGAAATTTAGAAATCTGTCTGGGTGTGGGTGAGGAAGGAAACAGGACAGCCACTTAACGGACATTAAACAAAAGCCCCACAATGATGACAGTCCCTCAGTCCGCACACGCGTACACACCTGCTTCTTTTGCCTCATGATCTCTAGTTTCTGAGCTAACTGGATCTGCCGCTGGCGCTCAGCCTCCTCAGCAGCTCGCCGTAGCTTCTCGCAATGTTCTTCACGTAAAGCATTCAGCGCCCCGCGTGCATCCCGGATCTGGGCCAGCTTGTCCTGTAGGCCTTCATAATACACTGAAATATAACAGCAACAAAAATCACTGATTAAACCAGTTACTTGGTTCATTTATTTTGCCAACCACTGATCACAGATTCTCAATAAAAGCACCTTCCAAGCCCTTGTGTCGGAGCTTGAGAATGCAGTTTTTACTCAAAGTGCTGCCTTTGGAGTCCACAGAACATAGGAGACCATTCAGGCCAGTGTGCCCAAGTCAGTTCTTTGAAAGCGCCATCGGATTCCACTCTCGGGCGACTGTCTGTGTGGAGTTTGCACATTCTCCCTGTGTCTGCGTGGGTTTCCTCCCACAGTCCAAAGGTGTTCAGGTTAGGGTGGGATGGCCATGCTAAATTACACACAGTGTTTAGGGTGGGAAATGCAGGGAAAGGGTAGGGGGTGGGTCAGGTTGAGAAATGCAGGGATAGGGTGGGTTTGGGTGGGATGTTCTTTGGAGGGTTGGTGTGGTTTCGATGGGCTGAATGGTCTGCTCCCACACTGTAGGGATTCTATTCTACTCTAACCTTTCCTCAATAACCTTCCAAGTGTTGTCCTTTCATGTCTACATCCATTTTTTAAAGAATAGAAACCCTACAGTGTGGAAGCAGGCTATTCAGCCCATCAGATCCACACCAACCCTCCAAAGAGCATCCCTCCCAGAGCCAACACTACCCCCCAACCCGGCCCTATCCCTGTAATCCTGCATTTCCCATGACTAATCCACCTAGCCTGCACATCCCTGTACACAATGGCTAATTAAGGACAGCAAATCCACCTAAACTGCACATCTTTAGACTGAGGGGAAGCTGGGAGCACCCGGAGGAAACCCACACAGACACGGGGAGAATGTGCAAACCCCACACAGTCGCCTGAGGGTGGAATCGAACCCAGGTCTCTGGCGCTGTGAGGCAGCACTGCTAACCACTGAGTCACCGTGCCGCCCTTTTCTATTGCTAGCTACTATTATACCTGTTTCAACCATCCCTTCGAGATAGCGCATTCTAAAGTTTAAAGCCAAATCTCATCTCTGCCAAATATCTTATCAAATAGCTTTAAGGTAATGGTTTAAGCTGAGTTAATAACTAACGAATCAGAAGTTTACGAATAAAGAAATGGAACCTCTAAATTGACTGCTGATTTCAGACTGCAATCTTCCTCCTTTAATCAGTACCCATATTACAAAGGACAGCAGTCAGTCTTGTTGCCAAAAATGTCCTAACCAGATCCAACACTCATTGGCATTTTGAGTCAGGTTGTGGCTTGAAGAGTTTTAAAAGCAGACAGCCAGATTGAGGAAACGATTGTAAATACTAGAACTTAAAACTGGAGATAACCATTGAGAATTTCACATCCTATGGCAGCTTGTATGTAGCTGTTTGGTACAAGAAAAGCCCCATTAGGTTTTTGCCTCTTTCTTGCTGGATACCATGGCCAGGATCCAGGGTCAGATCAGCTGCTGCTGAACTTCTGCCAACACAACATTGACAGATTACTGGATATTGGACAGGCAGGAAGCTCAGCTGTTTTGGAAAGCATTAAAGCAAACCATTTGGTCCAAAGTCTTATGGTTTATGACTCTCCTCCCACTAGACATTATCCCAGCCCATCAACAAACCTGTCTACCCCTTTCACCCACTTGTACTACCTAACTGGGATTGGTTGAGGGAGGGAGGGAGGATGGGTGGCAATAGCAGAGTGGTAATATCATTGGACTGGTAATCCAAAAATCCAGGCTCCTGTTCTGGGGACATGGGTTTGAATTCCATGATGGCATGCTGAAATCTGAATTCAATAAAAATCTGGCCTAAGGGCATCGTTAATAGCTGCAAAACCGATCTGGTTCACTAATATCCTTCAGGGAAGGAAATCTGGTCTGGTCTATGTGACTCCAGACCCACAGCAACGTGGTTGACTCTCAACTGCCCTCATTGCAATTAGGGATGGGCAATAAATGCTGGCCTAGTCAGAGATACCCGCATCTTGTGAGCAAATTAGAAAAACACCCTATTTTGAAACTGGGATCTCTCCCTGGCCTCTCGTACTCACAACGCTTCTCATCCAGCTGATTCAGCAGCTCCAGGAGCTGAGGGTGCATATTGTTGATGGACTGGAACAACGACAGCACAGCAGTGTCATTGGTGATGCTGCGGCCACGCATGTGATTACTCTTCATCCTGTTCACAAACGTCACAACAGAGTTCTGCAATGCCTTTAGAAACTGGTCGTGGTTCTCCTCAGACTCTCCATTCTGATATTGCTGCTGAACCGCAAAAGGAAAACAGACACTGGATCAGAGGACAATGTGTAGAACAAGGGGCAGGGTTTATTGCGTGCGTTTATTCTTGCCAAATAGGAAGCCCAAAGCCCTTTCCCAATTAATTACCTCCACCACTGCAACAGGAGTGGTCTGAGTTTCAACAGGCTGAGTTACAGACTCTACCACAGAGACCGGGGCAGAAGGAGTGGGGCTCTTTCTAACCTCTTCCTGCTTCTTCTCCCAGTAGTTGCGATTCAGGTATCGAGCCAACTATTTTTTTCAAATAAAAGTCACAAGTTAGGCAAAATACTTTGTTTTCCTCAACTGAACATTTACATTTGAAAAATGCTGAAAATTTGCTATGAACATGGATTATTCTTCACCTCAGGATCAAGCTCTTCAGCTGTTGGGGCAGAAGAATTCTGTAAGAAAAATATATTTTTGATGTTTTAATATTTTATGTTAAACATCAGTAAACTTGGCATGGTTTTTCTCTGTCAGCAGCACAGCAAAGGCATTCTCTCTCATAACCCAATCAGATATAAATAAGTAGGCAGCTCAACATTTCAAGAATGAATTTGATATTTGAGCTGTGGGAGCAAACATGATCAATGTAACCAGTGTGGTGTCAAATTCTCTGTGCTGTAGTTAACCTGTAACAGGTGACATTAGCAACAGTCTTCCTGATTTTGGGGCAGGCTAGAGGGGTTCCCCTCCCTCTCCTAGGCTACCTGAAAACTCCAGTTCAAAGCCAACATTCATGGCTATAAAGATAGTAGGAACTGCCGATGCTGGAGAATCTGAGATAACATGGTGTAGAGCTGGATGAACACAGCAGGCCAAGCAGCATCAGAGGAGCAGGAAAGCTGACGTTTCGGGTCGAGACCCTTCCTCA
>NC_063354.1:7507363-7519079 GCF_021869965.1 Rhincodon typus
TGGGTGGGTCAGCATTTATTGCCCTTCCCCAATGGTCACTGGCTGGGCCAGCATTTATTGCCCTTCCCCAATGGTTACTGGGAAAGTGGTGCTAAACTGCCTTCTTGAACCACTGTTGTCCGGTTGGTGTAGCTACACCCACAATGCTATTGGATAAGGAGCTCCAAAATGTCGATCCAGGGACAACAGAGGAACAGTTTCATGTCAGGATGGTAGGTGGAACTTGCAAGCAAAGTTGTTCTCATGCACCAGCTGCTCTTGTTCTTTTAGGCAGTTGTGCTTACAGATTTGGTAGCTCCAAGGAGGCTTGGTGAATTACTGTATCTTATAAATGGGACTTTGCATTGCTGGTGGAGGAAGTGCATATTCAAAGTGGTGAATGGGGTACCAGTCAAGTGAGCTGCTTTGTCCTAAATGGTGTCCAGCTTATTGAGAGTTGTTCAAATAGCACTCATCCAGGCAAATGGGGAGTATTGAGCTACACGCCTGACACGTGCCTTGTAGATGGTGGACAGGGTTGGGGAATATCAAGAAGTAAATACAATATTAGAATTAGGAGTAGGCCATTCAACAAGGTCATGGTTGATCATATTGTGACTTCTACTCCACATTTTTGCTGGCCAACATTGACTGTGACTCCTTCATTAGACAGGAATCTATCCACCTCCAATCTCTAGGAAAGTGTTCCAAAGACACAACCTTGGGAAAGAATTCCTCCTCATCTGTTTTAAATAGGAGAATCCGGATTTTTAAAACGTCTCATACTTCTGATCTCTCCCACAAAGGGAAAACATCTTTTCATCATTTATCCCATCAAGTGACAAGCATTGGAAGAAGCACCTCATATCCACCATTTAATAAGATCACAACCAACTGGATTATTCCCTCAGAGCCGCATTCCTGCCTAACCCTGATAACCTTTCACTGACCCTCTTATTTGCCAAGGATCTATCCAACTCTGCCATAAAAATATCCAAAGGCTCTGTTTCCATTGTCTTTACAGGAGGAAGGTTCCAAAGACTCATGACTTGGAGAAAGAATTTTGTCTCAGCTGTTTTAACTGAGTGACCCCTGATTTTTAAGCAATAACCCCTGGGTCTAGGTTCTCCCACAACAGGAATATCCTCCCCATTTCTACCTGTCAAGACCCCTCAGGATCTTCTTTGTTTCAATCAAGTCCCTCCTTACTCTTTTCTGAACTCCAGTGGATACTCCACTGGCCTGTCCAACCTCTCCTCATACAACAAGCCATCTGTTCCAGTTTCCTACCAAGCGAACCTTCTCAGAATGGTCTCTAAGAAAGGCTGTAAATCTGTTTAGGGAGACCAAAACACAGCACTCCAAATGTGATCTCACCAACATTCCATACACCTGTCGCAAAACATTCCTCCTTATATATATTCCATCTCCCTTCCACAAATGACACCTTCATCACTTGCTATACCTGCGTACTAAGCTTTTGCAATTAAATGTAGTAGTACACCCAGAACCCTCTGCACCTCAAATAATATGCTGTGTTTCTATTCTTCCTGCCATAGTGAACAAGTTTACATTTTCCCACTCTATCTGCCAATTTTTTGCCCACTCACTTTATCTATCTATGTCCCTTTACAAACTCTGTCTTCTTCACAATTTGCTTTCCAACCTGTGTGCCATCAGCAAAGTTAGCAACTATACTGTCATTGATTTAAATTGGAAACAATGCAGACCCAACACTGATCCCTGTCACATCCTGCAAACCCAAAATCAACCCATTTATGCTCAGTGTCTGTTTTTTTATTAGAGTAAGCCAATCCTCTATCCAAGAGATTGTGTTACCCCCCTCCACACCACAAAATCTTATTTGAGTAGCAACATCTGATGTGGCACCTTATCAAATGCTTCTGAAAATTCAAGTACAGTACATCTGCAGGATCCCCCATTTATTTACTTTGCTTGTTTGTTCAACAAAATCAAACACAATTTCTCTTTCACAAGATGTTGACTCCACCTGACTGCATTAAAGTTTTCTAAGTACCTTGTTATACCCTCTTTAAGAGCAGATCCTAGCATTTTCCCTAATGACACATTAGGCAAAATGACCTGTAATTTCCTACTTTCTGTCTCCCTCTTTACTTGTGTCATAGAATTCCCATTCTCTGACCTGCCTTGGTAGCTATACTGCATTTATATGGCTGGTCCAATGCAGTTTCCGGTAAGGATTTCAACGGCAACTTCCAGGACGGTGATATTTACAATTTCCTGCCATTTAAAACCTGATGCATCAGGTATGAGGTGAAATGTAATCATTTAAATTTTGAAACCCATTTCATCACAAATTCAAAATATCAAAGCATCTACTGTGCAAAAGGAAACTACAAACATGGTAAACTCAACTGGACTGCTGCTTACTTGCGACTGCTGGGATAGGGGGCTAGTCAGGTATTCAGGGGGAAGGTCAACTGGTGCTGAAGCTGTGGACTTGACCTCAGATTTCCTGGAAAAGGAACAAGAGAAAGGTCAACCTTTATTGGAACACAAACACCACTTCAATCTCTCAATGCAAGTGAGAACAAATTATGTGCTTCCTGGAGATCTGAAATGATAAGCATTCACGTACGGAAGCTTGGGAATCCAGACAACTACCTCACTGGAGCCTGCTAATGTTGGAATGCCTAGGTAAACACAATATAACACAAAAACACAATGGCCTACTTCACTAACACAAAAAGCTGTTGGGAAGTATAGACCAAGAGGTGCTGTTGGATTAAGTATTGGTAAGCATTTTATTTGTCAGTAGATCAGAAATCTCAGCTCACATATCAGACTCATGCTAGTATTTTGGAATTGTTGTAATTGAACATTAATGGTCAGGGGTCCAATGCTTCCTTCACGTGGTAACCATTAACTAGTGTGACCAGATCATTTGCTAGAACCTGAGGGGGAGACAGTACTCTTGCGGGCTGTGGCTTTGATGTAGCGCTCAGTGGGAAAAGAAAAACCATTTCAAATAGTTCCCATCACTTGCAACAACTGGACAAGAAATCAAGTTCTTGACAAACTTTGAGAATTGCCACTCTTTCTGCAGCTGGCTTGATGAAACGGAAGTCTGGTCTAGTTAGTTGCTGAATGTGCTTGCTAGGCACTTCTGCTCCATTAGCACATGGACCAGACAAGGTGAATGCCTCTATTGTGAGGAATAAGTCTGAAGCCTTGTTGGACAAGGAGTCATATCAAAGACTGTATTTTGACTTTTAAATATTCTCATAATGTCCTCAAGGGATGGTGGTAGCTGAATGGGAATAGGATAACCCTCAAACATTACAGCATTCAACAGAAACAAAAACAAAAGTTGCTGGAGAAGCTCAGCGGGTCTGGCAGCATCTGCGAAGAAACAATCAGAGTTAACGTTTCAGGTCCGGTGACCCTTCCTCTGTTCTGAGGTGCTGCCAGATCTGCTGAGCTTCTCCAGCAACTTCTGTTTTTGTTCCTGATTTATAGCATCTGCAGTTCTTTCGGTTTTTGTACAGTAATCAACAGCATGTCCACACCGGCTTCAGTTAAAACTTAATTTTAATTAATTCACAAAATTGTGGGCATCATTGGCAAGTTTATTGCCCAGATTATTCCTAATTACCTAGAGGGCAGTTGAGAGTCAAACACATAGCTGTGGATCTGCAGTCACATATAGGCCAGACCAGGCAAGGACAGTAGTTTCCTTCCCTAAAGGACATTACTGAACCAGATGGGTTTTTCCAACAATCGACAATCTTTCCTGGTCATCATGAGATTCTTATTTTACATTTGTTATTGATTTCAAATCCTAACATATGCCACAGTAGGATTCAAACCTGGCTCCCCAGAACATTATCTGGGTCTCTGCATTAATAATCTAGCAAAAATACCTCCAGGCCATCGTCTCCCCAAGATAAAAGTACCTAACTTGCACATTGTTGCCTGGTCAAGAGGGAACACTCCCCTGGATTTAACACAAGGTATTCATACATAGAACCCAGTAGCTTGGGTGATTGGTAGTGACAGAGTCACAAGAGTCTTGCCATCACAGCAACCCATTACATTACTGAATCTGGAAACCTGGTAATGTCTTTACCAGAGCAACAAAAGCTTGCACCCTTGCAGTCTGGGTTTACAGCCCTGCCACAACATTTAACTTGTGACAATACTGTCAGAGCAAGACCAGGAGGGAAAAGAAAACAGTTAAGGAAAACACTAGAGATCTTTCTGAAATGCTGGCGTGTGGATTGGATCTTCAATGGGAGCCTACTGAAATACTGGAAAAATTAACCAAAGAATATACAGATAATGCACACATTCACAGTGGATTAGTGAAGGCTCTCTGAAGGATTGCATCTCTGCCTGGATGTTTTATCACTTGAAGATGCAGTCAACATTACTTATCCTCTTAATATGGGTACTACCTACTTTAATCCAGATCATTCCAATGGTAGAGACATTTTTACATTTATTTTAACTTTCCTACCCTCTAGACCTCATGACTTCCCCAAACCAATGCCAAAGAGAGAGAGACTGGAAATTAGCACAGTGCCCACTCTAGTTCAGAATATGGAGTCACACAGCATGGAAACAGACGCTTCGGTTCAATTAGCCCATGACAACCATGTTCCCAAACCAAACTAGTCCCACTTGCCCGCGTTTGGCCCATATCCCTCCAAACCTGGATTTGAATGTTGTAACTGTATCCACTACTTCCCCAGCAGTTCATTCCACATACAAATCACCCGGTGTTAAATAGTTCCCCCTCCTGTCCTTTTTAAATCTTTCTCCTTTCACCTTAGAAATACGACCCCCCCACTAGTTTTGAGGTCTCTCACGCTAGGGGAAAGACCTTTGATAATCACCTTATCTATGTCCCTCAATTTTATAAAGCTCTATAAAGTCACCCCTCCACCTCATATGGTCTAGGAGAAAAAATCCCAGCTGTGGGTATTAATTCCACTTTGAATGGTTCCAATACAGGGGAACATATTTTACCGATATAAATAGTGTAATCTAATTTACTGCAATCTCCTTAAACTTTGATGTAAAACTATGCTGTCAACATTTAATAAGCAGTGTTAAAGTACATATCTATACCACTTCAAATCTTTACAATCTTGGTAATTAGACATATAATTTACTCAACAAGCAGCAAAACTATTTTATACAACACTGAAGTTACGAGGTAATAATATTGGTTTAATTATAATCTACCAATTCAATGAGAATAAAGTTTGGCGTACATGTTACTGGTGTCAAGGTCTTCCTTTCTGTGAAAAAAAAATTATACGTCACCATGGAGGTACATACACACCATTTTTGTTTTAAAACTTCAACAACCTGGACTGTTGCACTCAGCCTACAGAAATAAACATTAATGGCAGGCAGACTGCAGCTCCTCACAAACATGCCTTCACAGTTTAATTGGTCCATTTCAGATGTTGCCCTCTTCAACTACAGGGGTTCTTTTACAAATTGAATTAGTAAGTGGAATCCAGCAAAGGGCAAAAAACAATATGCTGGACTTCTGAAAAGGAGCAAAATGTCTGACATTTCATTTTCGTTTCAAATAAGCAAGACACCAGCTACGGAAATGGGCAAAACGATAGTTTTTAATGCAGACAGTGTAAAGTCAGCTACATACCTGCATTTGGACTCGCACATAAAACAAAATACATCTGAATTGTGTATTTAAAAAAGTGATTTCCAAAGATCTGGCATCAAAATACGCCAAGGCGAATAAAGAATGGTCAATTTTAAGATCATCTCTATCAGATGAAATGACATGAGCATGTGTTCTTTATTCACAAACCTCACCTCTTGTTTTTAATTTTTTGGTTAAGTTTTTTTAATCGACATTAACCATGGTAAATTATTGTATCAATATGTTGCCCAGTTTTGACATGTCAGCTGTCCCTGTTGAAGGTTTCAGGCATTCTGTGGCTCTGCAGAGCATGTATTGGAACATTCACTCCCATTATTTTTATTTATGTAGGACAGTGACAGTCACCAAAACTACTGACAATTTGCTAGTAAATTACTAAAAATACTAAATCAGGACAGCACAGTGATTAACACTCAGTCCAATAAACTAAGATTGGGCATAGGTTCCTGTCAGGTTTCCTTCAGTTTTACAGTTAGGACACAGCTGGAATTGTGCACGCAGCTCTGGTCACCGCACTATAAAGGTTGCACTAGACAGTATTCAGAAGAGATTAACCAGAACGTTGCGTGGGCTGGAGTATTTTGGCTGTAAAGAGAAATGGGCTAGGCTTGGGTCGTTTTCCTTACAGCAGGAAAGGCTGAAGGGGATCTAATGGAGGTGGAAAAATGGAGGAAAAAACTTTTGTCCTCAGTAGAGGGGTCAATAACTAGGGACATTTATTTAAGGTAAGGGACAGGAGGTTCAGAGGTGACGTGATGAAAATTTTTCTCTACCAGATGTTGGGGATAGCTGCAACTCACCGGCTGAAAGACTGGTCTAGTTACGAACCAACACAACATTTAATCAGTATTTGGATGAACACTTGAAATGCCACAGCATACAAGGATACAGGTTAAGTACCAGAAAATGGGATTAGAGCAGGTAGGTACTTAATGGTTTGCACAGGCATGATGGGCTGAAGAGCTTCTTTACGTGCTGTAAAACTCTATGATTATGACATAATTCTGAACTACATACAGCAGGGGAGGAAGGTCATGGCATTTCCAGTTAGAAGAAAGTAACAGAATAAAGAGTTGTGCCTGGTGATCCTTTTCATCTCCTGTTGATGAACTACAAGATACACTAAAATGGTATAGGACTGTCAAATGAGCTATACAATGATACCATATTATGGCAGAAGTGAATTGGTATTAAACTGTATTCAGGTAGTTTTATGTCAACCATGAATAACGAATGAAGTGTTTATGTACCTTCCTTTGTAACATTCAGGATTTGCAAGACTGCACCTCCATAAATCCATAAAAACATTTATTTGGATGCAACTTGCGAGTTGACTTTGGTCAGGTGCTGCACCCCATCCCACACCCTCAAACCCCAGAGGAAATGCCTTACCTTTGCTCAACATCATCCAGAGTCTAGGCAATAATAGAGAGGGGTAAAACAGGAGACTCTCAAGTGCACAGTGACACTTTTACAGACATCCGACTAGCTGTTGCTGCACAATAACCAGCTCTGAAGTCCTACAGATCAAGAGCAAAGTTACTAACTTGTTCAGCTGCTCAAAGCATGGCTCACAAACTCGGACTTCCTTCTCAATCCCAAATTTGGGGATGGTGGAGGACTTAGAGGAACACTTTCCACAGAAGATCTGGCCACATGCTCTGCAATGATGCTGGAGAACAGAATTAAAAGCAGAATGGTACTCAACAAACAAATCCAGGATATCTCAGTTTGAGATGATAGTTCTTTTATGCACACAATCTGGTTATTTATCTTGCTATTCACAAATTGGCTGTCATATTATCTTCCATTACAACATCGACTGAACTGCAAAGGTAATTTATTGGCTACAAAACAGTAGCAGTTAAGGATAGTAATAAATCAAGCTTCTTTTCATTTATACTAATATCTCTCTAGTAGTGCAGTTACTTAAAGGCTGTCAAAACCTTTTGGCTGCACAATCAAAGAGTTAGATGACATGATCTGCATGAAAAATAACTGGTCAATAATAAAACAACCTTATCCACATGAAAGAGCAAGTAATAACTTACTTTCCTGGTTACCACGCCAAACTGCACCCTACATCGATGACATTCTTCAGCATCTACCCAATCAGGAGCCTACAGGGAGACAAATAAAAAAACCTTCGCATCCTTTAGGCTTGAGGCAAGATTTTCTTGCATTGCATAAACTAGCAGCCATATTTCCTACAATGTAAATACAGCAAACTCTGTTTTAACCAGCACCCTCAATAAACTGGCAAATGTTATATACCTCAATTACCAGAAGTTTACTGTATTATCACAATCTCCAAGCAGTCAGTTCGGGTGCAAGTGAGAAGGCGCTCTGCCTGTTAAGTTTCATGTAAGGCAAAATAGCATTATTTAAGTGATTTACGCTGTAAATAAAGTATAACAGTGATGCGTATACCCCCTACATTACGTTTCTATGACTTGGTGTATGCTTTTACATTGATTACATGGACCTCTTGACCAATGGGAATATTTGATCAACCAGCACACTCCTGGTCCTATGGGTGCCGGTTCATAAAAGGTTTGCTGTGCTTCATTGATTCTAAGGCACTTTGGGATGTCCTGTGGTTACAAAAGAAATCCAATTTTCCTTTGTCCAGCGTGTAATTACTTCCCCCGCAACAGGAACTAGGTACGGGCATTATTAGTATAATATTCAGAGGAAATTAAATCCTGCACAAATCGCTGAAAAAAAAACTCTTCTCATAGCTTCACACAATTTTCTGCAATCAGAATATGGACTCATGAGGGAAGTTGTGGTGAATTCACCACAACATTAAAGTTTGATCGTAAAGATAACAATATTTAGAACAAGAAATTTTGTAATAAACCGAGCAATAAATCAGGTCTTTTCAAGTTCACAACAGGATGCACTATCCCATGTCTTTTAGTTTACACATTAAATAGATCCATATCGACTCCAAATGTAGGCAAGGCTGGTAATGATACCTCTTACCCTTTCAGAAAGGAACATAGCATCGCTCTCTTTGAACTCTGGGAAGACGTTCCCTGTAGTGGTTAAAAAAAAATCAGAATTAAAACAGAACATTATAACACAAGGCCTCTGTGTCATAATTAATTTATACATAATTAATATGTAGTACAGATGCAAACTTAAGGATTCTTCTGGTGCAGTGGTAGCAGCCCCAACTCTGAGCTAGGAGGGCTGGGTTCAAGTCTCACCCACCCTAGTGGTGTCATCTCTCTACAGTTTGATTAGAAAATATCTGCAAACCCACACTTAAGCAAAATAGAGAGCAGAGAAAAGTTGTAAACCAAAGCCAAAAGGAAAAGAAGCTCAAGTTTGGTTAAAAACAAAGTTATATTGATACCGAATAAATAGCTTGTTTTAAATCAAATATTGCAAAATATTTGATTTTAAAGCAGATATTTACCCTGATTGCTGTGATCAGTAGCCTTCCAGCAGAATTAGTCAAAGTAACTGAATTGTCTGTTAATCTAAAATGCTGTAATGCAGGTGAGGTGCACTTGCCCCGAGGATATTATAGCACAGCCTGAAAAAGTAAAAGGAGTAGTGCTCCTCCCTCATGGGTACAGAAAGAAGAAAAAGCAGGTTTACACAGAGGCAATTAAAACAAACACACATTATATAGAAACCCAAGAAGTCATGATAGAGCTTGAAGGTTGGGTAAGGCATCAAAAAGAGTAATCAGTCAGTCAGCAGGAAGCAAAGTACACATCCATCTCTGCATGTGGTGTTACAGTTTATATATTAATCATTCACAGGACATTAAATAAGAGTAAAAACAACAAAAGTTTAATCAAAATATAGAACACATGTATTCATCTTAAGCCCATCATCAGAGCAAACAGCTAGGAATCTGTTAATGAAACCCTCATTTGTGCCTTAGGTACCTCTAGACTTGACCATCTCCACAGACTCTTGGCTGGTCTCCCACATTCAACCCACTGTAAAGTGGAGGTCGCCCGAAACCATGCTGCTCATTACTGAACTCCCACAGAGTCCCATTCCCCCATCATTCCTGTGCTCTGAGCTCTGGTCATTGTCGTCAGGTTAAGATTATCATCTTGGCTTTCAAAAGGGTGACTTCCTCATTTTCTCCAGTCCCACAGTCCTCAGATACCTGCATTCTTCCGATTCTGGCCTCTTAAGCATCCCAATTTTAACCACCTTTAAACCAGTTGCCCAGCTCCTCAACTTTGCAATATCCTCCCTGCAGCTCTCCATTTCGCTCTTCTCAAAGTTCATCTCATTAACCTAACTTTTAATCATTGAACCTAATATGTCCCTTATGGGTCTGTATATTTTGCTTAATATTGATCACGAAGCACCTTGGAATGTTTTACTATGTTAAAGGTGCTTTACAGATACGATGGCTGTAATTAATTCATCCAATGATTTGTTTAAACGAAGTGTTCATTCTGGTTGCTCAAACATTAAGCAGTCTGCTAAGTGGGAGACACAAACATCAGGAACGCTCTGGGGCTCAATTCCTTGACCTTGCTGATTATTTTGATCTCAAATGGAATCAGTGAGCATACGTTTTCTGCACAGGGATAATGATGGAAGACAGACAATTTTAACTAAGAAGTCAGAGACTACTGGTGCTTTAAAATAGCTATTCCTGTTCCCATTCATTGAAACTGCATGGGGCAAGTGTGGGGGGAGGTGGAGAAGAGAATGGGAATGTCAGACAAGACCAACAGTTGGACTTCAACTATGATGTTTCCCACAGCCAAATAGCTACTGACCAATGACATCAAACTGAGTCATGAGAGAGAGTCATTGGAAACTGCACACACGTTTTCTTCAAAAATAAAGCTGTTCACAGAGTGAGCTCATTACTGGCCAGGCCAAAATGGACGGCACATCCGTATGTGCCTGTGAGAAGGTGAGAGGTACTGCAGTCCATGTGGTGTCGGTAGATATAGTGTTATGAAGGGAGTTCCAGGATTCTGACCCCAGTGACAGTGAAGGAACAACAATGTGCTGCTAGATCATAATGGGGAGTGGCTAATGGGTGGTGCTCCCATTCATTTATTGCTCTTGACCCCCTAGGTGGAAGAGGTCACAAGGTTAGAGGGTGCTATTGAAAGCCTGAACCATTATTTTCATACACAGAAACCCGGAAGTGAGGCAATCCGTCGCAACGGACCCCAGAGTTTAAAAGCTGTGTGTTTGGGGTTGGGGGAGGGGGTGGAAAAGGAGGTTGGTTGATGTTCCTGAGAAGCATGTTTTTCCATTCACCTGTGGCACATGGGTGTGGCTGGCTGGCCAGTACTTTTTATTGCTTCTACCTCTTTGTCCTCGAGAACTGCCTTCTTGAGCCACTGCAGTGGGTAAACCCACAACGCCCTTGGTGGGGGAATTCCAGGATTTTGACCCAGCAACAGTGAAGGAACAGAAACATATTTCCAAGTCAGGATGGTGGGTGACGTGGAGGGGAATGTGCAGGTGGTGGCGTTCCCATGTATCTGCTGCCCTGGTCCTTCTTGATGGAAGTGGTCATGGGCTTGGAAAGAGCTGCCCGAGGTTCTTTGGTGAGTTTCTGCAGTGCATCTTGTAGACAGTACACACAGTTGCTACAGAGCGTCGGTGGTGCAGCGAGTGGATGTGATGCCAATCAAGTGGGCAGCTCTGTCCTGGGATAGTATCAAGCTTCTTGAGTGTTGTTGGGCCTGCACCCATCCAAGCAAGTGGGGAGTATTCCATCACATTCCTGACTTATAGATGGCTTTGGGGAATCAGGAGGCAAGTTACTCGCCGCAGTATCCCTAGCCTCTGACCTGCTCTTGTAGCCACTGTGTTTATGCGATGAGCCCAAGTGAGTTTTGAGTCAATGGTAACCTCAAGGATGTTGAGGTTGATTGGCTCGCCAAGCTGGTTTGTTGTTCCGCAGACGTTTCGTTACCGTGCTTGGTAACATCCTCAGTGCAGCCTCTGATGAAGCGTCGGTGTGTTTTCCCGCCTGGCTTTTAAACTCTGGGGTCCATTGCGATGGATTGCCTCACTTCCGGGTTTCCTCCATAGTGGAACGTA
>NC_063354.1:7524079-7543096 GCF_021869965.1 Rhincodon typus
TACGTTCCACTATGGAGGAAACCCGGAAGTGAGGCAATCCATCGCAATGGACCCCAGAGTTTAAAAGCCAGGCGGGAAAACACACCGACGCTTCATTAGAGGCTGCACTGAGGATGTTACCAAGCACGGTAACGAAACGTCAGCGGAACAACAAACCAGCTCGGCGAGCCAACCAACCTCAAATCCCACAACCTGAGCTACAAATCTACTCCAAAACCTTAGAGTAACCTCAAGGATGTTGATGGGAGGTGATTCAATGATGTTAACACTACTGGATGTCAAGGAGCAGGGGTTAGATTGCCTCTTTTTAGAGATGGTCATTGCCTAGCCTTTGTGTGGAATGAATATTACTTGGATATTGTCCAGATCTTATTGTTTTTGAACATGGACTGCTTCATTATCTGAGGCATCGCGAATGGTACCGAACATTGTGCAATTATCAGCAAACATCTCCACTTCTGACCTTCTGATGGAGGGAAGATCATTAGTTGGGCCTAGGACACCACCCTTAGTAATTCCTGCAGAGACGTCCTGAAGCTGAGATGACTGAACTCCAACAACTACAGTCATCTTCCTTTGTGTCAAGGTATGACTCCAAACAGTGGAAAGTTTGCCCCCAATACCCACTGATACCAGTTTTGCTAGAGCTCCTTGATGCCACACTCAGTTGAACGCAGCCTTGGTACCTGACCTCTGGAATTCAGCTCTTTTTTCAATGTGTGAACCAAGGCTGCAATGAGGTAAGGAGCTGAGTAGCCCTGGCAGAATCCAAACTGGATGTCACTGAGCAGGTGCTGCTTCATAGCACTGTTGATGACCCCTTCCATCACGTTATGAAGACTGAGAGTAGACTAATAGGGCAGTAATTGGATGGGTCGGATTTGTCCAGCTGTGCGTGTGCAAGACATAAACTGGGCGATTTTCCACATTGATGGGTAGATGCCAATGTTGTAACTGTACAGGAAGAGCTTGGCTAGGCGGTTGACAACTTCTGGAGCACAAGTCTTCATCACTATTGCTGGAATGTTGTCAGGGCCCATAGCTGTTGCAGTACCCAGTGACACCAACTGTTTCTTGATATCACATGGAGTGAATCGAATTGGCTGAAGACTGGTATTGGTGATGCTGGGGACCACTGGAGAAGTGACAGATCATCCACTCGGCACTTTTGGCCGAAGATTACTGCGAACGCTGGTCAATTGTTGGTCAATGCACAATGCCACAAACTGCTATTGAGATTTTCTTACCTTCAACCTTCATGATTTGATAGGTGTCCTGTACCACTTTGTACTTGGGTTCATTGCGGAAGGCCTGAGCCCAAGCCTGGATCAGCTGCAAGATCTTGGTCCGGACATTCGACTCTACTTGTTTCTGTGAAGCAAGGAACATATGAACTGACTGGAACAGCAACACAACCAGTAAGGCAGAGAACTACAGCCCTGCGAGGCAACCATTCAGAAAAGAAACAACAGACATAATTAATAATTCATCAGGGATAGTCAGTATGGTTTTGTAAAGGGAAGTTCAAGTGTTATTAACTTGAGAAAATAACAGAGGATTGAGGAGGGTATTAACAGGGATATTGTCCTGCTTCAGAGCTGTGTAACAACATCAGTAGATTAGAAAATATCTACATGGATTTTAGAAAGGCATTTGTCAAGGTCCCACAAGGCAGATGGGTCAGAAAAATTCAAAGCTCCGGCTTCTGTGGTTCCATGCTTCATACAACACACTTGGGGGTTGGATAGTGGAAGAAAACAACTAACCAGCTTCAACAGAAAGGTAATTTGGTCAGACGGGCCAATCCACTTGTGAATTGTGGCCTGTGCCACTGCTCAGAGCTACTTGGCTTTATCTATATCAAGAAGCAGCTAACTTGTATACAAAGCTATTCACGAGAGGCGCAGGTAATTTCAGAGACATAAAATTCACATACAGCCCAGAAGTTTGGAATCTCAGATCATTTTGTTATACTGCAAAGTTTGCTCACCTCAATCTCATCCAGTTTGAGCAGTGTCAGCAAATTCAACTTTAAATCAGCTGATCTCTATTAAATGGGTGGAACTTTACAATCAAAAGGTACATTGAATCATCAGGAAGTAGTCATTGCCTAAATACTAACAGGAGACAAAAGTCTCCTTGTCAGATCTCTGGGATAGTTTCCAGGCCAAAAACTCTTCAGAGTAAATTGCAGAAAGGAATTTCATATATTTTAAAATAAGAGACAAGCTCAATGGATTCCAATAGTACATGGAGATTTCCAACATACCATTTCTATTAATTACCAGACCAGGATCAAACACTGTTTAAAAAAAAACTTCTGCCTTTATAGGAGGCAGGATCATTGTGACGTTGTCATCACAGAAATAGAGTCAGACACAGTATAATGATTCAAGAAAGAAATACTGCACCCACTGGAAATCTGAAATAAGAACAGAAAATACTGGAAAGACCCAGCAGCTCAGGAGAACATCTTTGGAAGGAGGAACAGGGCTAACGTTTCAGATTAGTGACCAATCACCAGAACAATGATTGTTACCTCAATGGGAAATGACACGCAAAAGACTTGGAATATGGTGATTAATCCACTCATGTTTAAACCTGAAAGCAATCTGTAAATAGAATTTATAAATAGAAAACAAAAAAATTCAAAGGAGACAGAAAGGGAGGGAGGCAGGTGGTGGTGGTGGTGGTAATGGTGGAGGGAGGGGGGGTATGGTGGAGAGAGGGTGCGGTGGGGGGTGAGGGCAGGAGAAAGAAAGACAGAAAGAGAGCGAGCGAGCGAAAGAGCGTGTGTGAGATTGAGCACGCGAGAACAGATAATTGCACTGAAGGCAGTTAAGTACCAAATGGCTTCACATGAGATTTTTCCACATTATTTAGTTATAATGCGGCTGACGCATTAAAATTATGAGTATTGTATTTTCATCATTTGCTGTGAAGAATGATGTTATTGCTCCTTGTAGCTTTGGTTAGTGCTTCCATTACTCAGCATGTTCTCCCATGTGTCCCAAAGGTTTTTGATATTTGCTAATTACGAGTTCTACTCATCTTGGTTACCTTTTGATAGGAGCCAGTTGCTCCTCTGGGAACACGATCATTCTGAATGGATTCCACAAGGAACAGCGATTTGGAAACTGTTCTTACACAGGATGAGGAGCAGAAACTCTGGCAGAGCTCCCCCTCGTCAACCTGGGAATTTGGTGCTAGCCTGGCCACGTCAACACGGACTAGGAAATGCACCTGTATAGTCCGGCTATAGTGGACAGGGCACTCTCTCGGTTGAGATATTGGGAAGGGAAGCCCCAACATCAAACACACAGCAAACAGAGTCTGTTCCAGAACTGGTGGGAACAATTGCACAAGTTACCTTAAACAACTCTTTGAGCTCCTCCATCGTTTGTTTATTAGCAACCTCATCGTGAACAGTCTGGCCACAGTTCTTCACCACAGATTCCAAAACCTGAAGGAGAAATTAGGTAATAAGCAACCAATGTGAAAATACAGTATTCCAGTGAAACAGATTGACTATTCAGACCTGGTAAAGCCCCAAAACTACCTCACAAAAAGAAATCACCAAAACTAGAAAACTACCTAGCCATAAACTGCCCATAGACAGCACCTACAGATCAAAAACTCACCAAAGACATCTAAATTGTGGAGACAGAAAAAGAGTGTTAGCATTGAGTCTGATATGACTCTTTTTCAAGACAGAACAGTTCTGATGAAGTGTCATATCAGACTTGAAATGTTAACCGTTTCACTCCATAGGTGCAGCCAGACCTGCTGAGTTTCTCCAGCATTCTATCTTTATTTCACCCTTTGCCTCCTCTGTTCTAAGAAAAACTCTAATCTCGCTCATCTTTCCTCCTAGGCGCAGTTATCAAGCCCCAGCAACAATCTTGTAAACCTCCTCCGTATTCTTCGAGCGCAATTACATCCTTCCTGCAATGTGGTGACTATAATGGTACACACAACTCCAGCTGTCGCTTAAGCAGTGTCTTATAAAGTTTTAGCATCACATGCCCGTTTTTGGTATTCAAGACCTCACCCAATGAAGGATAACATCGCAAATGCCTTCTTTACCATTTTATCTAACTGTCCCGCTACCTTCAAGGGCCAGTGCACATGCATGCCAAGGTCTCTCACTTCTTTACTTCTGCTCAATATCCTCCTGTCTATTGTTCGTTCCCTTACTTTGTTTGGCCTCCTCAAATGCATAACTTTGCATTTCTCCAAACTGAAATCCATTTGCCACTTTTCCACCCACTCAACCAAACAACTGACATCTTCCTCATCCTGTGTTATTGTCTTCATTGTCAACTACTCCACCAATTTTTGTATTGGCTGCAAGTTTCCCCAATCCTGCCTTCTGCACTGCATCGTATTTATATATTTAAATTTATCACAAACAGAAACCTGGAATACCACCAGATATCACTTTCTATTTGCAATTCGATTGGTCCGCTGTTATCCATTGTTTCCGGTCACTGAGCTGATCTTGGGACCAACTCTCAACATTCCTCTGTATCCTGTGGGCTTGAATTTTTCTTAACAGCCTTGCACATAGGACCTTGTTAAATATTTGACTAAAATCCAAATAGACAACATCAACCGTATTACCATTGATACTCTTTGTTTTGTTGAGGAAGTAACTGAATTCAGTTAGTAAGATACAACCCTAGCTTCACAAAACTGGACTGACTATTCTGGAATAATCTTGCTGTCTTTCCAGGTTAACAGTGAATTCCATTTCTCAATATTGACCCTAGTAATTTACCTACCTCTGAGGTCAGACTGCCAGCCTATAATGATTTGGCCAATTCCTTTCCCTTGCACCCTTTTTGAATAACAGTATAACGTTCTCAAACTTCCAAATCTCTGGTATCAAATGAGGATCGGAAACGGATTCTCAAAATATTACTATTTCTTCCTTGGCTTCCTTCAACAGCCTACGGCACAATTCAACTGGCTCCGGTGATTTATTTACTTTCAAAGGGGTTAGCTGCTCTAGTACTTCCGTTACGCTTCTACTCATTATTTCACAACCTCCCTCCCTTCCTTTACTTGAAAGTCCGCATCATCCCTCCACTTTGTAAAGACAGATACAAAATACTCAAATACTGTGCTATTCCGTCCCAGGTAAACAACCTAAAGTAAAACAGGAAACACATAACTGCAAAGTTTTTTGGAGGTATTGCAAAGCACTATCTAATGCTTTCTGCCATTGCATCAAGCTACTCGCTGGAGAATATTTTCCTTAAAAACAACACAATTCTTCTCTCCCCATTGGAAGACTAATGCACATTTGTCAAAATGTATTTCAAGTTACATTTTGTCAGCCTCTACTCACAGTGGACACTTACTAACAAAACATGCTCCTTTGGCCATCAGACAGCCAGAAAACCTACTCCAACTCATGGATCTACCAAAAACCTTCGTAACAAAAGTATGAAACTGATATTTTAAAGAAGATCTATTGCCCAGTAGCAAAAGATAATTTTAGCATCTCAAGACATCCCTATTTTTATGCTAAATAAAAACCAAAAGAACTGCGGATGCTGTAAATCAGGAACAAACACAAAGTTGCTGGAAAAGCTCAGGAGGTTTGGCAGCATCTGTGAAGGAGAAAACTGGGTTAACGTTTCGGGTCCAGTTCTGAGGAAGGGTCACCAGACCCGAACCGTTAACTCTGTTTTCTCCTTCACAGATGCTGCCAGACCTGCTGAGCTTTTCCAGCAACTTCGTTTTTGTTCCTATTTTTATGCTATAGCCCTATCTTTCTCAATGTCCACTGTGGACTCTTCATAACTCTGCATGCTTCAAAATGACTATCTGGACATAAAACTCTCAGCACGTGCACTTTATTAAACCTGATAAAATAACTAAACCCTTGGAAAAAATTCAATGCTGACATAACTGTGCATTATATAACATCAACCAGCCTACGTAGAGCCCACAGTGTCAGGAATTAAATCTAGGATAATTCTACTGTTCACATACAGAAGTACTTGCAGTTTATAATAACAGATTACTCTCCAGTTAACAGCTACTATTGATTCTGTGTTCAGCTGTAAGCTACTTCAATAAATTGCACATCTCAGTTCCTGCCTATTGAATGACACCATTTCACTGCACTTGTTTAATCAGCAACATCATTTCTCTCTCAGTTTGCTCCAACAGAGTCTAAGCTGGCTGCTGCAAAGGTGGTAGAAATGGCAGATTTCAATGCAACTGCATTGTTTCAGCACTGTGGGATCACTAGCAACCTTCTCTACCAGGATGTAATAGCAATTCAGTACAACACACATGCACAGTAGGCACTACATTCATTCAGACTCACACCCACTCCCATGTCTCAAATAGTTGAGAAAAACAACTCAACGCTATATAAAAGCAAAGACACTGCAGATGTTGGAGGTCAGAAATCAACTAGTACTGAAGAATCTCAGCAAATCTGGCAGCATCCGTGGAGAGAGAAACAGGGTTAATGTTTCAAGTCCAACATGACTTTTCTTTAGAACCCTGTTACAACCCCAGCTGATGTTATTACTGGCCAGGTCAGATCGCAGACGGAAATCAGGTTTGACAGATGGTAACTTTTGTTTTTGGTTTTAACAAGGCAGTCCCTCACTGAAACAAGCACAATGCTGCAGAATCAGTCCAACAGTAAAACAGAAATTTATTACTCAAAAGAAATGAAGATAAAAGAGAATAAACCATACTATTTTAACATAACAGATGTTTACAGATTGAAATACACTGTAAAATACAATCCCATTAATTCCTAAAGAAACCCTTTACAGTTCTCATACCAGAGAAAATGCCCTTCTTTTTCACATCTATAGGGCTTAACTTCACCGTGGCTTCAATTCTCCATCTTGAAAATCTGATAGATTGTTCCTCAGGTCTTCATACAACTCTGCTTAGACCTTCACAGCTTCAAACAACTCCTTCACAACTGTAAAACTTCTGGTCATGAACTCTCAAACTAAACTGCCTACACTGAAGTAACCTATTTAACAATTCTAAACCGTCTCCTTTCACCAGGGTAATTTAGTACATACCCAACTTCAGGCAAAACTTCCATAAAATCTGTCAAAATGAAGCCCAAACATTTATTTCAACTCAACCTGCAACCCATACGCCCCTCAAAAAATTCCAAAATCTTCCATCTGAAAGCCTAATGCTTGTTTATTTGATCTCTCAGACTCTCACAATGTAAACAAATTCTAATAAGCCTTCATAAACTCTGTCTGCTTTTTAAAAGAAAGAAATGATGGCTACAGAAATGCAAATTAATTAACCCCTTCAGAACTGAACAAAACCCAGATGCCATGAGCCCATATCCAAACTCTAAAATAAATCTTAAAATATAGATAAATCTCATACCTTACATCACAACCCAACCAAAGTAGTTCCTATAAAGAATCATACAGGATTTGAAACATTAACTCGGTCTCTCAACATGCTGCCAGTCCTGCTGAGTTGCTCCCAGTTTTAACAGTTGCTTTTATTAGAACTTAAACCCTTACCCACTCAGAGAAGGAGCAGGTTCTCCAACTTTCCATTTTGCCCCCAAACTCACTGTAATAATAAGCGCTCACCTCTAGAGTGTAAAGAACCACATGGGGATTTTTATCATTCAGCTTCTTCTTGATGGCACCAATTGCGTATTTAGCCCTATGCCAAAAACAAAATCTTTGGTTAAAAGAAAGAATATAATTACTCCTTTGATGAGCCCATGAGTCATATCATCTCAAGTACCTGCAGAAGTAGGGTTAAGGTGAAGATTTGCTTCTATCTGGAATCAGTCCTCAAAAGCGGGTGGGCAGTTGAACTAGCTCCAGTTCATATCTTCACTGTGACCCAGGCTCTGAAAGGCCCAGGAAAATAGTCAGGAAGTGACCCAAATCGTTTGCTTCTTATTCTGTGGGATAGTATATTGTCCAAAAGCTCCAAACTAACAGCATGGTTGGCCATCAACTCGAGAGGAGGGTGGAAAGCATCAATGGATTGTCCAGAAATTCCCTCCTCTGACTTTCCCAACAAGCAACTGCACTAGCTTATCATTTACTACAAAGCAGTGTGAAGCATATTTCTTTAAAATTCAAAACACAGATTAACATTCACTCCAGGAGAACCCTAAATTTTTAATGAAAATTCTTGTTACTTGTGCACATTTTGAATTTCTTCACTCAACCAATAGAAACCATGTGTTGTCTAAGCCCCATGATCTGGAAATCCCTTCCCTTCTCTCTCCTGCAAGATGATCCCTAAAACACATCCCAACATGGCCAAGTGGCAAATTTCACCAATGACGTTCATGTGAAGCATCTTAGGGAATTTGACCATGTTAATAGTGCAGATCACTGTCGTGGATCTCTCCCTCAAACATCTTCCCCTTTAACATTTACACCGAAGTCAAAAGATCAGCCAGATGGAATGCTGCAGCTCCTCTCCCGGCTGGAGGCTGTTTACAGGTCGCTCACTGCTATTAAACATTGTTTTAGCAGCAGGAGTTGGAGCTGTGACAATTGCATGTAGTCAACAACTGACAAACAGTATGCCTCTTTTTTCCCCCATTTCAACTCCAACATTTTCATGTATTTTTTAAATCATTCACAGGATGAGGGCATCACTGACTACGCCAGCATTTATTGCCCATCCCTAATTGCCCAGAGGGCAGTTAGGAGTCAACCACATTGCTGTGGGTCTGGAGTCACATGTAGATCAGACCAGGTAAGGATGGCAGTTTCCTTCCCTAAAGGACATTAGTGAACCAGATGGGTTTTTCCTGACAATTGGCAATGGATTCATGGTCATCATGAGACTCTTAATTCCAGATATTTATTGAATTCAAATTCCACCATCTGCTGTGGCAGGATTCAAACCCAGATCCCCAGAACACTGCCAGAGTCTCTGGATTAGCAGCCCAGCGATAACACCACTAGGTCATTGCCTCCCCCTGCAGAATGCATCACGGTCTTGCTGTTTTTACACATTCTAGATTTGAAAATGGCAGATGGAACAAGGAAAGAGAGCGGTTTTATTTGTAAAAACAAGATTTCTAATTTAAGTAAATTTCGCATTATGCTGGTCAATTCAAAGTCTTAATTCATATACTCAAGATTGATTACATTTAAATCCTGATTGGAGAGGTTTCAAACTAGACTCTTCAGCTGAGACCAGACACCAAAAAGCGCCCTTGGAGGTATGTTTAATGAAACAAAAGTAGATACTCACTAATCAGACAAGCTAAAACACACCAAATCAGGGTTTGACAGGAACAAGGAGCAGACCACTCAGCCCATCAATACATTATGTTGTTAGCAATATCTGTTCTATTTTGTAAATATCCATACTTCACTGCTCTCTACATATTAAAATTCTTACTTCTAGATTTATTATCTACATCCTTTTTAAATGCCTCAACTGATTGTGAATCTATATCTGGAAGCAGTGCTTGTTTTCACAGTTCTTCACCGAGAAACATCTATCACAGATTAAGTTTATGTTTACAAGACTGAAACTGACTATGTCTATTGTTCTGAATCTATACTATAAACATCTAACTTCAAATTTACATGATTACTCATTATAGCAACATCACTTAACTCCAGATGTGTGCAGCGAACTCCCTCCGGGACCACAGGCAGCCAAAACTGAAAACAATACTCCCAACTATGATCAGACTAGCATTTCTTCACTTTAATATTCATGTAACAACACTGAGGACGTGCACTCCAGAATTAGCCAAGCTGTTTGACTGCAGCACTAGAACAAAGTGGAAATTGCCCAGGTATGCCCTGTCGACAAAAATAAAGAAGGAAAACCCAATCCATCCCATCAGTCTACTCTCAATCATCAGCATAGTAATGGAAGGTGGCACTAACAGAACCATTAAGTGGTTCTTACTCAGCAACCGCTCTCTGATGCTCACTTTGGGCTCCTCAATGGTTGCTCTGCTCTTAACTTCTTTACGGCCTTGATCTAAATACAAATAAAAGAGGTGAAGCCCATAAACAAGGGGAGAGTAACTGGTCCTGGTTTAAAGGATTTGATTGAGTAGGACATCAAGGAACAAGAGCAAAACTTTATTCAATGAGAATCAGGGGAAAAAAAAACTCCAGGAATTCCTCAGGGTGGTGCCCGGAGTCCAACCATCTTCAGCTGCTTCATCAATGACCTAAGGTCAGGATTGGGGATGCTGCTGACTGCACAACGCTCAGCACCGTTCATGACTCCTCAGATACTGTTGCAGTCCAAGTTCAAATGCAGCGCTACGTGGACAAAGCCCGGGCTTGGACTGACGAGTAATAAGTAACACTCATATCAAGTAAGTGCCATGCAACGACCATCTCAATGAAGAGAGAATCCAAAAAAGAAAAAGAAGCTTGTATTTGTATATAACTTCATAACAACTCGTATCTTCCAAAACATTTCATGTAAAATAAACAAGCTGTCGCTTCTTAAGTAGTCAAAGTGTCAGTTGTTATGTGCCAGAATCCAAATAAATGACCAGCAAGGCTGCTTTTATCCCCCTACACTACCTGATCATCCTAACCAGCTTCCTATTCACTTGGTTTCTTGTCTACGCCACGAAGACAGTCCACATATTGCTGTAACTGATAATGTCCTCTATGAATCCTAATCAGGAACCTTCTCAAAATACTTTGATCCTGCTACAGTTGTCACCTCAGGCTAACAATTCCACACAACTGTGCCAATTTCCAATTTAGCTCCTGTATACAGATCCAGCAATCGAGCAGGAATCACCTTGCCCTCACCACTGTAGTTACCTACCTTCCCTTGTTCCAATACGCGATAACCTTTGTCACCTTCCAACTCTTAGTTGTTGTGACAGTCAACAGCAGGACCAATATTTGAAAGGGCAGCTAGACACAGGATAGAGATGGACAACTGAAGCAGTATTAGCAATGGGCTTCTGGCCCACGGGTTACTGTCTTGGGGCAAGGGGTCTTCTTCAGTGGATTGAGAATCACCAACCAGGCGGGCTACAGACCGTCAGCACTTTCAAGGCTGAGATTGATGGCCTGGGAGAATCAAGGGTCTATGGGACAGAACAAGAACAGCTGATCAGGTAGAAAATAAGCCACAATCTTTCTGAATTGCAAAGCAGGCTCAGGGGCCGAATATGCTAGTCCTGCTCCCATTTCTTGTTCTTCTGTTGATGTGCAAATGCTAAAGTGGATTTAAAGATACCTTCTCCCAGGTAGGCGAGTGCCTCAAATAACAGGGCCTTCAAGAATTGATAAGCGCATGAGCAAAGAATCATCTTCAGGCTACGCTACAACCACACAAGGACACTCTACTCACTGTCTCAGCAAAAACATCAACAGAGATGAAAAGCATTCACCACACCTCTTTTCCTGAAGACACTTACTGGGCATCTCCCTGTCGAATCAGGTCACAGATCTGCAAGATGGATTCCCAATCAGTTTCAAGTAGTAACTGGCTGGTTGCTTTGTCTGTTTAGGGAGAGAAAGAAGCAAATTAAACACAGAAGAATAAACAAATATTCTTAGCACGCTGCTTGCAACGTTACACAACAGACCTCCAAATGACCAGCTCTCGCATCACTGTTAACAGCACAAGGAGGAGGAACAGGAGTAGGCTGATCAGCTCCTCGAGCCTCTCTGCCCTTCATTAGAATCATGGTTAATCCGACATTCCTCATGTTCACTTTCCTGCCCTTTCCCAAAACCCTTGATTCCCTGCCTGATCAAGAATCTATCTCAGCCTTAAATATAGACAAGGATTCTGCCCACACAGCTCTCTGCGATATAGAGTTCCAAAGGCTCTCAACTCTCAGAAGTAATTCCTCCTCATCTCAGTCTTAGGTTTCCCCCGCTTTATTCTGAGACTATGTTCTCTGGTCCTCGACTTCCATATGAGGGGAAACATCCTCTCAGCATTTACCCTATCAAGCCCCTTAAGAATCCAATATGTTTCAATAAGATCACCTCTCATTTTTCTAAATTCCAGGGAGTAGAGTCCCAAACTATGTAAACTTTGCTCATAAGAAGATCCTTCCATACTGGGATCATGCTAGTGAACTTTCTCTGAACTGCCTCCAAATGAAATGATATCTTTTCTTAAGTAATAGGACCACACTGTTCACAGTACGCCAGACATGGTCTCACCTGCACTTTGTACAGTTGCAGTAAGACTTGGAGAAGGCAATGACCTAGTGGTATTGTCGCTGGACTGGACCCAGGTAACATTCTGGGGACCCGGGTTCAAATCCCGCCATCGCAGATGGTGGAGTTTGAACTCAATAAGTATCGGGGATTAGGAATCTAATGGTGACTATGAATCCATTGTCGATTGTCAGAAAAACCCATCTGATTGACTAATGTCCTTTAAGGAAGGAAACTGCCATCCTTACATGGTCCGGCCTACATGTGGCTCCAGACCCACAGCAATGTGGTTGACTCTTAACTGCCCTCTGGGCAATTAGGGATGGGCATTAAATGCTGCCTAGCCAGTGACGTCTTCATCCCGAGAATGAATAAAGTAAAGACTTCCCTACTCAACCCCCTAGAAATAAAGGCCACACTCCACGAGCCTTCCTGATTACCTGCTGCGCCTGTGTGCTAGTTTTCTGTGTTTCATGCACAAGTACTCCCAAGTCTCTTTGTGTTGCAGCTTTCTGCAGTTCTTCTCCTTTCAAATAATATTCCATTCTTCTGTTTTCCCTTCCAAAATGAACAGCTTTGCGTGTTCCCAACTTATATACCATCTGCCAACTTTTTGCCTACTTACTTAACCTATCAAATATCTCTCTGTAAATGTATGCATCTCTCTCACAACCTGCCTTTCCACCAATTTTTGGTGTCATTATCTGCAAATTTGGTTAGAGTACATTCGCTTCTGTCCTCATGAATATATATATCGTTCACAGTTGTGGTCCTGACACTGATCCCCATGGAGCCCTAAAGGTCACCAACCTGATAAAGAATACGTTAATCTCACTCACTGTTACCTGCCTATGACTTAAATTCTCTATCTGTGCCAATATACTACCTCCAGCACCATGGGCTCTTGTCACTTTTCTGAGGTATGTTGTTGAACGCCTTCTGGAAACCCAAATACAATACATCTACTGGTTCCCCTCTATCAAATAGATGACATCAGGTAGACATCTAGCATGCTGTGGCAGCAAGAATCAATGTGACGTCGTTTTCAGAAACAAGGGTCTGTTACTATTCTGAAGTAAGGGAGGCAAAGTCTTCATGTACCTTTATTGCTGCGCATCAACTCCCTGCTTCTGTTCACCCAATTACATTTACCATAGAACAGGATGAAAAACACTAATAAAATGCTCCTTTTTTTTGAAGAAAAAGGTCATTTACAGGATACGGGTGCTGCTGACTAGGCATTTTACGCTAATCACCAATTGTCCAGAAAGTAGGCATTAAGAATCAATCACACTTGGACCGTAGGGTATGTTTCCATGCTGTATGACCCTATAGCTGTGAATATAGTGTTGCATACAGATCAGACCAAGCACAGGATGAAAATTTCCTTCCCTAAACGACATGGGTTTTCATAACAATCGACAACGATTGCCATTGGACTAGTTTTATCTTTACTGAATTCAAATTTCACCATCCACCTTGGTGGAATTCAAACCCATACTTCCAGAACATTAGCCTGGGGTTCTGCATTACAGTCCAGCGAAGTTATCAGTACGTCAAGGCCTCACCATTAATGTCTCCCTGATAAAGCAAAATATCATACATCCTACTTTCAAAATTAGAGCTGAGCAAGCAAAAAGAGAGGAAATAAACCTTTAAATCAAAATCTAATGCAATTCACATTGATAAATATAGATTCATAATTCTTTATTTACTTGCATTAAAAGATTAAAACTAGGACTCTTTAAAGTGTATAAGAAAAATTAATATAGTTTGGTAATTGAGTTGAGCCCCTTGCACTCCATCTTGCTTGTGAAGTGGAGACAACATTACTTCAACTTGCTGGTTAATGTTCCTCACAGAAGCCTGGTCACGTTGAACTATTAACTTGTTACCAATCTCAGCCACAAGTTAGCCAGAGAGTGAGTGGCAGCCTCTGACTAAAAGGAGAATCAACAGCAGATTAACTTTTCCCCTGACTGGAAACACAGCAGAGTTTCATTAAAAAAAAACTCTCAAAAAACAAGGGCTCATGTGGGGCAGACACAAGGAACAGAGGCTTCTGACACAAACCCTCAATTTGAAAGAATGAAAAGAATATTAACAATGAGAGGTATACAAAAGCAGAGGTTCTAAATGCATTGCATAAATCCATAGGAACAGGAGATCATTCAGCCTCCCTACTTTGCTCCACTTTCCAACAAGATTGGGCTGGTCTCCAACTTGTCCTGAATGCTTTTCCTTTACAGGGAATGTCAAAATAGAGTCAAAGCCAGTCACCAGGACAACACATCTACTGTATGAATCAGATAAATGGTCAGGGCAGTGAAACAGATTAAAGAATGTCCATGCCCAGGGATTCTAGTTAAACATGGCCTCTGGTCAAAGGCAGTTTCATTGATATGAATTTGCTTTATTATTGATACAAACATGCAATAATTGGTGTAAACATTATAAAGGTCCTATTTCATCATGCAGTTTACTACACCCGGTTTTCACCAGAGTCCAGAACAAAGCTAACAGAATGGTTCACAATTATATCATTGTCAAAATCCTGCAACTCATTCCCAAACAGCACCATGGGTGCACGTACACATAGCAGCAGCTAATTACTGCTTCTCCAGAGCAATTAGGGATGTGATCGCCAATGCTGGCCCACGCAGCAATATCCATGTTCCATTAACGATTTATGAAAAGGCTATTCAGGCCTTTACTCCTGTTCCTCAGTTCAACAAGATCACAGCTGATGAGCATTTTAAATCCAGCCATCAATTTCTCACGGTATTGTAAGGTTTGTCTAGGAAAAGCTATCAATCTGAGATTTAAAGTTATTTATTTCACTTTCTGTGGGGATGGAAATAACAGTTCTTTACTCCCTCCACAAATATGCCCTTCCTAACTTCTCTCCTGAATGGCCTCATTCTAATTTCAAGGTTATCTCATGCTTGTATTGGAGGAAGGCAGCGGCATAGCAGTAAAACTGTCTGGAACAGCAGCTGATGGGTTTTAAATTCAGTTATTAAAACCTGGAATTGAAAGCTAGTCTCAGTAAAGGTGGCCACAAAACTGACAACTGTCGCAAAAAGAAAACACATCTCATTCACTAATATCCTTTAAGGAAATATGAGCATGGATTTGAAGCCGTAGTAAGCTATTTGGCCCCGATCCTGTTCCGCCTTTTGATAAGACCATTACTGATCTGATCGTGGCTTCAACTTCACGTTTCCACCTAACTCAAATAACCTTTTACTCAGTTATCAGTCATAAATCAATCTTGCCTCAAAGCTCTTCAATGATCCCACCTCCATTGCTCTCTGGAGACAGAGAATGCCAAATACTCACGATCCTTTGAAAATATTTTTCCTCACCTTTGTCTTATTTGGAAACCCGTTATTTTAAACAGTTTGTTTCCGAGTCCTATTCTCACTAACAAGAGGAAACATCCTCCCAGCCTGACAGATCTCCCCAGGTCCTTACATGTTTCAATGAGAACAAGAACAATGCAGCATAAGAACGGACCCTTTGGCCCACCAAGCCTGTGCCGATTCCTAGTCCTTGTTTAGACCTGCTACTTATTGCCCATGCGTGGTTTCTATCTCTGTTTGTCTCCCGTTCATGTGTCTATCAAGGTAGGCCTTAAATGTTGCTGATGTATTGCTTCCTCCACCTCCACTGGCAGTGTGTTCAAGACACCTGTCACCCTCCGTGTGAACGATTTTTCCCACATGTCTACCCATAAACATTTGCCCTCACCTTGAACCTGTGCCCTCCTTTAGTTGGCCTTTACACCCTGGGAAAAGAGCATTTAACTATCCACCCTATCTGTGCCTCTCATAATTTTGCAGACCTCTTTCAGGTCACCCCTCAGCCTCCGTCTTTCCAGTGAAAACAATCCGAGTTTATCCGACCTCTCCTCATACCTAAAGCCCTCCGGACTAGGCAACGTCCTGGTAAACCTTCTCTGCACCCTCTCCAAAACATCCACGTCCCTCTGGTCATTTGGCAACAAGAACTGCACGCAATATTCCAATTGTGGCCTAACTGAAGTTTTATAAACCTGTAACATAACTTGCCGACTTTTATATTTGATGCCCTGGCCGACGAAGGAAAGCACGTTGTATCCTTTCTTGATCACCTTATCCACCTGTGTTGCCACTTTCAGGGATCTGTGGTCCTGTACGCCCAGATCCCTCCGTATGTCAATGCTCCTAAATGTTCTACCATTATTGTAGAATTTGCATCTGAATTTGACCTTCCAAAATGCATCATCTCACGTTTGTCTGTATTAAACTCCATCTGCCATTTCTTTTCCCAAATCTGCAATCTATCTACATCCCATGATCTAAGATCACCCATCATTCTTTTAAACTCCAATAGCAAGAGACCAGCCTGTCTAACCTTTCTTCATAAGTCAATCCCCATCCCAAATGAACCTTCTCTGAACTGCTTCAATGCATTTACATCGTTTCTGAAAGCAGGAGACCAAAACTGTACATAACTCTCCAGAGGAGGCCTCACCAACAGTCTGTACAAATGACAATAAGACCTAAATCTAAAATGCAGCAAAACATGCCTATTTATATATTCTATTCCCAGCTAATTAAAAAATGCAATCCATTTGCCTTCCTAAACATTAGTTGTATCTAAAAATTAACTTGTGTATGTTTCAAGAATGCTCAATCTCTACTCAATTCTACGATCTCTCTCCATTTAAATAATACACTGATTTTCTATACTTTTTGCCAAGTTCACATTTCCCCTATATTATACTATATTTCCCATATTTTTGTCCACTCAGTTAATCTATCTCAATCCCTTTGCAGACTTGTGTCCTTTTCATAACATAAAAAGATAGAAAAGCAAGTTAACAGCAAATTTAGCAAACATATCCAGTCCCTAGTCTTAGATATAAATGATAAAAAGTTGAAGTTTAACACTGATCCTTGTAGCACAGCACTCTTGCTAAACTGAAAATAACCCATTTATTACCAATTAGCAAACCAATCTTCTGTCCATGGTGAAACGTTACACCCTACAACATGAGTTCTTAGATAGCATATTAACCTATGATGAGGCACCTTGTCAAATGCCTTTTGGAAACTTACATAACAACACACCTATTAGTATCCTTTTATCCAGTTGTTTGTCACTGAACTCCAAAATCTTAGTAAAACATTACTTTCCTTTCACAAAAGGACATGTCAACTCTGCCTGATTGCATTGGTTTTTCTAATTGGCCTGCTAAACCCCCTTAGTAATAAATTCCAGCATTTTCGCCATGGCAGATGCTAGGCTAACTGACCTGTACTTTACTGCTTTGATCGAGCAGCCATATTTACTCTGCTCCCATAGGAAGGGATTTTTCCAGAATCCAGGGAATTTTGACAAATTAAACCAAATACATCTATCTTAGCAACCACTTGTTTTAAGCTCCAGAATTGAGTTTGTCAGGACCTGGGGGCTTGTCAGCTTTTAGTTCTAATAATTTTATCAGTAGCATTTCCTCGGTAATTATAATTGTTTTGTGTGCCTCTATTCCTTTTCATTTCTAATTCACAATTCTTACTGCAATGCTCTGCAAAATTTCTGTTTGTTTCATCTGTCATTTCTTTATTTTCCATGATAGTTTTCCAGACTCACTGGAGAATCTGTCCTCCTTACCTAGTCTGACATACAGGTGACACCAATAACTGTCCTTTGTGAAATGGCCATTTAGTTTAATTGGGGACAGACAAGTGACACTGGTATCCAAATCTCATGAAAGAATTCCATTTTTAAAAAAAACTCCTTCACAAGCAAAAGTTTCTAACAAATTCTTTCAATATCCTAAAATCCTCAATTAAATCACCCATTAACTCCATACACTTCAAGAAATAGAAGCTAATTTTCTGCAAAGACTGCCCATAATCTATCAAGTGGCACATGTACAGACTG
The DNA here is from genome assembly GCF_021869965.1 of Rhincodon typus. Taxonomy (NCBI): domain Eukaryota; kingdom Metazoa; phylum Chordata; class Chondrichthyes; order Orectolobiformes; family Rhincodontidae; genus Rhincodon; species Rhincodon typus. The sequence continues at coordinate 7,542,178 of NC_063354.1, forward strand.
AACGGTCTTGTTGCACTGGGCCCTAATAATTCTTGAAATGACGGCTCATACCAGAACTTGCTAACAAAAATGACACATGGTCTTTTTTGTTTAATGAGTTGGAAACCATCTCTCATGCAGATTAACACAGCCATCAGACATATTTTAATCCATCTGTCAACAGAGATCAGTTTGTATGCTCCATTCAGGGCTCTTGTGACACTAGTAGCATTCTTCCCTCTGACCATTTTCAAGTCACACCTGCTCCAGAGGTGAAGCATAACATATCTGAACAGATTAATTAAAATATCTGTTATGTTCAACATATATACTACTTTAAAACATCAAATGAAACAAAAAGTATTCTATTCAGTCCATCATGTCAGTTCAGCTAAAGAGATGCCCAGCCTAATTTTATTTCCCAGCTTAGTCTGTAAACCTGTAATCTATGATGTTTCAGGCACATGTCAAAGACATTTTTAAAATGATGCTACGAGGATTTGTGCCTCTACGAACTTTTCAAGCAGAGTTCCATATCCCCAACATCCTTTCGTTAAAAACATAATTAACTGCCCATAACCGGACAGCAGTTCCCAAGTTACAGCGATGTCCCCGATAGTCATTTGCTGTCTTCTTCAAACCAAATTTTCCTCCCTTTTTATCAACGAGATCAATAAAAAGTCTTCAGATTTCCACGTAAACATCTACATTCAGGATGTCAACATGTCAAACCAGAGAGGCTGTCAAACCAGAGAGGCTGCCAAACCGATTCTCATTTTAGCTTCTTTCATTAGAGGTCAGAGCAAATCTGAGAGATTCCAATACCAGGCCGTCTAAGATTCCAAATCCCCTCCCCATGACTTCACATCAATGACCCACATCATGGTAAAATGTACCCAGTTCCTCAGGGGGAATGGGTTGGCCCCCCCGTTTCAGGCCC
>NC_063354.1:7543196-7543599 GCF_021869965.1 Rhincodon typus
CGAGACCCGAGACCCCGGTTTCAAGCCCAGTCCCGAGACCCGAGACCCCGGTTTCAGGCCCAGTCCCGAGTCCCGAGACCCGAGACCCCGGTTTCAAGCCCAGTCCCGAGACCCGAGACCCCGGTTTCAGGCCCAGTCCCGAGTCCCGAGACCCGAGACCCCGGTTTCAAGCCCAGTCCCGAGACCCGAGACCCCGGTTTCAGGCCCAGTCCCGAGACCCGAACCCCCAGCCCAGGCCCAGCCCCAAGCTCCCGGCCCTCGGCGTCTGCTTGTGAAATGGCGGCAGTGATCGGGCTCCCGTGAAACACAAAAACGACCGAGGAGTAACGCCGCCGCTTCTCACCGAGAAGCCTCTCAAAGGCACCGCTGCCTTTCCCCATCCTCCTCCTCCTCCTACGCCGCC
>NC_063354.1:7543699-7559386 GCF_021869965.1 Rhincodon typus
TCGGTGTTTATTTGTTTCTGTCACTCGTCACCCCCCGTGAACCCCGGCACCTCCACAGCCACCTACTTCCGGTCACTCCCGGGGTCCTCCCATGGCTGGTGGCGCCGCCTCCTGACGTCACTTCAGCACCGGCGGCCCTTGGGGACGTCACTTGAACTCCCCATCAGTTTAAAAATAAATAATGGGGTTGGAGGGAGACACTGTCTCTTGAAGGTGGTGAGAGGAAGCGGCCGGTGGATGTGAAAATTGTTAATGTTTAAAAAGAAAGGGTAGCGGGAAGGTTTTGGCGCGCTGTTATGACGTCACTGGGATCCGTAGTCCTGTCTCCTCGGGCTCCTGTTTATTTTTTAAAAATGTTTTAAATTTAATCTCCGGACAGTCACCAACCAGCATCTCCCCTCCAAACTCCAGACTTAGAGCCATGTGTCTGCTGCTGGGAGTTACCGGGGTGGGGAAAACTCTGCTGCTCAAGAGACTGCACAATATCCTTTAACCAGAGACTGGGCCTTTCCACTGAGTGAAAACCAGAGAGGGCCCGTGTACAGACATTATCCCCGAGAGGGCCCGTGTACAGACATTATCCCCGAGAGGGCCCGTGTACAGACATTATCCCCGAGAGGGCCCGTGTACAGACATTATTCCGGAGAGGGCCCGTGTACAAACATTATCCCGGAGAGGGCCCGTGTACAAACATTATCCCCGAGAGGGCCCGTGTACAGACATTATCCCGGAGAGGGCCCGTGTACAAACATTGTCCCCGAGAGGGCCCGTGTACAAACATTATCCCCGAGAGGGCCCGTGTACAAACATTATCCCGGAGAGGGCCCGTGTACAAACATTGTCCCCGAGAGGGCCCGTGTACAAACATTATCCCGGAGAGGGCCCGTGTACAAACATTGTCCCCGAGAGGACCCGTGTACAAACATTATCCCGGAGAGGGCCTGTGTACAAACATTGTCCCCGAGAGGGCCTGTGTACAAACATTGTCCCCGAGAGATTCTGTTTAAAACATCTATCCCGGAGAGAGCCTGTGTCAAACCTTATCCCGGTGAGAGCCTGTGTCAAACATTATCCCGGAGAGAGTCTGTTTAAAAACCTCATTGACACAATGTCCAGTCTGACCCTGATTTTGGATAGTATTGAGTCTGACCGTGATTTTTAAATCCATTTGGTCTGCCTATGATTTTAGATAGCATTAGGTCAGTGGGTCTGGTGCTGCCTGTGGACAAAAAAAAACGTTCAGTGTTTCAGGTCAGATATCATTCTTCTTTGGAATCAGACTCAACATTAACTCTGTCTGTCTCTTTGCACAGGTGCTACTAGATCTGCTGAGATTCCCCAGCAATTTTTCTTTTTACTTCCGCAATACTGAACTGCGTGTAAACCCAGAGTTTTGTGTTCAAGTCCCTCGAATAGGACCAAAAACCATCTTTAAAAATGATGCAGTGCCTCTAGTTTTATGTCAAAGACAAATCACATTCAAGCTTAGAATATTGAGGTACATCACAGACGTGAATATTTGCAGAACGTGATGTGAATTTATCTAGTTTTAAAAATACATGTCAATTCTTTCAATATTTACACTTTTTGGATCTTTGACCTATTTGCACAGATGTGTTCGAAAGAAGGCACTGAGGAACTGGGACAGCCTCCACCTACACTACCCACGGTACTGTCAGACTGACTTTTCAATGTCTTCAATAGAAGATTTGCAGCAAAGCTTTACCTGTTATGAGTTGGTATCCTCGGAGCATCCTAAGCAAGTGTCTGATCGACAATAGCACACGTTGTGCCCCTTCATTCTGAATCTGGCACAACTTTGCCAACACATGGATTTTCATGCCCCCACTCGCCTCTACTGTTCAAGGAAATTTTAACATCGTACTTAGTGTTTAGATTTCTCACAGTTGTTCAATCATTAAACTAAAAATTGTAAGACATGAGGAAATTGTAAGCATGAGCAAATTTGTTGATTTAGTCCTGTTTTGGCTATAAGTACCTTAGGACAAAATAAGTTTCTAACAGATGAGTCCTACAGTACAGACTAGGCCACCTTGTCTTCCAAATGTATTTTAGGTTATTCCAAAACATCAGCCAAAGTATTTTTGAAATGCAGTCTTGTTGTAATGTTGGAAGCATAACAGCAAATGTGTGAATGAACAACCAGTCTGGAGGCTATACCAGACTGATCTCCCAACCTCCTGATCCTCAGGTTGAAGCCTAGTGTGGTCTGGAGCCAAGGCCTGGCGCAGCCTGGAGGCTAGGTGCCAGCATTGACTAGGTTAATAGGCCATTGTTCTGAACTTTGATTTCTGCAATGCTGTACATTTTATTTCTCTATTTTCTAAGATCTTGTAACTAAAGAAGCTGAACCAAGCTACCTTTATACCTAAGATGGCTCTATAAGTGGCAATACATAAACCTTTCACTGTACTCATGTGAGTATATGTGACAATAAGGCTAATTCAATTCAATAAAACTAATTCCAGTAGGTGACTTTTGTTGGGGAAAAATGGTGGGCTTTAACCAAACTCTCATTTAAAGCTGCCCCTGCAAGATGGCACCTGTGACAACACTCCCTACAGTGAAGTACCAGCATAGAGTGCAGCTTCTAAAGTTGCAGTCTCACTCAGAAACTCACAGGATCCTAGGGAGGAAATCACAGGTGGAGCAAGTGGTGCTGTCTCCACATATAATAGGATCAGCACTTAGTGTCTTGTCTGAAAGACAGCATCCCGACAAACCTTGTCAAGCTAGTTTGTGCTAAGTCAATGTCTAAAACCACCGAGCACTACAAATGAAGGCCAAGCTGTCATTTAGATAGGGGCATTAATACAGTTTAAGGATGGTTCTTTCTCCTGGTAATCTTACACCTTGCAAGAGAGAACGCTCTCCAGCGTGAATTGCTTCACCTTTTGGATGTCCTGCTGTGGACTGCTTTCCAGCCCATTCTGGTACCTTATAAATAAATATTATTGCATTTTGCCAATTGGTAGCTGGCTCAGTCTGTAAGATTCTCACTTATGGAAAAACAGTTCCTTCATCTGTTCATATCCTGTACCTCAACTTCTCCCCGATGTGACCTTGGTTATTTCAGCGGAGTGCTGTTGTCTTTCACACAGGCTCTGGGATTGTCTCCACGGTGTCAGTGATAGAGAGGAGGCCAGCTCAATACATAGAAACATAGACAATAAGTGCTATTCAGCCCTTCAAGCTTTGTGTGCAGTTTCAGCCTGTTTACCTAAGGAAGCATGTTCTGGCTGTAGAGAGTGCGCAATGGAAATGTACCAGACTGATTTTTGGGATGACAGGACTGACGTATGAAGAGAGACTGGATCAGTTAGGACTGTATTCACTGGAGTTAAGAAGAATGAGAGGGTGGAATCACATACAAACCTATAAAATTCAAACAGGATTAGACAGTGTAAACACCGGAATGATGTCTCTAAAAACTGGGGAGTCCAGAACCAAGGGTCACATTCTCAGATATGGGGTAGACCATTTAGGACTGAGGAGAGAAGTTTTTTTTCACCCAGACAGTGGGGAGCCTGTGGAATTCTCTGCCACAGAAAGTAGTTGAGCCCAAAACATTGAATGTTTTCAAGAAGGATTTAAATATAGTTATTTGGGCTAAAGAGTAAAAGGACAAAGAGGGAGTAGGGTACTGAGTCAGATGATCAGCCAGTGATAATATTGAATAGGATCTATACATTACAGTTTCTGTCTTTGTCCAATGGGAAAAAGAAACCACAAGTAATATAGGATTCCAGCAGAATAGAGAGTGTGGGTAAAGGAAGACAAGTTTCAGGTGACACCATCCTTGTGTTCCAAGACCAAGGCGTCTGGAATGGAACTTGAAGAGCTTGACCTTGTGGGAAAGATTACAAAGATGCAATGAACCAATGAGAATGTAAATGACGCAGTAAATTATAACCTCTTGATCCAATTCAATTGAGCATGAAGTCATTCCAAGCAGAGAAAGGCCATTTGGCCCACTGAGTCCAGGTCAGCCCCCTTTCCCCTGGACCTATCCCTGTGGCCCAGTAAATGTATTTCCTTCAAGTTACCATCCGGTATCCTTTTGAAATCATCTCTTGCTTCCACTAACCTGGTAGACAGGGAGTTCCAGTTCACGGTGTAAAATAGTTGTAACAAATACCATGGCAAGTGTCTTCATTAGAGTTTGGAATTTCTAACCACGTGGAGCAGGGTGGGGGGTAGCAATGCTACATCAAAACTAGCCAAGCCGGGGAAAGGAATTGAAGGTTGTGTGTGTCAGGGAAACAGAGCTGGGAGAAGGCTTCTACAGAACGTAACCAACAGCTGTCTGACCAGTTTCTCTGCTACAAATTCTGTGTAATTTAAAATCTGATGTTGGTGATTAATACTTCCAACCGTGTCTTGGAACACAAGCTCACCATGACCAGTGAGCGTCTGATCTCATTTTGTTTTATAATCTGCTTTGCCTGCAGGTGGGAACTAATCTAACTGACCTCATGGTTAACAAGAGGAGATTTACCATTCGGGAACTAGGAGGCTGCATGGCCCCCATCTGGCCAAGTTACTACAGAGACTGCGAGGCTGTGATTGTGCGTATTGGCCGTTTGAGTCCTCTCACTAGCTCACTGTTAACGTAAAGCACGAGGACTGGTTTATTCTAGTTCAAAAATTGACATCCTGCCTGTACATCTTATTTAGAAACCTCAGTGCCAGCAGATGATGGACAGAAAAAAATCTCATGCACTAACAAAGCGACATTAACACCACGCCCTGATCTGTTTAATGATCAGGGCATAGTAAGGAGATGGGATCTTGGTTTCCTTCAGTGTATTCTCCCTGCTGTATCCATCCTCCTCCGCCCATGGAGCTGGGTGATTGCCTGTGCAGCTTCAACAGGGAGGCACGCTTATCTCAGCTGATTTTCTCTCTAGGTTTCCCACTCCCCCAGACAGCAATTCTGTGCTCAGGAGGTTCCCCGTGCCATCACAGAGATCAGGCCAGACCTGGCAACTGGAGAGAGAGAGAGAGGGAGATAGAGAGATAGCTTGCTCCAGCAACCCTGCTACTTGATACACCAATTCGTGACATTTCCACTGCCTCTAAAATGGTAAATGTTTTCCTCCTAGTTTGTGATCGACGCCGCAAATCCCACTCAGGTTTCCTCTTCCTGCATTCAGCTCCTCTCGCTTCTAGCTGCTGAACTGCTCCAACAAATATCAGTCCTAATTCTCTTCAACAAAGTGTGAGTATGGACACCAGCAGGGCGTGTCACAATGTATTCATGTGCTGTAGTCACAGCCCCAATACTTTGCACCCAGAACAAACCGTTATCCCAAGAATCCCTTTTCTCCATTACAGCTTTGTAATCACAGCTCTGATCACATTAAACCATCCTTTCTCAGGATAGTTCTGGTCCACTGTTGTTCTCACACTGATTAGTCTCAGTGAATTCACACTGCAAGGGAAGTGAGATGCCACAACAGAAAAGTTGACCTCATGGGAAAGATTACAAAGCTGCAATGAACCAGTGAGAATGTAAACGACACAGAATATTGTAACCTCTTGATCCTATTTAACGTTCAATTGAGCGTGAAGTCTGGGGTGAGGGGTGTACTACTGGGCAGAGAAAAGGGGGCTTTATTTGCTTTTGAACAGAACTTTGCCTACATCTACAGCTGGTGCAAAAGATGGCATTGCATGGGTTAGGTGGAGAGGGGTGGGAAGGAGGTATATGGTACACAGTGGCATGGATCAGTTGGGCTGAATGACTTGTTTCTGTACTGTAATTCGAGCCTTTATACCTGTATGATATAGCGGAAACTCAGAACAACGGTTCAGTTAGAGGGGTTTCTGAATATCTGAGCAGAGGAGTCTAATTGAGTTTCTGTTCATTTCAGTGATCTGCCCTGCTCCATGTCACTAGTGGAAATGAAAAGCCTGTTCAGGATGGATGACATAATTGCCTGTGCGAAACAGCACATTAGCATGTTGGAAGTTAGTGCGTGGGATGGCACTGGGCTGGATGAGGTCTTAAAATGGATTTATTCACACAAGGGCAGATGCCTACCGTGCCATAGACAGAACCCTCCATCCCACTGAGCTGTGATTACTCACAGCAGATAGAGAAGAACCCAGAGAGAGAGACTGATGGAATATGACAGTCGACTCAAAGCAATTCGAATGGAGGAGATTCACACTGTCGCCTGGAACTGGAGATGTAAATTCTGGACTGGAATGAGAAGGACTTTGCAAGAGAGTGATGTGATTCAAGTTGTTTGAGTTATGAACAGAAGCGATGGTGGAATCAGCAATACAGTTACGTCGAAGCAGGATCAAGTGATCATCCACACCAGCTTCATTTTAAACGATACCAGGCTTTTGTGGTAACACCTTGTGTAACTTGACAATGTCCTTGTGCAACTCAAAGCACAGCCACAAAAATCAGTTTGTTCTAAAAGTTCCTCTTATTAAAATCAATTTAAACCTTGCTGTATAATGTTAGTCTATTTCTTCACATTGCCCCAATCAGTGGAGATTACATGCAGAGACTGGATTGTAGGATTACAGTGTGGTTCAGTGTTTTATACTACCCAATACACAGACAGCACAGTCAATCTTTGCTAATGGTATCAGTCATTTATTAGAAAAAGGTAAAAAAAGTTAGATCTAAAAACAACATGAAGACAATTGGTAGACATAATGTGCTCTTCTGGAGGATGAGGAGCATTTAACAGACACCAGGAGGACTTGTAAACTGAAAAGTACATTTTCATGGATGGGTTGTACCTTTAACTTCAGAGAAAGAAATTCCAGGCAGATTCCTGCACCTTTTGATTTAAATTACTGGGTGTACCGACACCACCCAGATTGCAGGATTCAGAATGGCAGCTCAGTGATACCTTCGGGGGCAATTAGGGAAAGTGAAACACTTGTTGATCCAGCCAGCAGTGCCCACATCCTTCAGCAAACAGAAAAAGCTCCTTAAAAATAGAACCAAAAGGTTTTTTTTGGTGTCTGAAACCATCGACTGCTGCCGTGCAGTGTCCAGTGAGGGGAAACTCTCAGAGAAAGAAAAAGGACTTGTCAGTTGTCCACCATCCTGATCACAACACAGGAACAAGAACCTATTCAGCCCCGTGCCCATTCTTCCATCAGTGAGATTCTGGCCGATCTGTGACCTAACTCTTTCTCTTCCCCCTCCACCGCCAAGTACCTTAGCTTTCTGCTCACCAATCAATCTCAGATTTAGGATGAATTTACCAAATATCAACAGCCATTGAGAAGCAACTTCAAAACCTCCTCCAGTCTGATTGGATTTGTTACGGTCACACGTATGGAGGCACAGTGAATAAGTGCTGTCTTACGTCCTTTACAGGCAGATTGTACTGTAGAAGTGCATCAGGACAACAGAAAAAAGTGCAGGATGCAGTGTTACAGCTGTAGGAGGTGCAGAGAGAGAGAGAAATCAACAATAACATTAAATGGGTCCATTCAAAAGTCTAGTAACAGCAGGGAAGAAGCTGTTCTTGAATCTGTTCGTACACGTATACCAACTTTGTATCTTCTGACCAATAGAAGTTGGTGGAAGTGAGTATAACTGGGTTGGGAAGGGTGTTTGCTGGTTGCTTTCCTGAGACAGTGGGAAATGTAGATGTAGTCAATGGATGGGAGGCTAGTTTGCCTGATGGACTGAGCTGCGTTCACAACTCTGTATATAAGCGTTTCCTTAATTACCCTCAACAAAATTTAGACATTAGAGGCAGATATTTATCCCTGTAACTAGACTCCATCCAAACCATACTATCCATCTACAACCCGCTTCGGTAATATAATCTCTCTAGTCATATAATCCTCTATAATCAAGAAAAAAGGGTACTCTCAGAAGTTGACGTTTCTGTCTCAACCCGAAATGTCAGCTTTCCTGCTCCTCTGATGCTGCTTGGCCTGCTGTGTTCATCCAGCTCTACACCTTGTTATCTCAGATTCTCCAGCATCGGCAGTTCCTACTACTGTCAGAAGTTGTTTGGTCAACTGTGATGATAAAATATCTGTTGTTACTGAAGCCTGAGAACCTGCTTCACACTTTAACGGAAGATCATTTACTGAGGAGGGGCAACATTTAATGCAGCAGTTTAAAAAAAAAAAGCCTGTCAGTGCTGATCAGAAGTGTCCACTTGGTGCTCAACCTGCCCCTGTGCAAATAACCATTGTACTGCAATGAACTTTCTACTTTGACTATGTGACTTTTAAGAAAGAGATTGGGTAAAGGGCCTTCACTACAGCCCTACAATTTGACTGTTCAACAATTTAAAAACTAGGAAGGTCTTTTTTTTGAAAACGAAAATTGGTGAAGCTTCTCAATTTGTAATACACACAACATTTCCCTCAGGACAAAGAAATATTTAGAAGACTGCAGAAGTCTCGAGCTGGTGTGACAGTCTGAAAAGCAGGCAGTGCTTTTGGAGCAAACTCTTGGAGTCTGGCCAGGGACCCTTTCGAGTGACAATTGCTGAAGTAACTTCATTGCATCCTCAATTACTCACTGGTGTGTCTGGCAAAGAAATCATTCCTCAGCTGCTGTGGGATACAGCTTCCCCAGAAACCAGAAAACATGGTGTTTTTTTGTTCGGGGGAGCGGCGGCAGGGGTGGAGATCATAACCAGCATACAAAAATTAACAAAACCTAGGAGTGCATGTGCACACTGCTTCTCAAACCAATGTCATTAACAATCAAAATGGGCCGTCTCAGTCAAACAGCAATAAGATTGGGCACTGTACAATCTTGCCATATGCAGGAAATTTACATTCTGACCCAGCACAGAAAGAGGCCAGGATTGCAGCAGGTTGAAGACCACACACTATGCTCAGTGACTAGGAGCTCTGACTGAAAGAGTGGAATCTCAGACCCACAGCTTCCTGTCCTGAACAAACTGAAGTTGCTTGTTGCAATGTTTCCCTTCAGCCTGTCAGCCAAACCCCTCCCGCCCCCAAAAGTAAACCTTCAATATCCAATTTCGGAGTCTGGATGCAGAGCTGGCAACAGAAGGCTCCCAAGGTCAAACCGGTCAAACAGCACTAAAGCACAAAACAAAAAGCTAAATACCATGATAATTACAAAAATAAACTAGAGTTCGGACAAATCATTTGGTTAACATTTAAAATAGGAAAATATAAAATCACTAGACTGAAGAGACTGAGCAAGAGTGTGTTACGGAACATGTTCAAAACATCCAGTTGCCATTAATGGAGAGGTCCAAACCTTTCAGCGTCAATTGTGTCAGCGAGGACCAGCTCTCCTTGTTTGATCCAAGTGGGCACAGTGGTCAAGTTTCTCGCCTGATGGTATTACATTTACTTTTAACAGACTGATCGGTTTGTGGAGCTGCCAGTTCTTGGCAGAGAGGTAGTGCTTTCAGGCTAGGTATACAATCTCTCAGTCTGGTCGAGTAGCGGTTTCTCACTCTCACGCAGCTCACGGGTGCGGTCATCTCCTGAGATGAAGGAAAGGTACAGAAACATATTTCTCACAGAGACCCTGTCAGAACCCAGCTTCTAACCAGACCAACGCTTCACTGTTCTCTGGCCACTCGCCAAATAAATAGTTTAAACGCTTACTTCACACAGTTTTGCCCATTTGACACGATCTCACGATTTTAAATTCATGTGAAAACAAATGAAATGTTTTAATGAGTCAAAATTCAAACATGTTGTAGAAATGGAACAGTGAAGGATACAGGAAGGAAATTTAGTCAGGAGCTCCCTCCACTGGCTAGGTAATACACTGCACCATACAGCAGAGGGGTGGTAAAAGAAAGAAATTTATCCTTATATAGCAACTTTCACTGTCATAAAGCACTTGGCAGCCAATGAAGTACTTTTGAAACACAACTACTATTTTGTTACAATGCAAAAATGGTGCAGCTAATTTGTGCACAGCAAGCTCCCACAAGCAAAGTCTAAATTTTAAAAAAAAAAGTGAAGTTGCTTGAGGAATAAATACTGAGCAAAACATGGAGGAGGAGTTCCCCTGCTTTATTTCAAAACAGTGCCATGATAGAGATCCTCAGTTTAACTTCTCAGCTGAAAGAGGGAACCTCAGAATGCAGGACTCTCTCAGCACTGGACCGTCAGATTAAATGAGGTTGGCTCTGGAGTGGGACTCAATGCATCTTTGTCGGTTGAATCAGAAGTGCACAGTTCCGACAGGTCACACTACACAGTGCAAAAGGAGCAGACCAGCAAGAAGCTAATTCTATCCAAGTTAGAACGGGGAGGGGAAAAAGAAAGGAATCCTCCTTCTGACTACAATACAGAGGACGTCAGATTGAGTTTGACAGCAATAGGCTGATGCTCAAGCCCGTGTAAAAAAAAAAATGAGCAGCACCAGAAGGTAGTTCAGAGACATTCGAGAGGCCATTGATGATTTATTTCGATAGAAATGATGTGCAGGGATATGGGGGAAAAAGGACAGAAGCGTTGCAGACCTTGATGGGCCAAATGGCCCGCTTCTGTGCTAGTGAGTGAGAAAAGCAGTGACTGTGAGGTGTACACTATCACAACTTAACAACCACAGTGAGGTGACAAAGGCAGGACTGCAAGGAAGAATTTTGAAACAAAAAAGGTGCAAAGATGTTTTGTGATTCAAGGAGCAGTTTGTCACTTAAAGCTCACACCACTGGTTAAAAAATTACCATTCAGTACAAAAAAAACGAGCAGAATGAAAATTTTGTTGCCTCTTCATACCAATGATAAAAACCATAATTAAATCCCCTAATGTGGGTTGGCAGGACACGAGTTTGTACCAATTTCACCACACTGCTCAGGGTCTCGATAGAAACCAGCCTGACACGCGCGCGCACGCACACACACACAAAGAGACGGAAAATAATCCCAATTGTTATGAAACATGTTATTACCGTGTAAGTAACGAAGCGCTGCCTCAGTGCTATCAAAATGTCTCAATCCTTCGATCTCTGCTGAAGTCAGTATCGACAGAATCATAGGCTAAAATCAGAAAGAGTAAGTGTTAGAGGCCAACAGCCCACAGAAAGGGCCTTCAGCCCATCACGTTTGTGCCGGTTCAAAACAGCTTCTTATCTATTCTAAAATCACATTTTCCAGCACTTGCCCATCACCTTGTATTCTTTGGCATTGCAAGGTAGGCAGTTATTCTGCCAGACTCCTGGATGAATTAACAGAGAAATGGATACTTTAATGAAAATGTGAAGATTTGGACATTTCCACTCCCAGCAACGTGATGCTATTATAATTTTACATGCACCAAACGTCCAACAGCACAGTGCTACCTCAGGGCAGCATGGAGAAGCAAATGGGTGACATGTTGGCAAATGGAGTCTAATGTGGGAAAATGTGAAGTTCAGTTTGGAAGGGAGAACAAAAGAACAGATTACTATTTAAACGGAGAAAAGCTGCAGAAAGTTACAACACAAAAAAAGGGACTTGTGGGTATTTGTGGACAAAAAACAGAAAGCTGCACACAGATGCAGCAGGTAATCAGGAAGGGTCCTGGAATGTTGGCTCTCATTTCAAGGGGGTTGGAGTATAAGAGTAAGGAAGCCTTACTGTAACTGTACAAGGTGCTGGTGAGACCACATCTGCAGCACTGTAATCATTTTTGGTCTCTATTTACATAAAGATATCACTTCATTGGAGCCCATTCAGAGAAAGTTCACAAGGATGATCCCTGGTACAGAGGGATTGTCATGTGAGCAAAGGTTAAACAGGCTGGGATTTTACCGAGTGGAGTTTAGAAAGAATGAGGGGTGATCTCATTGAAACATATTGGATTCTTAAGGGGCTTTACAGGGTAAATGCTGAGAGGATGTTTCCCCTTGTGGAAGAGTCTAGGACTAGAGGGCATAGCCAGGTTAATACTGAGATGAGGAGGTATTTCTTCTCTCAGAGAAGAGAGTCTTTGGAACTCCTTACCACAGAGAGCTGTGTGAGCAGAGTCCTTGTATGTATTTAAGGCTGAAATAGATTCTTGATCTGTCAGGGAATCAGCTACGATCCAATTGAATGGCGGTGCAAGACAGAGGGGCCGAATGGCCTACTCCCTGTTCCTTTTTTTTTAAAAAAATGGTCTTACGTCAGAAACCTACACACAGTCGTGGTACTTTACAATGCACACAGAGAGATGCTTAATGCTGGGAACAAGTGCCTAGAACAGAGGGGATCATCTTCAGGAGCTCACTGTGAGGATTAAATTCACAAAATACACAATGCAGTGGCTTGTACTTTTTTAATGTGCCTTTAAAATGTGGTCCCAAAGTGCTTTTCAGGAACAACAAGAGAACCAGGCATCACGAGGAATTCAGACAGGTAACCCACAGCTGGTGTTAAAGGACTGTGATGGGTTTACAGAGGGAATGTCAGCGTGGCAGCTAAAGACAGAGCTGTCAACGGTGGTTCGATGAAAAATAAAAAGGAAAGAACAACACGGGACGTGAAAAAAAGTGTTGGGAGTACATACCCGGAAATTAGAGAAGAGCAGGGACACGTTGTGCTGCTGGAATGTCTGGATCAGTTCCTGTAGGCCATTCACTGTCGTGTAGTCAATGCTGCTGACATGAAGACAGTCAAGGATCACAGACTGTGGAGGGGATGCTGTGCAAGGAAACATTACACGTCATTAAAGCAGAACAATTGTTAATCCTCAAGTCCGTTACCGCACTTCAACCCACCGTTTTCACATCCACATGTGGTTCGATGGGACCACTTGTTCTCGTGGGTAAGACATTAGCAGGCTATTTGACTGCAGGAGCATCACCCTGTCTTCCCTTTACAAACTAAGCCCACTATCTCCAAATGGAATTCAGCACCAACTTGAGCTGAGATGCAGTCTTTCTAGTCTGCTCAGCTCACTCCTCTCACTGTCAACTAATGTGTATCCTACAGCAATGACCAACTCCTACCACCCCCCATTTCATTTCGGACTCTTGGACTCCCCTGCTTGCTTTGGACAGAGACTCTTGTCCACTCTATCAGTTACTCCTCACCAAGAGCAATGAGCAAGTGAAAAGAAGGAGATGCAGAACAAGTTTCTGAAAGGTTCTTACACACTCAGACCCAGGCACACACAGGTCACCATTGGGCTACTGACTGTAACCTTTATTTCAGTTGGGGAATGGGAGAGTTACTGGCTTGGCCAGCATTCATTTCCCATTCACATTGCCTTGGAGAAGGTGATGGGGAGCTGCTTTCTTGAACTGCTGCAGTATTTGGTGATGGGATCACCCAGAAAGCTATTAGAGGAGTTCCAGGAGTTTGACCCAGTGACATGGAAGGAACCTCTTTTCCGAGTCAGGATGGTGAGGGGCTTGGAGACAAGGCAGCAGATAGCGATGTTCCCATGTTTCTGCTCCCCTTGTCCTTCGAGATGACAGTGGCTGTGGGTTTGGAAGGTGCTACTGGAGAGGCCTAGGAGCCATGACAGTGTAACTGCTCTGCTACGGAGCGTTGGTGGTGGAGGGAGTGGATGTTGAGGGTGGTGAACTGGATAGTGATTAAGCAGGCTGCAAAAGCTACGGAAGAGACCAAGAGTAAAATGAAAGTGCTAACAGCGGAGAAAATGGGCAGGAAGGGATGTCGATTCTAAGTAATCCACTCAGTGGCTTCAGTATCAATGCAAGTCAATTGGGAAGGCAAATAGGTAATTTAGGATGGAGGGAGATTGTGACCAACCAGGGAAGAAAAGATTGTGCTATTTAAAGCTGGTAGGTTCAACAAGGAGTCCAATACAGGATTAAGGACAGAAGCTATTGAGCAACAGAGATGTTTTAGATAGTTAGAGTTGCAGTTTGTAAGGGAAAGGTAAAGTCACCATAGTCCTACTGGATCATAGGGACAGACAGGGGGAGGGGGAGACAGTGGTGGTTTAACCAGAGGGTCACCATGCCTCAGGTGAGGGGAGAGGGTCAGAAGGGGAGTCCCTCATGGTAACCCCAGCCAGAGCAGGAACTGAACCCACACTGCTGGCATCACTCTACATCACAAGCTAGCCCTATCACCGCTGATACATTTAAATATTGTTATAACAATGGTTAGGGTTGCAGACAGGAAAGTGGAATGGTGGAACAAGCTCTGAGTGACCTACTCCTGCTCCCAAAGTCTGTGTTCCTGGAGGATGATCCGTTCGAATGCAGTAGCTCCCGTGTCACCAGCGTGGGTGACGGAATCCCAGCTCCAGTGAGGGATTCCTCAGAATGACAACTAGTTCAATCCCTGCATTGTACTAACGGGGGAGAACCTGGGGGACTAGCGCAGGAGCGCTGAGGTTTCCACTTACCCTCTAACACCCGCCTGTATAGCAGGTCACAGACATATTCGACAGCAGGGAAATTCAGACCACTCTGTAACTGCACCACAACTGTATTGTAATCAGAAATCTGAGAAAGAGAGAGAGAGAGAGAGAGAGAGAGAGAGAGAGAGAGAGAGAGAGAGAGATTAGACTCCTCTCCTCTGCTTCCACACAGCTCATTAATCTCCATTCTTACACTGTATAAAAGGGTTAAGCCACACAGATACAATTGAAATCCAAACAGTGAATGCTGAAAGACTCAGCAGGTCTGGCAGCAATTAATGTTTGCATGAAATGATTTCTTCGGAACTGGAGAAAAACTTAACATTTTGAAGAAGAGATATGGGACTCAATGTTAACTCTGTTTCTCTTTCCCCTCCAGACATTGCTGAGTCTCTCCAGCACTTTCCTTTATTTCAGAATTCCAGCATCCAAAGTATTCTGCTGCTATTTGAGCATCGTGTACAAATAACCTGCTGAGGTGCTATCCCTGGGCTCGACTTCCCACTCTTGCTTTTATAAATCAACTGTATGTGTCAGTTGAAGGAATTTGCAGGCAGAGATAGACACACAGACCTCTACCCTTACTACGTTGTTGGAAAAGAGAGAGAGAGAGAAAGAGATACAAAAGACAGGATTACAACCTCCCAGCACCCTCCCCAGCCCAGCCTGCTGTGTAAAAGGTACTCTCTCTCTCCTCCCTTGCCCAGGGGCAGTGGAGTACCACCTGTAGACCCCAGCTCCACACACACTTCCTTTACGAGCCCCAACACCACAGTAGCAGGATTTACCCACCGGGGGCGGGGAGAGGGGCAGACACTAACCAACCCACCCAGAGGCATCCAGTCAGTGTGAGCTCCCTGTTGATAAACACAGCCACCGGGAAAAGAAATTGACACGTTCCTTGTGCTGTGGGCAGGCTGTACCCAGCTGGTAAACTGGACATTTTTATAATCAATCCCAAATTACAGACAGACACTATACTACCTTCATCTCTGGTCTGGCGACGTTATAAAGCAGAATTATCCCAGACAAAGCAATTCCAGCCAGAATTCCATACTGGATTTCCCAAAAACAACCCAGGAATGATGCCAGGAAAGGGAGCAGGTCCAGTTCTGGAGAAAATAAATAGAACACAGGATCACTTGATGTGCTCAGTGCTAGGGTGCAGTTGGGAGTTATTCCTGCAGCAAAAGAACACTCAGGAGATTAAAGAAAGGGCTGACGAGGAACAAGCTAGGATCATACACTACACATTTTAGCCACGTGTGGGCAAGCTAGCATCACAATGCTTCAGGGTTAAAGCAGATCACATTGAGAGAGATAGTAGGAACTGCAGATGCTCGAGAATCTGCGATAACAAGGTG
>NC_063354.1:7559486-7569874 GCF_021869965.1 Rhincodon typus
GACCCTTCTTCTAGGGTCTAGGCCCAAAACGTCAGCCTTCCTGCTCCTCTGATGCTGCTTGGCCTGCTGTGTTCATCCAGCTCTACACCTTGCTATCTCACATTGAGAGACCTGAATTGATATAGCACCTCTCTCGATCAAACAATGTCCCAAAGTACTTTACAGACGATGAAGTGTTATTAACACTTGCTCTTAAAGTTCTAACTTAGGAAATGTGGCAACTAAGTTTATGCAGAGCATGCTTCCACAAACAGCAACTAGTGAGGGCAATAATGAATACTGCAAGGGGAGTAGGAGGCTACAGCAAGGTATAGAGTTACAGGCTGTAAAGAAGATAAACTGTTTCAAACCTGTTAACATAAAGAATACTCCTGGATCCAAGAAAACATTAAACTAGGGATACAGGCCAAATGCTGGCAAGCAGGACTAGATTAATTTAGGATATCCAGTCGGCATGGACAAGTTGGACTGAAGGGTCTATTTCCATGCTATACAGCTCTATGACTCTATGCTGAGGGAATGAATTCTTGCAAACGAATGTGGAATCCCTGGTTTAAGACGGTGTATGTTCTGGAGCTATTATGCTTGGAAACAACATGACTAGTGGTGTGCCACAGGGGTTGGTGCTGGGACCTTTGTTATTTATTACTTACATAAATGATCTGAATGTGAATGTACAAGGCATGATTAATAGGTTTGTGAATGTTACAAAATTAGAAAGTATCGTTGATAGCGAGGAAGGTTATCAAAAATTAGAGGGATCTTGATCAGATAGGGAAGTGGGCTGACGATTGGCAAAAACAATTCAATACAGATAAGTGTGTGGTGTTGTGTTTTGGAAAGTCAAACCAAGATAGGACTTATACAGTAAATGGTAAGGTCCCGAGGAGTGTTATGGAACAGAAGGACCTAGAAGCACAAGTACATAGTTTGTTGAAAGTGGCGTCACAAGTAGACAGGGTGGTGAAGGAGGCATTTAGCATGCTGGCCTTTATTGGTCGAGGCATTGAGTATAGGAGTTGGGACATTATGTCACAATTGTATAAATTGTTGGTGAAGCCGCACTTGGGAGTACTGTGTACAGTTATGTGTACACCCTGTGATAGGAACGACATAGTTAAACTGGAAAGTGTGCAAAGAAGATTTACGAGGGTGTTGCCAGGACTAGTAGGCCTGAGTTATAGGGAGAGGTTGGCCAGGATAGGACTTTATTCCTTGGAATGTAGGAGATTGAGGGGTTTCCTTACTGAGGTGTATAAAATCATGAGGGGCATAAATAGGATGAATGCATATAGTCTTTTTCCCAGGGATGGGGAATTGAAAACTAGAGGGCATAGGTTTAAAGTGAGAGGGGTAAAATTTAAGAAGGACCTGAGGGGCAACTTCTTCACGCAGAGAGTGGCGCATATATGGAATGGGCTGCTAGAGAAAGTGGTTGAGGCAGGTACAATAGCAACATCTAAAAAACATTTGGATAGGTACATGGATGGGAAGGGTTTAGAGGGATATGGACCAAACACGGGCAATTAGAACTAGCTGAGTGGGCACCATGGTCAGCATGGACTAGTTTGGGCCTAAGGGCCTGTTTCTACGCTGTATTACTCTATGACTGTAAATGTAGTGGATCTTGCTGTAATAAAACACTTAATTATTGAACTTAAACCTAAGATGCTGTAAATATTATTGTAACTGCCTTGTTAAAGTATTCCAGCTTGTGAGATGGAAACACAACAGCTGTGAGCTCACCGGCCAGCAGAATGGGTGATTAGACCGATGGGGTTTTGTGTGTCGAAGTGTGTGTGTGTCAGTTATTATGGAAGAAAGCTTGTCAATGTCTGTGCCTTCTGGTGGGATCTAGGAGACGTTGCCATGGTGTAGACCTCCATGAACATTAGGAGAATATAAAACAACAGGGATGTTAGCAGCGGCAGGTTTCCTGTTTGGTCACACCCAGCACCTACTTTTTACCCTCCACAGTGTGGCAGTAATCTTCAAATCAAACACCCCAGACACGGCACAGATTACAACAGCCGCCAGCGCTCCTTTCGGGATGTAGTAGAAGAGAGGGGTGAGGAAGGCGAGAGAGAGCAGCACGATGACTCCTGGGGAGAAACAACACTATTAGAGATCGTACAGGGTCAGAGGCGGGGTAACGTTTAAAGAAACGCTGCATTTCAGGTTAACGTGGAACCAACCCGGAATCAGAACAGGGCAGCGATCAATTCATTTACCTTCCAAAGACGGGACTCACCAGTGACTATTCCACCAGCAGGGCTGCACACACCTGTCTGGGAATTTACTGCGGTCCTGTGGCAGAGAGAGAGAGAGAGAGAGAGAGAGAGAGAGAAAAAAAACTTTCCAAAATGGAACACCTCACACTTATCTGTATTGAATTGCATTTGCCAATCCTTGGCCCACTTCCCCATCAGTCTGTTACAGCAGAAGCTAAAGGAGGGACTTGGATCCAACGGCTATGATGCAGACCCTGACACACGGCCATCTGTGAACTAACAGGCGCACCCGGACTATTCCAAACCCGTGTTTCTTGTCATGGGAATGGCAGAAAACACAGCGATCCTTACTCCCTCCATCCCGGGACAGTGCTCAATTCTCACTCCTTCCCCACCCCAGGCTCTGTCCACCTCCCTAACAGACCCCAGCTCTTCTTCCCCACTGTGCCCCTGTTCTGTCACTAACTACCTGCCTGGGGCAGAGGGGAGTCCACAGGAATATTTGCTCCTGTAGGCGGTGACAAAAAGGCTGCTTTTTAAACAGCAACACAAACCCTCTCCATTCTACACCAGTACCCCCACCCAGAATCTAGCCCCTCCCTGCACACCCATCCTCACCCCCCCCCCCCCCCACCCCCCGCCCCCGTGACTTACCTCCCGAAACTCCCAGTTACAGGATAAGATGAAACCAGAGAACCCAGAATGTTTGTGCTACCTGAAAACCAAAACAGACCAGAGTCAGGGTGGGCTCAGTCTGTCCCAGCGGAGTCACGAGGGAGGGCACACTGTAACACTGGGGGCACAACATGCCAGAGAACACCGGACACAGTGGGAGAGGCTGCATCTGTAAATTCCAAACTAGATAGCCCTTCAGACAGCAGCAGTTGCGTCCCTGCCTCCAAACCTCCCTTGAATGGGACCTTTTTTTTTTTGAAATTGCAGAGGTTCTCAGTTTTGAGGCATGTCCTAACAGAGTATCCACTGTGAATAACCTGGAGTGTGACCTTAGCAGAAACCAGCCCAATGCCTTGCATAGGATGGTCCTTCTCTACTCAGCCTGAGCAGTAAGGGGTGGGGGGTGCTGGTGACAGACTGACCGTCTTACTGCCACCGGGCGGGGCCTCCATGTGTCAGAATAAACCATCACTCAGGCCAAAACCAGAGGGCAGAGGTTTAAGGTGAGAGGGGAAAAGGTTTAAAAGGGACTTAAGGGGTAACTTTTTCATGCAGAGAGCAGTGTGTGTATGGAATGAGCTGCCAGAGGAAGTGGTGGAGGCTGGTACAACATTTAAAAAGGCATCTGGATGGGTACATGAATAGGAAGGGTTTAAGAGGGATGCAGGCCAAATGGTGGCAAATGAGTCTAGATTTATTTAGGATATCTGGTCAGCATGGACGAGTTGGACCAAAGGGGCCGTTTCTGTGCTGTATGACTCTACAACATTGGCACCAAGTGTGCCATTCCCTTCAACGGTAATGGCACCCACACCAGATTCTGACACGAGACCACGAGTACACCAGCATAAAGTGCCAACTCTTACCGATCGCAAGGAGCTCCTGATTCGGGTCAATTCTGTAATTGTTCCGACTGGCTGCAAGAACACAGAAAAATCATTAAAGTGAAGCTTCTGCCACCCCAGTGTGAACAACATCTGATGATTGGGGACTGACACATACAACTGGCTGAAACCTCCTTCACTAAAGCAAAGCAGAGTGGGGACAACTCAGAAATCTCTGTCAGTGTCCAACAGTCCCTTTCCACTCTAGACAAACACTACAGGACAGTGAAAGGCAACGATGACAACACTGAAACTCAGGAAGGGGATACTGGTTTTGGAACATGGTACAGAAAAGATTCACTAAAAATAACTGCAAGCTGAAAGGGTTACATTCAGTCAGGTCATAACAGCTTCGGTCACATTCCTTTGTAAAAGTAGGTGATGGAAATGTATAAAAATGATTCTGGTAATCGGAGTAAATGGACTGAAACTACTTTTCCAGAACAATAAAGGGTAGAACCTTAAAATTCTAGCTCGGGTCATTCAGGGGTGATATCAGAAACTATTCCACCAAGAGGGGTGGTAGTAATCTCAAACTCTCTCTCCCTCACAGCCCCTTCCAAAATGAAATGAACACCTGGAGCTGTTTGGACTGAGACAGAGAGATTTTGTTGGTTTGAGGGTGGGTATGGGGCAGTAACAGGCAAACATATGGAGGTACAGATCAGAGAGGTAGAATGGAGTGATTGGGAGGCAAGGCTGAATGGCCTCCTCTTGCTCTGTAATGGTGAACCGGCAGTGTAAGCTATAGTGGGGCTGCTCAGGTAACTTTTGCTGATTACTCACCGAAAGCTTTGGCGATCGCAATGCTTTCCAGAAACCCAACCAGTGGTACCACGGCTAATCCTACTCCAAAATTCTGGAAAGATCAGACAATGTTTGGTACAACATCAAGATCAGTTTAACAACCAGCTCACCACCAACCCTGCTGCTTTATTCCAGAAAGCCAGTTGGTGAATGATAGTCTCGAGACTCCAGACCCACAGCAATGTGGTTGACTCATAACTGGCCTCTGGGCAACTAGGGATGGGCAATAAATGCTGACCATTACAAGCATACAACTGCTAACACAAGCCCACACTGTTTCAGTAAAGCCCTGCTTATCGTTCACTGTGCATAAAAAGTAAATTAATATACAATTAACACCCCATTGTGTTGAATAGCTAAATATTTGATGGCAAAGTGTGGAATTTGGGGATATTCATTTTATTTGAGAGAATGGTTTAAAAAAAAAAAAAGTAGATCTGAGTAATGCTTAATCGTTGATTGTTCCAGTAGAGGCAGTTTCTCAGCTTGACTCGGAGCAGTGACTTTGTTGTGATGGTTTTGTCTTGGGTAACTTCTGGAATGGGTCACCAGTTGGAAATTTTGCAAGCTCCCAATAAAAACCCATTAACATGTAAGAAATGGGAAGGTGTAGCTGGTTGAGGAGCGAAACCGCTCTGATAATCCGATGAAGAATTGGTATTTCAGATGTAAATTCGGGTCAGTATTCGGTGCAGGATCACAGGTGGACCCATGACATACAAAGAAAGACTGGATCGACTGGGCTTGTACTCACTTAAAATGACCAACCGTCCCTCTCATCCCTGCCTCCTTGACCTGACACAACCTGTCCATCTTCTCCCCCACCTATCGTCACTCCCACCGCACTGACCAATCCCCACCACTGCCTACCTGCACTCACCTATCACCATCCCTTCCCCAGCCCCACCCATCTTCTCCCTATTATTTCTGAGCTCCCTTCCTCCTCCCCCATTTCTGAAGAAGGGTCCCAACCCGAAACATCAGCTTTCCTGCTCCTCCGATACTGCCTGGCCTGCTGTGTTCATCCAGCTACTCACAGTTGGATCAGGTTTGATTTCACAGTGGACTGTTTCATGCCACCAACACTCACCTGAAGCATCTCAGTAAAGCAGACAGTCTTGTTGGACGTTGTATCGAAAAAAGCCGGGAGCCGGAAAGGTGGGAGGCCCTGGCTAGTTTTCCCCGTTAGAGTAAACACGTGTTGATTTTGACTTTCGAAGCAGAAAGCAACCAGACTGGCCGCTACCACCACCACAGCATTGCGGGCTGCGAGAGAGAACAGGATCATTCCTACTGAATCCAATCTACATATCCTCAAACATTAAAAAAGGACTCCAAATCCCTTTTCCATTCCAGCCTAATGATTAAACACCCCTCTGGTCCTCCTCCATCTTTTATTTTGACCCGAGATTAACCTACAAACTTTGCTGAATTGTGGGGAGATGAGTGAATGTTTGTGTGTTTCTTTTGCACATTTACATGGACTCTCCCTCCTTCTCTCTCTCTGTCCCTCAACTGGTGCTTCCATTACCTTTCCCTACCCTCCTTGCTTACTGAACATATTTTTGAAAGACCTCAAAATAAAACTTCCTTGAAAAAGCCACAGAAATCCTATTAAAACAACAGAACTGGAAACAAAAACCTCACTCATCAATAAAGTGAGATTTAAAATGAAATACAAGGTTGATGCTGCAATGGTGTGTAATGACCACATCCAGTGGAACAGGAAACAATTAAGGAACATAGCTCTACTTAGAGAGCTGGAATTCTCGAGAGCTGTACATCAGAATGCTGTCGGAATTCTGTTCCGAATGAAGGGAGACTGCTTTCAGTTGATTAGCTGAGCTACAGTAACAATGTTTTCTAATCACACATACTAACCTCAAAAGGAAATACCCTCCACAAACTCAGCACGACATCTTTAACATTTAGCATCGACCAGGAAGCAGTGAGTTAATTCGCTCATGGGGCATGGGCGTTGCTGGATGGGCCAGCATTTATTGGCCGTCCCTAGTTGCCCCTAGAGAAGGTGGTGGAGACCTGCCTTCTTGAACCGCTCCCACTCCTAGACTCTCCAGTGAGTCACATAAGGCAGTGGCCAGCAGACCAAGGTGCCTTTTCCCTGTGGGACAACGGGTTTTCATCTCTTCAGCCAAATCTCCCTGCTGGAGTCTGAAAGCGGGGGGAAACTCCCTCCCCGGGGCCAAGTCTCAGCCCAACACCATGACATTCACTGGAAAGCTGCGACCACCCCACCCAGTCAGACACATCCACACAGCTCGGTCGCGACCAGCTCCCATTCTGGTAACGGTGGGGACAGACCTGTTCCGGTGAAGCGGACAATGGCGTGGCACACCCTGTCCAGTAGCGGCAGATGATCCGATTGTTTCGGAAGGTGGTTCTTCATCATCTTCAACAGCACGAGCAGCAAGAGACAGCTCAGGCCGAGAACGAGGTCTCCGAGCCTGGGCCGAGGGAGAAACCAGGAGGAGGAAGAACATGTAAGACAGCGCATGGAAGCAGAGACGCAAAGACAGATCGTTCAGCCCTTTAGGTCTGTGCTAGCTTCAGAACTGCTTCTTCACCATACCTCATCATCTCATTTCCTCCTATGAGCTTGATTACAGTAACATGCTCCACTTTCTAATGGAAGCTCCAACTTGGTGCATGTGGTATTGACCCCAACTCATTCATTCACCAGTCACTGTATTGATGTCCCCCAACCAACTCCTGCATCGGATTGCAGGGGTCAATAGGAACCAAGATTTGTTTTAATCCAGCCTCACTCATCGTCCGCCTCTCCTGGGAAGAGTCAGGAATTCCGGGATTGGGAAGCGGTGGGGGGCTAAAAAAAAAAAAACAAAAAAGAGAATATCTGTCCTCGTCAAGTTGCCGGTGTGTGTTCCAAATCTTTCCCATAGTGGAGCAGGGCCAGCAGGAATTCTGATTCCCGGTCAGAGCACGTGCCTGTGTAAAGTGTTACAGCAAAAAAAAAATCCGAGAATCCCTGAAAATGGAGCTGAGCTCTGAAAGCTTACATTTTCAAATAAACCGGTCAGACTATAACCTGGTGTCATGTGACTTCTGACCTCGTCCACCCCAGTCCAACACCGGCATCTCCACATCAGGCCTAAAATTTTGAAATGATGTGGAGGTGCCGCTGTTGGACTGGGGTGGAGAAGGTCAGAAATCACAGGACACCAGGTTATAGTCCATCAGGGTTATTTGAAATCGCAAGCTTTCAGAGTCTTGCTCCTTCTTCGGGTGTTAGAGAAAGAGGTGGCATCAGGCACAGAATTTATAAGCAAAAGATCAAAGGGTCACAGAGCTGATGCGAATGTATTGAGCAAACCTAAGATGACTGTTAATTTTGAAAGAAAATTTTGAAAGAAAAACAACTTGAAACAGAGACATCTCCACAAGACTGGGGGTGCTTGAAACAACGAATAGCACACTCCTGCAAGTACTTCAGATAATTTTCTAAATCAGCCCAATTTAGAGATGCTATTACACACCGCCGGAGCAAGTAGGACTTGAACTCGGGCCTCCTGGTTCAGAGGTAAAGACACTACCGCCACACCACAAGCACCTACTTCAAATATTTTTCCTGAAAGCAAATTAAATCAAAATGCCTCGCGTTTATCTCAGAGTGTTCCAAACCACTTTAGTCAATTAAGAAATTCTCAAGCACACAATGACCGTTATAATGGGAGGCCGCTTGTGCACAGCAAGATCCCACAAAGAGCAATGCAATGACAACCAAAAAATCTCTACTAAGGAGAGGCTGGATAGGCTGGGATTTTTTTCACTGGAATGTAGGAGGTTGAGGGGTGACCCCTCAGAGGTTTATAAAATCAGGAGGGACATCAATAAGGTGAATAGCAAAGGTCACTTCCCCAGGGCAGAGGAGTTCAAAACTAGGGGACACAATTTTAAGGGGAGATGGGAAAGATTTAAAAAGGGACCTCAGGGACAACTTTTTTTTTTTAAAAATAGAGTAGTTTGTGTGTGAAATGAACTGCCAGAGGAAGCGGTAGATGCAGGTACAGTTACTACATTTAAAAGACATTTGGACAGGGACATGAATAGAAAATGTTTAGAGGGATATCAGCCAAATGCAGACACGTGGGACTAGTTTAGCTTGGGAACTGTGGTTAGCATGGATGAGTTGGACCGTACGGTCAGTTTCTGTGCTGTATGTCTCTACGTCATTGAAGGAGGGATAAACATTGACCCGGGCAGAGAGGAATAATTTCCTGCTCCTCTTCAAAATAATGTCGCCCAGGAAGGCAGGTAGGGCTTTTGTTTTAATGTTTCACCGAAAAGATATCACCTCCAACAGCTGCAGCACTCCCTCAGTACCGCACTGGAACATCAGCCTAGGCTTTGTTCACCTACGCCATAACAGTACCAAACGAGCAATAAATTGAATTACTTGGCTGCAATGAGTTTTGGGACATTAAGAGTTGGTGAAAGGCGCTATATAAATGCAAAGTCCTCAGGCAATCAGGAATCCGAGAGGCTTCTTTCCCCAAGTCAGCGGCAGAAAAGGGAGCTCCCTCCTCATCTGTTCGACCAGGGAAGTTTGAACCTCGGCTCCCCTCAGGCTACAAAAGCACATGGTCAGTTAGCTTCTGGAATCATACCCAATGAGAAAGCAGGAATACCGACCTGGTCTCTGCAATGTTGTAGAACGTGAAGTAGACTTCCCGGAAGAATTGACGGGGAATGTCACGGAGACCAAGAATATTCTGGATCAAATGACAAAAAGCGTAAGACTGAAAGCAATTGGTTCAGAAGCAGCATGGTAAACCCTTGCACTAACCCCAGAACTGAACAGTCAGAGCCATGAACATACAAACCCAGGTGACCTTTCACCTGTTCTCTCTGCCTCGGAAAATCTAAACTTGGTTATTTTCCAAAGTCATTCACGACATGTGTTGTATATGGGCCTGAAAGGGTTAATACAGAGGGTCTGGGTGCGATGCTGCTCGGTGGATTGGTGTGGATTTGATGGGCCGAAAGGCCTGCTCCCACGCTGTAGGGATTCTACGATTTTAGTGGAACGTGCATCTTCGATGGAGACTGGCAGCCCAGCTGGTGACCCCAAAATAAAATTCTACAATTCCTTAAGGATTAAAAAAAGAAACAACAAAAATTCCCTTTCTTCTGGATTCTTGGCGAATCCACAACGTTAAAACAGGGACTCAAAGCAGCTCATTTCTCCACAAGCCAATCCCCCTTTGAAAATTAAAATCACGCATCTCAAAGTTAATTCAGAATACACGGAATCCACAGAACTCCATGGGGCCTGACACATCGTAAGCCTCACATCAAAATGTCCGTTGTGTACACTTCCCCATCACAGACTGGCTCCTCGTTCCATATCTGGCCCTGCTGTGGGTTCACAGACTGATATTAGTGATGGTGAACAGGCAACAGCTCCACCATAATTTCCTTTATTCTTTCTTGGAACGTGGTGGTCACTGGCAAGGCCAGTATTTGTTGCTCGTACCTGACTGCCCTCGAACTAGGTGGCCTGCTGTTCCAGAGGGCAGTTCAGAGCCAGCCCTACATTGCTTTTGATTCTGGAGTCACGCAGAGGCCAGACTGGGTAAGGATGGCAGATTTCCTTCCCCAAAAAAAGTTAGTTGTGAGCCAGAGACAGTAGGAACTGCAGATGCTGGAGAATCTGAGATAACAAGGTGTAGAGCTGGATGAACACAGCAGGCCAAGCAGCATCATAGGAGCAGGAAGGCTGACGTTTCGGGCCTAGACCCTTCATCAGAAA
>NC_063354.1:7569974-7583010 GCF_021869965.1 Rhincodon typus
TGTGAGCCAGATGGGTTTTTAAACAAGGATCCTTGAGGTGGCACCATTGCCAAAGACTAGCTTTCAATTCCACATTTAAAATTCCATCAGCTGCAGAGTGTTGGGATTTGATCCTGTAAGGCCTCAGGATTACTAGTCCAGTGACATTACCACGATGCTACTATCTCTCATGCTGCAATTACCAGGAATGAGAAAGCGAGCTAGATGACTTGATTTTGTTTCTTATCTCTTAATTTTTTTCCTGATAGTGAGGGGGGCGGGGTGGGAAATGTGCTGAGGTCCAGAACCAGGGAGGGTCACAGTCTAAGGATCTGGGGTAGGGCATTTAGGATGGAGAGAGGAGATTTTTCACGAACAGAGTGGAGAGTCTATGGAGCTCTCTGCTACAGGGAAGTGGCAGAGGCCAAACCACTGAATGTTTTGCAGGAGTTAATATAGTTCATGGGGGTAAAGGGATCAGAAGTATGGGGAAAACAGGGGAGTGAGCTGGATGGTCAACCATGCTCATGGTTGAATGACAGTAAGCGCGAAGGGCTGAATGGCCTACTCCTGCTCCTATTTTCTCTGTGTGTTTGAACTCTCACGTTAACAGCCAATCGTCCTCCTCCAAAAGGGTCAATACTAAATTTCCCATTGGTCTGACATCAGAGCTCCCGAGTCAGGCCCTCATATCAAATGTTTCTCACGGGAGGTGTTAGAAGCTGCGATGATCCTTTTGCGTAGTATTCTGCTGCAGTTTACCAGCCTGGGACCAGCTGAATGTCCTCCTACTTCCTTCACACCCAACATAAAGTGACGAGATTAATGATTACTCATTGAGAAAACGCAGTCATCCAACAGTGTGCCTGGAGCTTTACAAGAGCTCTTCTCGTAGGAGACACTGAAATCTGATCAGCACTTGCGTTTTTTTTAAAATCCATCTGGGAATGTCAAAAGGAGCTTTTCTATTTGAATTTATTTGTAGCACATGGGCATCACTGGCTGGGTCAGCATTTACTGCCCTTGGCAAGTGGTCCCCTTCAGAAGGTAGCGGTGAGCTGCCTTCCTGAACTGCTGATATCCCCACGGTCACTGAGCAATAACCAGTTCACAGAACACACCAACAGTGCCCAACATGGAAAAACTGAGATTGCCAAGGCTTCTCAAAGTCAAAACAACTGGGACTGGGGACCTGAAACATACAGCTTCTTTTTAAAGTGAGAAACATTGAGATATCATTTGCTATTTCATTCTTATTTGTTGAGAGGTCCAAAGGGAAACTGCTGACGTCGGAAAATAATTTGATGATTGTGTGTAAAAGTGCTCAAAATGCCCCTTGCTACTCTCAATCTTCTCAGTCAGACTTTCCCCACCGATAGATCAGCCTCCAGAGCCAAATCCATCATCAAACCCCTCAAAACCAGAGGCTGGTGCTAGGTCACACTAAAATATTGACCCTACTTTGCTCAGAAACCACGAACGCTAAACAAAAGCCACTGACTCTCCATCGATTCTCATCCTCACCTTCACTTGTCCAAAGCCAATGGTCACAGCAGCAGAGGAGGTGAATCCCTTTATAACTGGATAGGAAATAAAATCAACCAGGAAGCCTAGGATAAAACAGGAATGAGATTATTTACCAGAATGGAATCAACGCCGTGTTAGAGTGAGCACAAACGAGAGCGTGAGCACGAACGAATCAAATGAAGAATTTAACGAGAGGGAGTCATGAGGGAGCAAAAGTAAAATAAACTGCAATCCCGATAGGTCAGAGGAGACGGGTGAAGTGTCAACTTGACGATCACTCTCCAGACTTGCCCAAGTGGACACTATGAACTGGGACGTTAGTAAAACGACACCACATTCCCACCTAGCCCCAAGCTGTGATCTTATCAAATAGTGGAGCAGGCTTAAACATAAGCACTGCTGCGTTTGGGAAACATGTCAGCTAGTTAGTACACAGCAAGATCCCAACAACAGGAATGTTAACTTCTTAAAAAAAGATTTAACCTATTTTTCTGTTCAGAGATGTTATTACACACCTCTGGAGGAGTTGGGACTTGAAGCCGGACCTCCCAGTTCAGGGGTTGGGACACTACCTCTGCACCTCAACAGGGCCCTCAACAATATGTGAATCATGTTTCTTTTCTTGGATATTTTCTGATCAAGCCAGACAGAGATGTTATGACATAATTAACAAACCAGACAATACATTCTAGAGATGACAGGTAAGGGATAACACTTGGAAACCAGGGAGAATGTTTCTTTGCAATAGTGCGATGGATGCTCTGATGTCCACCTGAGGGGACAAATAGCGCACAATTTATCGTATCCTTACACTGTGCAGCATTGCACAGGGATGTGTTGAACCAGACCTCACATTTCTGGGGGTAGATGGTTATTGGTTGGGTGGGGAAGGGGCCAGGGAGGATGCACAGCTGAACCAATGGTAAACACCAGAGTTCACCTGCTAATTCCAATAGAAATAAAAAAAAACTCTCCTCCCTCCAGTCTTCCTGATATCTAATATCACAGTGTGCCACTCCAAAGGAGAGTGGGGTGTGGGGGTACAATGGACTGTGCTCATTGGAGTCTGTGCACATGAAGAGAGCGACTCACCAAGTTGCAGGATTCCCATTGCCAGTTGAAAGCAGCCACAGAGGAAAGCCAGCAACACGGCATAAACTGGATCGTGATTGGCGTATGAAGCAACCAGAAGGGACATGATCGCTGTCGGACCCAGCGTGATATCTTTCGAGGTACCCAGGAGGCAGTAGACGAAGCAGCCCATAAACGATGAGTAGAGCCCATACTGAGGCAGAGAGACAGAGAGACATCAAAACCGTCAAAATTTCTACAACACTGTTGTCTGGCTGCTAGAAGAAAGGGAACAGAAAAGAACAACATTTTGTCTCAGGAACATAGGCAGGCCATTTGGCTGCTTGGCTCTGTGTACCATTTAAAGAGATCACCGGTTGTTCTGTCGTTTCACCCTATTCTTTTCCTAACAACAACGTATTAATAGACTTTGAACAGATAAAAGAAGTGGCCTGAACTTTAAAAACAGCGTTCCAAAAATATTTTCCCTCCTTCCCAGTCAACTCGCCCCTCCACCTCATGCCAACTAAACCAACGCCTGCATGAATGAATATTCAAGTCAGGCCTAAGGACTGACCCCAAAAACACAAACATAATCCCTTCCATTCTGTCAGATACGACAAGGCTGACGAACAAGGTGAGGGCTTTGTATGTGGGGTCTGTTCCTCGCACTCAGGCATGGCTCAGGAGGAACATCAGACAGAAAAAAAGCCAGTCTCCCAGGCTCCTGCTAGAGACTGGAAGAAGTGGGGAACGGTCGATATTACGACAACACCAATCTCACCTTTCTCACTCTAAGAGGATAATATTTCATACTCCTCACATTAAAACCATCCTGCATTTCTCAAGGATCAAAGCCCAAGAGTCTCAGAACTAAAAGTTTTACCTTGGAAATGTTAAAATGATTTGATTTTATTTAACAAAATAAACAAATGGTGAACGAAAAGGAATACTAATAAAATAAATGAAAAACAGTACACAACTAATGAATTCTGTGTGTTAATGGTTTTTATTTCATTTCATTGCGATACTCTTCTTTGGAGTCCACTTGGGCCCAAAACAACCCAACACCATCCTGAAAACATTGGCCATGTGAAAAGTGACCCCATGACCTTTGACCTCCACAAGTATTACGTTATTTGTAAAACATCAAGGACGGAGGGGAAGTTGTATGTTTTAGTCTCCAGGAGAGTGGTCAGTTTTCTTTAAAAAAAAAAAAATGCTGTTTTACATTTTCAATAATTGCAGAAGCCATTCAGCATTGTGTTTCCATTCAAGGCTCAATAGCTACAGCACAAAGAAGCCATTCAGCCCTTTTGCTATTAAAGAGAAAATGGGCCATTCTCCTCACTTTGTGGCCCTGCACATTCTTCTGTTTCCGATAACAATCCAATTCCTTTCTCTATGCCTCCCTCCGCAACACGCCGAGGGAGGGAGTGCATTCCAGATCCTGGCCATAAGATATAGGAGCAGATTAAGGCCATTCCGCCCCAAGAGAAACTGCTCCACCATTTGATCATGGCTGACTAACATTTTTCTCAATCCCATTCCCCTGCCTCCTCCCTGTTCCCTTTGAACCCCTCACTTATCAAGGACCTACCTAGATCTGAACAGAAGTTGCTGGAAAAGCTCAGCAGGTCTGGTAGCATCTGTGGACAGAAATCAGAGTTAATGTTTATGGGTCAAGTGACCCTTCCTCAGAATCTGCTGAGCTTTTCCAGCAATTTCTGTTTTTGTTTCTGATTTACAGCATCTGCAGTTTTTGTTTAACTATCTAGACCTGTTATTGCGGGAGTTTCCTCTCATGTTACCCCAACTTATTTTGCCAATTCCCTTGGATCTGTGCTCTCAGATTCTCAACATCCTCAGCAGTGCGTACAGTCTCTCCCCATCGACACTGTCCAGACCCGTCAGGATTTTGACCACCTTTATCAAAATCTCCTTTCTGCCTTCTCCTCTCCAAATCAGTGGATCGGAAGTTTGTCACTGGGGAACCGATAAAGGTTGAAACATTTCCCTCCCACACACCAACCTGGGCCCTTTACCAGAGAAGCGTGCTGCTTACCTGAACAGGGAGGCCGGCAATCTCAGCATAGGCTAGGCCCTGAGGCACCACGGTCAGCCCCACGGTCATCCCTGCCAGTAAATCCATCCGCAGCCACTGAACGCTGTACTGGGGCAGCCAAACCAGGATGGGGAGCCTCTTCTTCAAGGTGCGATAGGTGCAGCATTTCCTAACCACAGAGCCCATGGCTCGTCTTCCGATCACCTCGAGGTGAGGAGGGCTCGGGCCTTTGCTCACACTGCCTGGCGTCTCAGCTACGACCTGTTCTTCCTGAAGAGGTTCGCCACTAACCCACCCCCTTCCCCAATCCAAATGGAGGTGACATGGGCTGTTTTCAGATCCTCAGGGTGACTCAGTCACCTCCAAGGCTGTCCATCTCGGTCCCCATCTCCTCCGGTTGTCCAAAGGCACCTGAAAAATGGTGAAACAGAACGTTTTCCCTTTTTAAAAAAAAAAATCAGAAATCACTCGAATAAAAAACACAGCACAGGAAACTCTGATATTGGACAGGTTGGAAGATTAAAACACTCTGACCTTGACAAGTAAAAACCTAAAGAACTGTGGATGCCATAAACCAGAAACAAAAACAGAAGTTGCTGGAAAAGCTCAGCAGGTCTGGCAGCCTCTGTGAAGACAGATCAGAGTTAACGGCTCAGGTCTGGTAGTCCCACAATAGGGGAACAATCGAGAATTGTGACAACTTCACCGAAAAAGGAGCAGCGCTCCAAAAGCTAGTGATTTCAAATAAAGAAATAACACAGTGTGGAGCTGGAGGAACACAGCAGGTCAGGCAGCATCAAAGGAGCAGGAAAGGTGATGTTTCGGGTCAGGACGCTTCTTCAGAAATGGACTTCTTCAGACCCTTCTTTCTGAAGGAGGGTCCCAACCCGAAATGTTAGCTTTCCGACTCCTCTGATGCTGCCTGGCCTGCTGCGTTCCTCCAGCTCCGCACTGTGTTATCTCAGACTCCAGCATCGGCAGTTCTTACTATCTTTGATTTCAAATAAACCTGTTGGACTATAACCTGGTGTCGTGTGACTTCTGACTGAGTTCACTCAGAGAATCAGGGAGAGTCTTCCTTAGATCAGGACTTGACCCAACACTGAAAACAGGGAAGATAGGACAGGATTAACTGAAATGCTCCACAATACCCTACCCCCTCAAATAAAAAGAGCTGCTGCAGCACTTATGGGCCGATTGGCCTTCTTTGGAGGTGGTGGAGGGTGGACAGAAGCTCAAGATGCTATCCTCCAAACAGGATGTAGACTCAATCGTGCGCCACTCTTGCAGGGAAGATTACAACAGTCTGAGGTTACAGTATAGATCCGACAAGTGACCACAAATTCACCGATAGATCTCAAGAAGGGAAGTGATAAAGGGACAGAACATCATGGCACGTTCACATCAACATGAGTTACACCATAAAGCCAAAATTAATAAGACACAAGAGATAAGGAGAGAAATAAAGCCTGCTTCAGCTAGTAAGACTGAGAGTATCAATTAAAACTCTTGGCACGCTGAGGTGGTCTAGAAATCAAACAAGTTCTTTGTGGAGTTTCCAAACAGAGAAGCTACTATCATCACTGCACAAATAATCAGTGAGACGACCCCCTGTCCGTTCTCCCCACTCACTTGTTCACGTCCCTGAGGTTCTGGATTGCTTCTAGGAATCTCGGTCACATGACCGCCTCTCATGTGATCAGACAAGCAATGTATCTTTCACTTCCGGGAAATTGGCTATTTTCAGAGAGTGGGGAGGGGGGACGGCGCTCTGTCTAATTGCGTTGATTTGATTTTGGTTTTTATTGAGTTAGCAGTTCAGTCACGGTTTGGTGACAGTGAAGAATTGGGGATTGTCACGGGGGGGGGGGGGGCATGTTCTCAGCAGTTTCAAGTGCCACTCTCTGGGGCTTGCTGCTTTTAGGAATCGGTCAGTCATGGGCTCAGCAGAGGAAGAGGAATGTGCTTCTTATCATTGGTGAGCAACTAATTATTGGTGTTCTCCCTCCTTCCCCACCTGACTGAGTGCATTTCACTCATTCTGGCAGCACAGGAATAGGCCATTCGGCCCCTCGCCCGTCGTGCCATGCTGTTCCACTCAAGCCTCCTCCTCCTTCCCCCCGCCCCTTTCCCTCTAGCCCTGGCACCAGCTCTTTCTGTTTTCTTAGAATCCCTACAGCATAGGAGCAGGCCATTCGGCCCATCAAGTCCACACTGCTCCCCCAAAGAGCTTCCCACCTCACTGTCCAATCCCTGCATTTCCCATGGCTAATCCACCCAACCTACACATCCCTGGACACTACAGACAATTTAGCATGGCCAATCCACCTAACCTGTACCTGTATGTCTTTGGACTGTGGGAGGAAACTGGAGCACCAAGAGGAACCATGCAGACATGGGGAGAATATGTATACTCAACACAGACAGTTGCCCAAGGGTGGAATCGAACTGGGGTCCCTGGTGTTGTGAGGCAACAGTGTTAACCACTGAGCCATCGTGCAGCCTCCTCTAAGTACACCTACACCTTGGATCACAAGGACTCCCCCTTCAGGGCAAAGATCAGGACAGACACCCTGCTGCGGTACTGAGGGAGTGCAACACTGCTGGGAGTCATCTTCTCTTTTGCCAGGCATTAAACTGAGATCTGCCCTCTGGGGGCAAAGGAGGAGGAATGTACAAGATCTCTCAGCCCTCGACAAAGTACAGTCAGGTGTTATCCTCAGGGTCCGTGTCAATATTTATCCCCCAATCAACATCACAAAAACAGGTGATCCAGTCATTACCAGGTTTGTGGGATCTTGTTGTGTACAGATTGGCTGCTGCATTTCTTGTGTTACAACAGTGATTACCCTTCAAAAAGGTGTTTCAGTGACTGGAAAGCACACTGTGATGTGCAATGGTCATGTAAAGTTCTAGTCATTCATGACTGTTGTGGTGATATCCCTACCTCTGAGCCAGGAGGCTTGGATTCAAGTCCCACTTGCTGCACAGTTGTGTAATATCACCTGAACGGAGTAATTAGAAAATATCTCCAAAGTTCTATTTAGATCCAAGTCTATATTTCTTTCAATCGCTGTCACTCGGTGTGCGTTTCATCTTGTCCAAACTCTGTTTTCTGCTGAATTCTGGGTTGAATATATTAATGATTGTCTAACATAGCTAGCTCAGGTTTTGCCTATGAGTAGAATCATCTTCTCTACGCCTATGTTAATGTAAGTACAGGTCCACAAACATTGGGGCTGGGGTTTGTAAAAGCCACAAACCTCGACTCTCATTCTAGGCAGGGAATAGAGTCATCTAGCACAGAAACTTCGCCCTTCAGCCCAACTCATCCACACCAGCCAGAGATAGAGTCATACGGCATGGAATCAAGCCCTTTGGCCCAGCTCGTCCATGCTGACCAAGTTTCCCAAACTGACCTAGTTCCACTTGCCTGCATTTGGCCACATCCCTATAAACCTTGAACAAACACAAAGTTGCTGGAGAAGCTCAGCGGGTCTGGCAGCATCTGTGAAAGAAAAAAACAGAGTTAACGTTTCGGGTCTGGTGACCCTTCCTCAGAACACTATAAACTATAAACCTTCCC
The DNA here is from genome assembly GCF_021869965.1 of Rhincodon typus. NCBI lineage: Eukaryota > Metazoa > Chordata > Chondrichthyes > Orectolobiformes > Rhincodontidae > Rhincodon > Rhincodon typus. The sequence goes on from NC_063354.1 coordinate 7,578,203, forward strand.
TATTCATGTACCTGTCCAAATGTCTTTTAATTGTCGTAACTGAACTTGCATCTATCACTTCCTCTGGGCAGTTCATTCCACATACAAACCACCTGTGTGGAAAAGTTGTCCCTCAGGTCCCTTTTAAATCTTTTTCCTCTCACCTTAAAAATATGTCCCTAGTTTTGCATTCCCCCACCCTATGGAAAAGACCTTTGCTATCCATGCCCCTCATGAATTTATAAATGTCTACAAGATCATCCCTCAATCTATGCTCCAGTGAGAAAAGCCTCAGCCTATCCAACCTCTCCTTATAGCTCAAATTCTCCAGTCCTGGCAACATCCTGGTAAATCTTTTCTCAACCCTCTCTCAAGTAATAAATCCTTCCTATAGCAGGGTGACCGGAACCACAGTATTCCAAAAGTGGCCTCACCAACATATTGTACAACTTCAACATGACGTCCCAACTCCTATACTCAATGCTCTGACCGATGAAGGCAAGCATGCTAAATGCCTTCTTTACCACCCTGTCTACCTGTGACGCAACTTTCAAAGGATTATGTACCTGAACCCCTAGGTCTCTGTTTGAGAACACTCCCCAGGACCCTACCATTAATTGTATATACCCTGCCCTGGTTTGTCATACCCAAAATGCAATACCTCACATTTATCTGAATTAAATTCCATCTGTCACTCCTCAGCCCACTGATTGTATTCTGAAATAATCTTCTTCACTGTCCATTTTACCACCAGTTTTGGTGTCACCTGCAAACTTACTAACTATGGCTCCTATTTTCTCATCTAAGTCGTTTAGATATATGACAAACGACAGTGCACCCAGCATCGATCCCTGCAGGACGCTGCTGGTCACAGGCCTCCAGTCCAAAAAAAATCCCTCCTCCACCACCACCCTCTGTCTCCTTGTGGATAATATTTGACTTTGGCACCCCCTCTCGGTGTGACACCCACTCCCTGCCTGGTGCGGGCACTCCCCTGACTCTGGCACTCCCCCCTCAGTGTGTCAGCCCCACCTGGAGCTGCATTCTGAGTGCTCGGTACACTGCCCTTATTGGTGATCGATGCAGGATGACAGAATCACGGAATTGTTACAATGCAGAAGGAGGCCATTCAGCCCACCGTTTCGCACTGGCTCGTGAGCATCGTAACTCCTTGGAATTCTCCTGCCTTTTCCCTGAAACCCTGTACATTGTTTCTATTTAAATAATAATCCAGTGCCCTCCTGAATACCTGAACTGGAACTCCCTCCACCACACTTCCAGGCAGCGCATTCCATACTAACTATTCCTTCAGTGAAACATCTGTTTCCCACCTCACATTTGCTCCTTCTGTAAAACATTTTAAAGCTGTGCCGTCTGGTTCTCGATCTGTTTACAAACAGGGACAGTCTTTCCTTCTTCACTCTGTCCTCACCTCCCATGATCTTAAGAACATCTATCAGATCTCCTGTTAGCCTTTTACTCTCCAGTTCCAACTCCTCTGATCTGCCCTCAAAACAGAAAGTCGTTGTCCCTGGAACCATCCTTGTAAACTTCTTCTGAGCACTCTCCAATGCCTCTGAGACTGTGGTGCCCAGAAGTGTAGGCAAAACTGCATGTAGTTATTGTGTGATTGGTGAGCGTGCAGTCAATAGTGATAGTCATTGCCGATGAGAGATTTTTGATTTAATCGCTCCTGCCTGTTTGCTCTGACAGCGGATGATGCTGGCTTTGAGACTGAGGTGTATAACAATACAGCAATCCGGACCCCGAACCTCAATGAACTCGCCAAACGCAGTGTCATCTTCCGAAATGCCTTCTCGTCCGTCAGCAGCTGCTCCCCCAGCCGCTCTGCCATCTTAACCGGTCTGCCACAGGTAATTCACCAAATACGTGTTTAAGAATAACTCCCATTCCTCTGTGTTCATCACGGTCTTTACCAGATCCTGTAAAGATACCTCAAAGCCTTTGCATACGGCCCACAAGCTGGACAAGAAGTTCCTTGTAGCTCGTAGAAACAGAGAAAAAAGGAGCAAGAGTAGGCCATTCAGCCCTTCAACCCTGCTCCCCCATTCATTGTGATCATCCAACTCAGCATCCTCTTCCCAATTCTCCCCCCATATCCTTTGATCCCTCTAGCCTCAAGTTCTGGATCCAACTCCTTAAAATCATACAATCTTTAGTGAGCATTGTCTGAAGTCCCTCAACACCAGGTTATAGTCCAACAGGTTTATTTGAAATCACAAGCTTTCTAAGCACTGCCCCTTTGTCAGGTGAAACGCTCCGAAAGCTTGTGATTTCAAATAAACCTGGTGTCATGTCACTTCTGACTTTGTCCACCCCACTCCAACACCGGCACCTTCACCTCATCAGTGAGCATCAAGCAGCTCCCAGTAATATGGGAACAGGAATAGGTCATTCAGCCCCTTGAGCATGTTCCACCATTCGATGAGATTACGGCTGATCTGTGGCCTCACTGCATATCCCTGGCTTTGGCCCATATCCCTTAATGCCTTCTGCTTAACAAAAAATCTATCTATGTTGGATTTAAAATTAACAACTGATATGCTGTTTGTGGAAGAGAGTTCCAAACATCTCCCACCCTTTGTGTGTAGAATTGCTTCCTAACATCTCTCCTGGATGGTCTGGCTCTAATTCTCAGACTATGCTCCCTAGTTCTAGAATCCCCAACAAGTAGAAATAGTTTATCTTTATCCAACCCGTCTTTTCCCATTTATACCTTGAAGACTTCAATCAGATCACTCGTAAGCCTTCTATATTCTCGAGAAAAAAAGGCCTAATGTGTATAATCTCTCCTCACAACCCCTGAAGTCCAGGTATCATTCTTGTAAACCTACGTTCTATTCCGTCCAAGGCCAATATATCCTTCCTAAGGTGTGGTGCCCAGATTTGCTCACAGATAAGTGAGGCGGCATGGTGGCTCAGTGGTTAGCACTGCTGCCTCACAGCGCCAGGGACCTGGGTTTGATTCCACCCTCAGGCCACTGTCTGTGTGGAGTTTGCACATTCTCCCCATGTCTGGGTGCTCCAGTTTCCTCCCACATTCCAAAGATGTGCAGGCTATATGGATTGGCCATGCTAAATTGCCCGTAGTCTTCAGGGATGTGTAGGTTAGGTGGGTGGGTCTGGGTGGGATGCTCTGAGGGTCAGTGTGGGCTTGTTGGGCCGAATGGCCTGTTTCCACACTGTAGGGATTCTATGATCTAACTCCAAATGGGGTCTAACCAGGGTTTTGTAGAGCTGCAGCATAGCTTCTCCATTCATATACTCCTGTATAAAGGCCAGCGTTCCATTAGCTTTCTTGATTATTTTTTGCACCTATTTGTGGTAAGTTAAAGATCTTTACATCTGAACCCCACCCTTGCCCCCAGTCTGGTTAGACATCTTTCTAACACCTTAAGTGCCGGGAAAGATTTGGAACTGTCGGACTCTGAGGCTGGGAGTCACATGGAGCTTTCAAGAATTAGAATGACAGCGGACAATGGAGTTGAGGTGTAAACCAGCCAGGATCTTGGGTAAAGAGCCAGCAGTACTGAGGGGCAGAACGACCTCTCCCTTCCTGTTCTGTTTAATCACAGGCTTGGGATCAGGGAGAAGCTGGGATAGTTGCTCTGACCCTGTTGGGGACGAGGGATGGTTGGGAATAATCAGGGGCATCCACCCCCCCCCAACCCCCACCCCCCACCCCCCACCCCCCACCCCATCATACAAGGGCACTGTCAGTGTTCCTGCAGCCCGGGACATTCCCTAAGGAAGGGAGGTGGTGCCGAGTCTCATCCCTCAGGAGACGGTCATCCTGCACTGTGTCAGTCGAGGTATCGTTTTCCTGGCAGCAGCTGGGGCTCCGAATGGGAAAGTTGTTCAGGAGCTAATGGTGAACTGATTGTTCAGTTCTCCTGCTCTGTGAACAATCAGGTGGCCATATAGTGGGTGAGTGATTTTTTAATTCATTCACAAGATGAGGCAACATTTATTGTCCATCCCTAATTGCCCAGAGGGCAGTTCAGAGTCAACCACATTGCTGTGGGTCTGGAGTCACATGTAGGCCAGACCAGGTAAGGATGGCAGTTTCCTTCCCTAAAGGACTTTAGTGAACCTGATAGGCTTTTCCCCCCAACAATCAACAACGATTGATTTGTTGCAGATAGCAACAACACCATCTGCCATGGCGGGATTTGAACCCTGGTCCCTAGAACGTTATCTGGGTCTCTGGATTAACACTCCAGTGATAATACCACCATGCCATCGCCTCCCCTGTGCACCAGCTCTCACCGCTGCCCAAGTTTAAAATCACCGCCATCCACTAGCCCTGCTGGAAGTTTATATAGGATGACACTGCATATATTTTACATGTAGATGTATAAAATATATATAGTACAGATGTACAATGTAGAAATAGACCATTCGGCCCATCTGTCCATGCCTGTATATATGCCTCTGATCAAATCTTTCTCAAATCTACCATAATGACCCCGTATTCCCCTCTCCCTGAGCTGCTGGTCTAGCTTCCCTTTGACTGTTTACACTTAACTGTGCGGCCACCATGGCTAAAGTCCAACCATAAGGCTGACTTCAAACACACACACACATGTACGTACTGTTATATGCGCATAGACATGCACATACACATGGACATATGCACGTACATGAGCATATACACACAGACATGTAGTTATGAACATATGCTCATACAGACACACAGATATGTACATATGGACATACATGCACGCATGGGCATACACAGACATACACGCACATGGACATACGAGTGCATTTGTACACATGCAAATGTGTATGTGTATGCATGCATA
>NC_063354.1:7583510-7586105 GCF_021869965.1 Rhincodon typus
CCCCGCCCCACCCACCCCCCCCCCCCCCCCCCCCCCCCCCCCCCCCAATAACTGTGTGGAATTCTTTTTACCACAGAGGTGCTGAGGAGGCAGGGTTATTAAGTATGTTCAGGCTTGAGACACTGGTTTTTAATCAGTAAGGGATTAAGAGTTATGGGAGAAAAGACAAGAAAGTGGAGTTGAGGATTATCAGATCATGTCATTGAATGGTGTAGCAGATTTGATGGGCTGAATGGCCATCTTAGCTCCTATGTCTTGTGCTTTTATAGTTCTGTTTACTGAGTGTTTGTTTTTCTCCTTCGAGCCACCACTTTCAAAGTCTGTGAAGTATCGGCTGCTATTTGTCTATTTTCCTTGGCTTTTTGTACATTGGCCGTTTCCCTCACCAGGGTGAGGCTAGCCACAGAGGGCCATCAAATTCTATGCTCAAAGCTATTCCAGTGGGTTTTACGATGATCAGGACACAATTGCAGAGGCTGTCGTATCACAACTGTGCACATTGCCCTACATCAATTACTACTCTGCTTGTAAACTCTCTCCTCATTTATAGGTATCTCTGTGCCCTCTCTAACTCTGATATGCCTTCCAAACCTTTCCCTTATTCATTCATGGGATGAGGGCATCGCTGGCCAGGCAGCATTTATTGCCCAGAGGGCAGTTCAGAGTCAACCACATTGTTGTGGGTCTGGAGTCACATTTAGGCCAGACCAGGTAAGGGTGGCAGTTTCCTTCCCTAAACGATATTAGTGAACCAAATGGGTTTTTTTCTTGACAGTTGACTCATGATCATCATTACTCTTAATTCCAGTTTGATGGTGGAGTTTGAATTCTGCCATCATGGGATTTGAACCCGGGTCCCCAGAACATTATCTGGATTAACGGTCCAGTGATAATACTACTAGGCCAGTGCCTCCCCAGTTTTGCAGCATGTCCAATTTTAATTCCACCCCTCTTGATGGCCACACCTTCAGTTCCCTATCAGAATGCACACTGAGACAGTCAGACTCCAAACCAGGAAGGGAAAAACAGCAGGAAATGAAATCGAGCGTCTCGTTTCACTATACTGGAAAGCTGATGTTGCTGATGTCTTTGGGGTGTATCTAGAAAAGGACTTCACTGACAGGAGTGTCCACGGTCTCCCAGCTGGCACTAAGAAGCTTGGTACCCCTCCCGGGGGGTGTTGATTTTGAGAAGTCTCCAAGTCTGAAACACAGGTTTAGACTGGCAGAATAAGACCACGTGACGTTTAAGACTCTGTACATCAGGGCAATATTGAAAAAGAACCCATGTTCTTCATTCTGCAGCTGCTCCAGTGTCACAATTGGCCCTAATCCTTGACACAGGGTGTTACCAGCAGTGACACAGTGTGCACTGTAACTGCCTGGGTGATCAGTTTGCACTGTGCAGCTACTGTGGCAGCAAAGGCAGTCATGTAAAAATCTCAGTCACGACTGTGCCAGGATCATTTGGCTGGATGGCTGATTTGTGATGGACAGTGGCCCCAACAGTGTGGGTTTGATTCCTGCTCCAGCTATAAGGTTATCTCGAAGGTCCCACCTTCTCAACGTCCTCCCCTCATATGAGGCGTGATGACCCTCCGGTTAAAACCATAACCAGTCAACTCTCTCTTAGAGAGCAGCCTGGGACCATTTACTGAAACTGTTGTATTTCAGTCGGGACAGTATTAAGCTAGCGAGGAAATACTCACGCCACACAGTGTAACACCAGTAACAGCGACTTCAGTGCTCAGGAATTTGGAAACCGCATCCTGTGCTCCGGCAGAGTGGGTACCTTCTGATCATTGTCCCTGGGTTCCCACTTTTTACTGCGTTTTTAAAGCTCTTATCAATTTGCTGTCCACTTTATGCTGTGGTGCTGAGAGCCTTGCCATTATTTCACAGAATCTGGATAAATGACTTTTCAGGACCAGCTCCAGAGAAACAGTTAACGTCTCAAGGCCTCAGTCCACTGATATCTCCATTTGAGCTCAGCCTGTTTTATCCAATCTTTTGACAGGAGAGAGCTGCGAACATTCTGTGCACTACGTGCCCTGAGGACCAGTGCCTGCTATCACAATGACAGCCTGGCAACGCCACCCCTCGACAGTGCCCCTAAGGATTACTCACCAAAGATAAAGCAGCTGGTGCAGGAAATAGCGAGCTTGACACTTCTGGAAATCTCCGACTTAAATGAACTGCTTAAGGTACGTTATGGAAAGGACCTCCCTTTGTCTGACACAGAGTTGAAAATGCACTGTGGACACAACAAGACAGAGCAGGGTAGGGTGTTGACCAGGGGCTCAGTGGGAGCCCTGCCAGTAACTTGGCTCCTCAACCCTGGGGCTCAAGACAATGCCAGTCCCTGCCCTGGTGAGCGCTTGAACTCAGTCACCGAGTCAGAATGTTGTTGGTTCCTCCCACTCCAGAGACTTCAAGCACTTAATCGGGATGCCTGTCCAGTGCAGTACCGAGGGAGGTGTTACACTGTCAGAGGTGCTGTCATTTGAGAGGGGCTTCAGACACAGCAGCGCTGCAGTGAATGGTGGATGGTGCTTCATGTTCTGATGCTGCACAGGAAGCTGACGGGCTGGAGTTT
>NC_063354.1:7586205-7587338 GCF_021869965.1 Rhincodon typus
GCAAAGATTGGACTGGGTTTGTTTGCACTAAGTAGCCTCCAGGAGAGTGAGGCGTGATTTGCTTGAAATTTATAAGATCCTGAACAGTCTCGGCAAAGTGGACTTGGAATGGCTGTTTCCTCTTGTGGTTTAGTCCAAGGGGACAGTTGTAAAATTTGGGCTCAACCTTTTAGGATAAAAATGAGGGAATTTATGTCTCCGAGGGCTGTGTGACCTTGCAGTACTCTGCTTCAGGGGATGGTGGGGTTTTCAGTCATTGAATATTTTAAAACTGGTGCCAGGTTCCTTTTGTTTACGAGAAACAATCGAAGATTATTGGGCGTCGATGGCTAAGTGCTAATGGTAGATACTTTCTAATCAACCAGTTCAGAGATGTTATTACACACTTCTGGAGCAGGTGGGACTTAAACCCTGATCTCTGGCTCAGAGATTTAGGGCACTACCACTGTGCTACAAGAGCACTTGCGGTGCTTACAGTACAGTTTGAGATTCCTGTTCAGATCGATGTTCCATGCAGCTAGATACACGAATCCAGATTCCCTGTGTTTCTCACCTGGCTGTCCCTGTGGGAATGTTGAATTGAATTGGTTGTGTGTTATAATTAATGCTCTCCTTGACTTCACAGAAAACGTTGAAAATTCAGGATATCGGAATGATGCCGATGGCGGGACCGATGGCAGTTGCTCAGCCAGATTCCCAGGTAACAGCTGTTTGAGGGAGACCTCCCATCTTCCAGCCTCTGGAAACAGGAGCTCGTCCAGAAGCTTTGCTGTTTGTGTTTTACCTCTGGCCAAGGGCCACTCACTCATTAATCCTGTGCTCACTGAGCTGCGTGGACTCCTGGGCCATCGGGGATTACAAAATTCCTGTCCTTCTTTTCAAATTTCTTGTGTCACCGTGTGTCTCCTTCACTCTATCCCCAGCCCCACAACCCTCCAAGATCACTGTTTCTCTAGATCTGCCCTCGTGTGTATCAGAGATTTTAATCATTTCCCCACTGGCAGCTGTAATATCAGCTTCTTGGGCCCTAAGCTCTGGGATCCACTCTCTCAACCTCCCTCTCTCTCATTCTCTGACTTTCTATCTCTCTGTCTCTCTCATTCTCTGTCTGTCTCACTCTCTCTCTCTCTCTC
>NC_063354.1:7587438-7603870 GCF_021869965.1 Rhincodon typus
GCATTCCCAGAATCATATCTTATACCCAATATCCCAGACAACGCCATTGCTAACCCTGGATACGTCCTGTCACACTGGCAGGACAGACCCAACAGAGGTAGCGGCACAGTGGGAACCAACAAGAGAGAATATGAATGTTTGATCTCATCCTTACCAACCTGCCTGCTGCAGATACCTCTGTCCATGGCAGTATCAGTAAGAGTGACCACCGCACAGTCCTTATGGAGACAAAGTCCTGCCTTCACATTGAGAATACCCTGCACAGTGTTGTGTGGCACTCTGACTGTGCTAAATGAGACAGACTCCGAACAAGTCTAGCAACTCAAGACTGGGCATCCATGAAGGTCTATGGACCATCAGCAAAAGTTGAATTATATCCTCAACGCAATCTGCAAACTCATGGCCCGGCGTATCCCTAGCTCTGCAATTACCATCAAGCCAGGGGATCAACCCTGGTTCAGTGGAGACTGCAGGAGGGCATGCCAGGAGCAGCACCAGGCATACCTGAAGATGAGGTGTCAACCTGGTGAAGCCACCAAATGGGACTACTTCACGCCAAATAGCATAAGCAGCAAGTGATAGGCAGAGCTAAGCGATCCCACAACCAACAGATCAGATCTAAGCTCTGCAGTCCTGCCACATCCAGTCGTGAATGGTGATGGACAATTAAACAACTCACTGGAGGAGGAGGCTCCACAAATATCCCCATCCTCAATGATGGAAGAGCCCAGCACATCAGTGCAAAAGATAAGGCTGAAGCATTCACAACAATCTTCAACCAGAAGTGCCGAGTGGATGATCCATCTTGGCCTCCTGTGGTTACAAAACCAGGTCAGAGGCTAGGGATCTAGACTAGAAATGAACAATAAATGCTGGTCCAGCTGGCAAAGTCCACGTTCCCGTGAATGAATTTTTATAAAAGCAGGTGTTTGTAGAAAATGGGTCTTAGATGGAATCTGCACTCCGAGAGCCAGATGTTTCTTACAAGGCTCAGAACACACAAAGCTGCTGGCCTGAGGAAAAGGAGCAGGTTGATAGTATAGTTATCCAAGAAAGTGGTATCTCATGTTTGTTTGTGCTGAGTCTGTGCAGTAATCACTAGACCTAGTACTAGTAATATTCAGTACTCAATTCGTAATGCTCAGTTAACTAATATACAATTAATTATTCAATTAACATTGCATTCAGCAGCTGCCCAGGAGGGTTTCTGTGTGATATAACATGAACACAATTCAAACAGTGAATTGTTTTAAAAATTGGCCAGTTGTTTCTTTTTTTGGCTTTCTGGATTCTAATATGAAACCCTGCACTTCCCTCTGGTATGAGCAGTAAATCCATAGTGTAACACTGAGCAATGACATCAGCTGTGACAAACCTGCAATACTGTATACACATATATGTGGGGTCAGTTAGCTCAGTTGGCTGGATGGTTGGTTTGTGACGCGTTGTGACACCAACAGCGCAGGTTGGATTTCCTGTTCTGGCTGAGATCAGCGTGAAGGACCCTCCCCTTGCCTGAGGCATGCTGACCTTCGGGTTAAACCACTGCCACTTGTGTGTCTGTAAGGAGAGAGCAGCCCTATGGTAGACCTACATTGACTTTACCTTTTTTAAGCATGACATGTTATCTGACCCGTTTCCTCGCCCTCTCTCATGCCTCTCCTGTTTTCTCTGGCCTTGTTCCGTCCAGCAGGCAGACGAAGACACTGCCCAGGTAAAGAAAGAGAAATCCCTTTTCACAGTGAAACTGACAGAATTCAAAGCGGCAGAGAAAGTGAAGCTCATTAAGGAGGTGAAGAACTGTATTCCTGGCCTCAACCTGGTGCAGGTGAGTCGAGTTGAAGGGAGTGATCCCATTGATACAAGCACGAGGGCCCATACCTGAGACCTGGCACCCTCGATACCAAAGTCATGCCCGATCTCAGGTCAAGGGTCCCTTGGAGTATGGGATAAAGCAGGGTTTTGTGCATTCTCCCTGTGTCTGTGTGGGTTCCCTCCGGGCACTCCAGCTTCCTCCCACAGTCCAAAGATGCGCAGGCTAGGTGGATTGGCTATGGGAAGTTACCCGTAGTGTTCAGGAATGTGCAGATTAGGTGGGTTATGGGGGGAGTGGGGATGGGTCGGGTCTGGGTGGGATGCTCTGAGGGTCGGTGTGGACTTGTTGGGCCGAAGGGCCTGTTTCCACGCTGTTTGGATTCTATGATCCTAGTTACAAAAGCAGTAACTGATCTGAAGCCAATGTAGTGTCTAGTTGCATTGGTGTAGGTACATTGTTTTTAAAAATTTCACCCCTCGACAACTGAAGCAAAAAGGGCCCAGTTTTTGGACAACTCTGATTTTCCATGGAGTCACATTTTGAGGTACTCTTCCCTTGAGTGAAACATTGGGATGAGGGGGGTGGTGGTTTGGATCTGAATCCTTGCTGACTGAGAGCTGGGGTGGGGGAACGGGGTCTCTGCCCGCTGTACAGAAAGTGTCACTGGGTTCAGAGGATTTCCCCTTTCTGTGATTAACCTTCTATCTGCTTATCACCAGGCGAAGAAACTGGTGGAGTCTCTTCCTCAAGAGGTGAAGGCTAAAGTCGGGAAGGAGGAAGCAGAGAAACTGAAGGCTGCCCTTGAAGCAGCAGGAGGAACTGTCCAGCTGGAGTAACCTTTCCTGCTCGCTGAGCCATTGCAGGGTACTGTGGAGACTGGTCACGAGACCTTCCTCGGTGGTCCTCTACGCTGACTGGTGTCCTGGAGCTGCTGTATACTGTGTCATGGGACTTACTTTACAGTGGGGAGTGTGGGTTGACCAAGATATTGTTTGTACGTGTGTGTCTACATATTATGATTTTATACTACTGCCTGAGGGTGCAGTTATTGGTCCGATAGGAATTAGAGGTTTTGTAAATGCTCACCCCATGCAGCACCTGGAATACGAACATAATCAACGGAATCTCCATGTACAGCGATGATTATTTTCACCCATCATTAAATGATGAAAAGAAAGAACCTTTGTCAGACTCTGGGGGTGAATGTTTTTGACTCCATCCAGTGACCTTGTATTGTGCACTAACTCGGTTAAGTTGTACTGATAGGAGCTGGGAGCAGGGGCATCGTCGTTGGAGGTAGAGAAGCAGGCTTCAGGATAGGATCAGCCCCTCCGTTCTCACGCTGATGTGAATTTAATCACCAACAAATCCTGTATCCCAAGCCTGACCACCTTCCTCCCGTTGTAAAGCTTTTGGGGGTACTAATGAGGTTTCACATTAGAGACAGACAAAGCTTCCGAGCTGTGGTTACACTGCCCCAGCACACGGCACAGTATTTTTGATTTCCAACAGCAAGCGTTGTCCCTAACAATGAAAGGATGATGCCTTTAAGTACAGGAGGAGTCAGTGCTGTTAGTAATGGCTGTGGCCATGAGCAGGATCAGTGTTATATCTTCCATCTTTGGTCTCTGACTGTAGCAGTCCAGGCCTCTCTTGGTGCTATGGTCAGTGTAAGGAAGGAATTGCTCCTTTGTTAAGGGGCTGTGACCTGGTTTATGACCTGGTGCTGTGCCGATGTGATTTAGATTAACAGTTACTGAAACCCCAGTAAAGTTAGAACAGGGAATTTGAAGTATAGGTTAGTAACGACTGTCCCCAAGGTCTTGTGGATAGCCACTTTTCTGCCTTGCTTGAGAGATTTGACTGCAGTTTAGAATTCATGGTTTTCCCTGAATTCCTTCAGCCCTCGCTCTAGTAGGTCTGAAAGTCTGACGATTTGGTAATTGGACTCCTGCAGGCTGTGGGGTGGAAGAGATAGTAGGAACTGCAGATGCTGGAGAATCCGAGACAACAAGGTGCAGGGCTGGATGAACACAGCAGGCCAAGCAGCATCATAGGAGCAGAGAGGCTGACGTTTCGGGCAGCCCTGCACCTTGTGTGGGGTGGAAGATGCTGCTGCAGTGAGGTATTACAGCTCACTTCACACACAGTCTGTGCATCGTTTGTTCAGTTCACTCATCAGTTGCTCATCTTCACCCAGTTCATAATTTACACTCAGTTCGCTTACAATCCGTGCATTTTGCTGTAGGCTTTGAGCCCCACCCTGATCAGGCCTTGCACTTTTTTTTTGACAATTTCCTGGGAGATTGAAGAGGATATAATTTCCTGATGCTGTCTCCATTGCAACACAGCCAATTAATGTCGGCTTGCCAAGTAATCACACCCCTTTCCCTGTAGTCTGAATAGTTTTGGTAATCTCGATCCTGTTCCGACGCGTGAGAGCCATGACGCTTTGAGATAGTGAGTTGCTGCCCTCAGCAGTGAGTCGGAATTCCCTGCCCCCGACTCTAGTGAACGGTGTTGGACTGTGGTTTTCTCACTGTCAGGGCCCCTGACCTACCATTACCCATGTGTGTTTGTTATGTGTGAGACTGCATTTGATTGTGAGAGCTGCTCTTCCTATTCATCTGCAAAGCAGTAAGACCCTCCTCTGTCCCAACTGATTTCCTGCCCCCCCGCCTTCCCTCATTGGCTTGTTTGAGAGCAGCGGTGACCAGTTACATATTTATTGTCTCTCTGCATGATCCAAGAGGGACATTTCAGGGAATGTCTTGAAGGGGAGATTCCTGACCTTAGGGCTGGGGCAGTTCTATAGGCCTCTTTAAGAGTTGACTTGCTGGGGCCAGTTATAATTATGGGTAGTGGTGACTTATCCACTGCTGATTTTTGTTTGCAGTGAGGTCAACGTGCATAAGACAGCCAGTTTTTAATGTTTGAGATAACAAGGTGTAGAGCTGGATGAACGCAGCAGGCCCAGCAGCATCAGAGGAGCAGGAAGGCTGATGTTTAATGTTTCACGCCATTATCCAACCCTGAATCTCTGTGTATGTACACAATGATAGTTGAATCTGAGTAATGGGAGCAATCTGCTTAATTAGTAGAAAATATACTCTTGCAGAATAGGAATTTCTATAGGGGTGGGAGCTTCTTATAGCATTGTCTGTTTGGTAGCAAGGTTCCAGTTTAAATATTCGGGGAGCTCTGAGCTAACCTGCTCTCTGATATTGGCCTGGGATCTTTTATAGGTCGCTGCATTGCATTTAATACTTTCTTCCTGCTAGCTGCAGGCAGCACTGCCCTCTGGTGGCATCTCCTCACATCTGCTGATGCTTTTGTCTGAGCATTAAACTGCAATTCTCAGGTGAACCAGCGTGAAATGCCTGGAGAAGGGACACCATTCCTTGTCCTTTTGTTGTGATGTGAACAGACGTGGATTGTTTTTTATATACACACGCTGTACAATGCAAGCACACAGTGTATTATGTGCCACGTGAGGTGGAAGTGGTGGCTGTGTTGCAGATGAAGATTGTCAGAAGGTTGTATTTGCTGATGAGATGGTAGGAACTGCATTTCTGAAGAAGGGTCTAGGCCCGAAATGTCAGCTTTCTTGCTCCTCTGATGCTGCTTGGCCTGCTGCATTCCTCCAGCTCTACACCTTGTTATCTTGTATTTGCTGATTGCAGGTTGTTCGCGCCTATCTGTAACCGGCAGATTCTCCCACAGCTGATGCTGCTAAAGACAACTGGACCTACCTTTCCTGTTTGTTCTAACACTGGCTCTTCACTCGGTATCAGAAGTTGGTCTGTAACGCTGCTGATGTGCCACTTCTAGGTATCATGACTAGTGGGGTTCATACTGGCAATATTCAATGTGACACACAGAGATGGATTTCTCCAGGGACTGCTCAGTGTTTGTGTGGGGCACGTCTGTGCCATTTACCAGTGTTCAGCTGTTTATGATGCGTGATCTTAGGTGGGTGACTGGCCATGATTTGGGGAACATGCCTCACCCAGAGTTAGATGGGCTTTGGAGGCCTCAATGCTGGTGATGTTACTATTTCCAGAACCTTTGTGCTTGTGGTGGGGTGCACTGCCGTGACTAAGGGAGAGAGTAAGGGCTGTGATTCCAGCAGATAAGAGAGACACTCACTGCTCACAGTATGTTCACCACATGAGAATGGGACTTGGCCATTCAGTTCTTCAGGCATCATCTGCCATTCAATGGGGTGATGACTGATGTGTTTCTTGACTCTGTGTCTGTCTTGTTGAAGTAAGATGGGCCAATACTCATTGGAATATAGAAAAGTAAGAGGAGACTGTATTGAAGATTATTTGGGGATTTGACGGGGTAGATGTGGAGAGGTTGCTTCTCCCTGTGGGAGAGTCAAGGCCCAGAGGGCATAATCTCAGAATAAGGGATCGCACATTTAAGATGGATGGAAGACAAATTTCCTCTTTAAGGTGATTATACTGTGTAACACTTCCCTACAGAGCGCTGTTGAAGCTAGGCCATTCAGTATATTCAAAGCAAAACACTTAAGAAGCTTCTGGATGAGGACTTAGCCTACCATGTCCTGGAATTTTATGGACCAAGTGCAGGTAAATGGGATTAGTATAGTTTGGTGTTAACGGTCGGCATACATATGATGGGCCAAAGGGCCTGTTCCTATGCTGTGTGACTTCAGTCTTAATCAGGCAGCGAATTGTGGCATATGGGGGAAACTGCGGGAAAGTGGAGTTGAGGATTATCTGATAAACCAGGATCTGTATTGAATGGTGTAGCAGATTTGATGGGCTGAATGGCCCACTTCTCCGACATCTTATGATCGAATAAACATCTATTAACAAACAGTTTTATTGTTCCATCTATGGGAACTGGCTGTGCGTAAATAGGTCACCATGTTTCCCAACTAACAACATGTCAATAATCCTCCTTTTGCTATAAAGCACTTGGGACAATGTAAGAGGTGCTATGTGAATGCAAATCTCTCATCTCCATGACTTGGGTTGGGTGTTAGTTTTGCAAAAACCTGTTATCCTACTTATCATTCAGCAAGTTACGAGGCACTGACACAGCTGATGTTGCATCGTCCTTTAGAGAGTTAAACACTGAGATTCAGGGTTCTCTATCAGCAACCAGTAGAAAGTTATGAAATGTGAGGAAGCCCAAACAGGCCATGAGGACTCCAGTTAAAGTCAAGGCGAGGCTGAACCACAGGAAAACACACAGTGTCGCAATCACTTCTCCTGAAAACAGGTCACCTGATAAACCTGCCCTCTGAATTTGCCTTGTAAAATATTGCAAAACCTCAAGGTGCAAATATCACGTTGGGTCAGAGAAAGGAATTTAAAATGTGCCAACTTCATAGGTGAGGCAGTAGCTGACTGGCCAAAGGTTCAGACTCTGGCTCTGGAGCACAACCGAGGCCAAAGGAGGAGGGAAGGGAAATGAAAGCTGTGATTAGATACATGATGCCTGGTTTTTAAAGCCCATGGTTTGGAGAAGGAATTGCAGCGTTCCAGTTTACAGTTTCAGGGGAGAGTGATGCAGAATTCTTACCAGATAGCATAGAATCCAATGCAGTGAGTAGTTACAGGGGATTTATAGGTCACTGAGTTAAAATACCATTGAGTTAAACTCTTCACCGTTGGGATAATCAACACCTACAGTAATTGTTTAACCAAAGAAAGGGAAAGAGATGCTCCTGTTGTTGTAAAATAGTTGTCATTCTCTCCATTCTGAGTCCTGTCCTTTTGCAGCCCATGGATATCTGTTCCGCTCAGGTGTACATAGTACACATTAGTCCTGGGTTTGAGCCATCTGTCTGTGGAATGCACTTTATGACCATAAAATAGGAGCAGATGTAGGCCATTCAATGAGATTATAGCTGGTCTGATAATCCTCAACTCCGCTGTCCTGCCTTTTTCCTATAACGGAAATATAGAAAATAGGAACAGGAGTAGGCCATTCAGCCCTTTGGGCCTGCACACCCATTATGATCATCCACTTCAATAATCTGTTCCTGCTTTTGTCAAAATCGTTTGATTCCTTCACCCCCAAGTGTTTATCCAACTTCTCCTTGATAGGAGCCCTGATTTCCTCAATTATTTTTTTTCGAAGTCTATTCAGCCCTAAAAATACTTAATGATCCTGCCTTGACAGCTCTCTACAGTAGAGAATTCCACAGATTCACTACCCTCAGAGAAGAAATTCCTCCTCATCTCTCTTAAGTGTGTGACTCCTTATTCTGAGACAATGCCTCTGTGGTTCTAGACTCTCTCCCAAGAGGAAACAACTTTTTGGGATTTACCCTGTTGAGTCCCCGAAGAATCTTTCATGTTTTGATAAGATCATCTCTCAATCTTCCTAAACTACAATGAGTACAGTTCCATCTACTCAACTTCTCCTCATTTGGATTAAAAGATGAATATGGGTGAATATAACATAATGTTCAGCACCTCTATTGTTGCTGTCAAAGCGCACAACCTCATATTTTCCCCCATTATATTCTATCGGCAAAGAGTTTACTACTTCTTGCCTACTATTTTGTGTCATCTGCAAACCTGTCAACGGTACATTCACTTTTCTTACCCAAGTTATTAAATATACTGATCCCTGTGGCATCCACTGGTTACAGGGTGCCATCCTGAAAATGCCCCTTTATTCCAACTCTCTGACTCCTATCACTTAGCCTTTCCTCTATCCATGCTCGTAGAAACATAGCCACGATGTGGAGGTGCCGGTGTTGGACTGGGGTGGACAAGGTCAGAAGTCACACGGCACCAGGTTATAGTCCAACAGGTTTATTTGAAATCACAAGCTTTCTGAGCATGACTTCACCTGACAAAGGGGCTATGCTCTGAAAGCTTGTGTTTTCATAGAAACGTAGGAACAGGAGCAGGCTGTTCACTCCTGCTGCACTATTCAAAGTGATGATGGCTGATCATCGTTGTCAGTGCCCTGCTCCTGCTCCTGCTTCCTACCACCATGGGCTCTTACTCACGGTGTGGTCTCTTATCAAATGCCTTCTGAAAATCCAAATTTATTGTATACACTGTGTCCTCTTTATCCATCCTGCTTGTTATGTCAATGAATTCTAGTAAATTTGTCAGGCGCAATTTCCCAATTCATTAAGCTATGCTAATGCAATACAATTACAACATCGAAAAGGATAGGTATATGAATAGGAAGGGTTTAGATGGATATGGGACAAATGCTGGCAAATGGGACTAGATTTATTTAGGAACCTGGTTGGCATAGACAAGTTGGACCGAAGGTTCCGTTTCTGTGCCGTACAACTCGACTCTATAACTCAGTTTGATTATATATTGCATTTCTAAATGCTCTGGCATTATATCCTTTATATTAGATACCAACGTTTTCCCAATAACACGTTAAACTAACTGGCCTGTTACCTGTTTCCTTTTTATTTGTCTCCTTCCCATTTTAAATAAAGGTGTTACAGTACTGTAGGATGAAAGATTCTTGGAAGATTACTACAGTATCTTTGTAGCCTTTAATATCCCAGGATGCAACCTCAACAGTGCTCACAGTTTCAGTAGATCTCCATGAACGATGAGGTCAGTGGCTGGTACCCTGTGCAACATCTCAGATCACAGAACTCTTACCTCAGATTCAGGCATTTGTGATCCATTTTGACACTCCTTGTGCCAACAGTGAGAGAGCACTGCACCATCACTTGCTATGTTTAGTTTTATTAACTGCTATGTTAACATGACCTGCCACCTTCAAAGAAATGTCTACAAACACCCCCCACTGTTTACTCCCTTGTACCACCTATCAAATTGTTTTCTTTTGCTTATATTATCTCTCCGTCTTTCTTCCTGCCAAAATATGTCACCTCACACTTTTCTACATTGAAATTAATCTCTTCTGTATTTGCCCATTCAACCACCCTGCCTACTTTCTCTTGCAATCTATCACTATCTTCAACTCAATCTTAATTGTGAATTTTTGCATTAAACCTGAGTCACTCAATGTAACTTAGGCACAAGTTGGTTCCATGGCATTCCTTAGGGGTCTCCACTTCAGTACATACACTAATGAAAACCGAAAGACCTGCAGATGCTGTAACTCAGGATCAAAAACAGAAGTTGCTGGAAAAGCTCAGCAGGTCTGGCAGCATCCGTGGAGGAAAAAACAGTTAACATTTCGGGCCCGGTGACCCTTCCTCAGAACTGAGGACCTGAAACGTTAACTCTGTTTTTTCCTTCACAGATGCTGCCAGACCTGCTGAGCTTTTCCAGCAACTTTGTTTTTGCTCAGTACATACAGCATACTGATATAACCTGTCTACCCTAGTACACACTGCTTACTTCCTTCCTTTGATCAATACAGTATTACTTCTGGGGTTTTGTAACAAGCAGGAGACTGGCAATTGTCCAGTCAACCAACAAATAACTCCATCAAGAGAATAGAATATAAACGTTTTGCATTAACTATGCAGTGTTGTCCCTTGCCAGTGCTGCATTGCAACATTCTTTGGCAGAGATTCTGGATCTGGGAAGGTAAATGAATAACTAAACTGTTGTCGGAGTGAGATACTAGAGACACATTGCTCAAGAAGACAATGACTGATTTCACAGAGTTTCGGAATGTCCAAATGGCCGTTTACAGATAGACATGACAATTTCCTTTTTTTAAAAATCAAAGAGCTTTCATTTCCTCTATTTACTTTTTAGGGGGAGGAAGAATAAAAGATATATAGCACTAAATAGAAATGATAGCACAGAAACAGACCATTTGACCCAACCAGTTTGTGTCAATGTGTATAGGGCTGGTTAGCTCAGTTGGTTGGATGGTTGGTCTCTGGTACAGACTGATGTCAACAGCATGGATTGAAATCCCATACTGGCTAAGATTACCATGAAGGATCCTCTTTCTCAACCTCTCCTTTGCCTAAGGCATGGTGACCCTCAGGTTAAACCACCACCTCCCTCTTGTGAGAGAGGAGCCCACGGGCCCTTCCCATCCACTTCATCAGTTAGCAAATTCTCGCCATGGCTGGGTGAAGAAATTTCTCCCAAATTCCTGATTGAATTTGTCATTGACCTGTCTAGTATTTAGGACCTTTTGGATGCCGTCAGAAAGAGAAACACCTTCTGTGTGTCTGGATGATGAAATCCTTTCGTCTGTCGAAATACACTGTTCCGGTCATCAGGACAGAATCACGAGAAGGTATCGGGACAGGTAGATAAGGAGGTAAAGAAGGCTTTTGGGATGCTATCTTTCACTAAGCAAGATGTTCAATGGAAAAGCATGGAATGCTGGAATTGTATAGGTCTGTCTCTTTTATTCACTCACTGGGTGGACCAGTATTTATTGCCTGTCCCTAGTTGCTGTGGAGAAGGTGGTGGTGAGCTGCTTCTTGAACTGTTGCAGTTCATGTGCTGTTAGGCAACAGCTGTAATTTTGTCAGCAATTCTGATCATCACAATACAGGAAGGACATAATTGCTCTAGAGAGATAACAGAGGAGATTTACAAGAATGTTATCAGGGCTTGAATGTTTCAGCTATGGGGAAAGATTGAATAGACTGGGGTCACGTTCCGTAGAACAGAGGAGGTTGAGGACTGTCATAGTTGAAGTGTACAAAGTAATCAGGGGCTTGAATAGAATGGATGAGGAAGACCTATTGCCCAAGATGGAGAGGCCCATTACCAGGGAACACAAACCTAAAATGTTTGTTAGAAGGGTTAGAGGTGACCCAGAGTTTGAATGGCTTCTCAGATTCTGAGGTAGCTAAAACGCTGCAGTAATTAATGCAGCTTTCCAGTTTTCACACACACCCTGATACTCCCACATCCACTCTGAGTGTCTGCCTTTCTTCAACAAATTTGTTAACGGTGCAACAATCCTGCTGAAGATCAGGACAAACCAATAAAATATTCAAGCTTCAGCCCAGACTGCAAACAAAAACAATTTTCTCATCGTGGGCGAATCTTGTGTTCAAAGCTGCTGTTGAGTTTGCTAATGAAATTAAAAATGATTTTATGTTGAAAAGAATCCATTGGTGTGAAGCTTTTGTCTTGTGCTACGGTTCGCAAACATTTAAAGGTGTGACAAATGCAGGCTGCGTCCAGTTTCTCTCCTGCCCTCTGTGTGTGTGAGAGAGTGTGAGTGTGTGTGAGTGTGTATGAGTGAGCGTGAGAGTGAATGTGTGTGTGTGTGTGAGAGTGTGAGTGGGTGTGTGTGTGAGAGTGAGTGTGTGTGAGAGAGAGTGAGTGTGGGTGTGTGTGTGAGAGTGAGTGTGTGTGAGAGAGTTTCAGGCCTAGAAAGGGACTATCTTAATTCCTTTACTGTTCAAAAATGTATGTGGCCTTGCCTTAAAAACATTCAGTGAGGTAGCTTCAACCTCTTCACTGGGCAGGGAATTCCACAGATTCACAACCCTTTGGGTGAAGAAGTTCCTCCTGACCTCAGTCCTACATCTGCTTCCCTTTATTTTGAGGCAATGCCCTCTAGTCCTAGTTTCACCTGCTAGCGGAAACAACCACCCTGCCTCCACCTTATCTATTCCCTTCATAATCTTATATGTTTCTATAAGATCTTCCCTCATTCTTCTGAATTCCAATGAGTATAAGCCCAGTCTACTCAGTCTCTCCTCATAATCCAACCCTCTCAACTCTGGAATCAACCGAGTGAATCTCCTCTGCACCCCCTCCAGTGCTAGTATATCTCTTCTCAAGTAAGGAGACCAAAACTGCACACAGTACTCCAGGTGTGGCCTCACCAGGACCCTATACAGCTGCAGCATAGCCTCCCTGTTTTTAAACTCCATCCCTCTAGCAATGGCAGACAAAATTCCATTTGCCTTTTAAATCACCTGCTGCACCTGCAATCCTACTCTTAGCGATTCATGCACAAGGACACCCAAGTCTCTCTGCACAGCAGCGTGCTGCAATTTTTTACCATTTAAAACATAGTCCATTTTGCTGTTATTCCTACCAAAATGGATGACCTCACACTTATCAACATTGTACTCCATCTGCCAGACCTTTGCCCACTTACTTAGACTATCTATATCCCTCTACAGACTTTCAGTGTCTTGTGCACACTTTGCTCTACCACTCATCTTAGTGTCATCTGCAAATTTTGACATACCACACTTAGTCCCCAATTCCAAATCACCTATGTAAATTGTAAACAATTGCGGTCCCAACACTGATCCCTGAGGCACACCACTAGCCACTGACCGCCAACCAGAAAAACACCCATTTACCCCTACTCTTTGCTTTCTACTGGTCAACCGGTAGAATCCATTGTCAATTGTTGGAAAAACCCATCTGGTTCATTAATGTCCTTTTAGGGAAGGAAACTACCATCCTTACCTGGTCTGGCCTACATGTGACTCCAGACCCACAGCAATGTGGTTGACTCTTAACTGCCCCGTGGGCAATTAGAGATGGGCAATAAATGCTGCCTAGCCAGCGACGCCCTCATCCTGTGAATAAATTTTTAAAAAGTTATCTGTGCTGAGAAGTGGCAAGTAACATTTACACCGTACAGTTACCAGGTGACTATCCAACAGGAGACAAGCTAATGACCATCTCTTGACGTTCAATGGTGTTACCATCACTGAATCCCCACTATCGACATCCTGGCGGTTACCATTCACCAGAAACTCAATGGGACTCGCCACATAAACACAGTGGCTACAAGAGCAGGTCAGAGGCTGGGAATACTGCGGCGAGTAACTCACATCCTGACTCCCCAAAGCTTGTCCACCATCTACAAGGCACAAGTCAGGAGTGCGATAGAATACTCCCCACTTTCCTGGATGGGTGCAGCTCCAATAACACTCAAGGAGCCTAAAACCTGTGGGAGTATTCCCGCTAATTTATGTTTCCTCTGTGTGGGGCAGTGACTCCTGGAGCGGGAGGTTGCCGTTGGAAATGGCAGTGGCAGGCTGAACACCATGTGCAGATGCTCAGAGTGGCTGCACACACAGCTTAGAGATAATGTGTTGGTGTGGCATCATGCCAACATCATTGCATTAGGAATTCAGGGTGCCCAGCCTAATGTTCTCAGGACATGGTTTTGATTCCTACGCTAGCAATGACAGATGGTGAAATTTGAATTTAATAAAAATCCAGCATGATAAAGCTAACAATGTACCCAAAGTATATTGTTATAAAAACCCATCTGGTTCACTAACATCCTTTCGGGAAAGTGATCTGCTATTCTTATCTGGTCTGGCCTACATGTGACTCCAAAGTGGTTGACTCCTAACTGCCCTCAGGGCAATTTGCAGTGGCAATAGTGTATACAATCTACAAGTCCTGGAATACCTTACAGTGGGAAGGATGTGATTGCACTAGTAGGGGAGCAGAGGAGATTCACCAGGATGTTGCCTGGGATGGAGCATTTTGTCTGTGAGGAGAAGCTGCATAAACTCAGGTTGAGGACAGTGTTGTCGGGAGCCCAGAGAACATCAATTCTGGTTATTGGCTTGTACAGAGAGCAGAAGGGTGCAGAGGAGATTTACCAGGATGCTGCCTGGACTGGAAGGCAGGTCTTATGAGGAAAGGTTGAGGGAGCTAGGGCTTTTCTCATTGGAGCGAAGAAGGATGAGAGGTGACTTGATAGAGGTGTACAAGATGATGAGAAGCATAGATAGAGTGGACAGCCAGAGACTTTTTCCCAGGGTGGAAATGACTATTACAAGGGGGCATAATTTTAAGGTAATTGGAGGAAGGTACAGGGGAGATGTCAGAGGTAGGTTCTTCACACGGAGAGCACTGCAGACACTGGAGATCTGAAACAAACAAAGACAGAAATTGCTGGAGAAACTCAGCAGGTCTGGCAACATCTGTGAAGACAGAAACAGAGTTAACATTTCAGATCCAGTGACCCTTCCTTATTACTGAAATCCTCTTCAAGGGTTCTGAAGAAGGAACACTGGACTTGAATTCTTTGAGGAGATAATGAGCAAGTTAGACAAAGGAGAGCCAGTGGTCTGATCTATTTAGATTTCCAGGCAGCCTTTGACAAGGTGCCACACAGGAGCCTGCCAAATAGGATAAGAGCCCATGGTGTTAGGGGTAAAATACTGGCATGGACAGAGGATTTGCTGACTCGCAGAAGGCAAAGAGTGAGGGTAAAGGGGTCTTTTTCAGGAATGGCAGCTTCAAGAGCAGAGATGTATTGCTGAAGCTGTATAAGGCTCTGGTCAGACTGCATTTAGAACATTGTGAGTAGTTTTGAGTCATATCTCTAAGGAAGGATGTGCTGAAATTTGAGGGGGTCCAGAGGAGATTTACAAGAATGATTCTGGGAATGAAGGGCTTGTCACATGAGGAGCAGTTGAGGGCTCTGGGTCTGTATTCCATGGAGTTTGGAAGGATGGGGAGGGCAATCTGATTGAAACTTACAGAATACCAAGAGGCCTGAATGGAATGGACATGGAGAAGATGTTTATTCCAGTAGGAGAGGCTAGAACCCAAGGGCGCAGCCTCAGAGTGAAGGGACAACCCTTCCAAATTGAGATGAGGAGGAATTTTTTTAGCCAGAGGTTGGTGAATCTGTGGAACTCATCGCTGCAGAAGGGTTCAGAAGCCAAGTCATTGGATGTATTGAAGACATTAAAAAAGAGATAGATAGGTAAAAATCAAAAGAACTGCAGATGCTGTAAATCAGGAACAAAAACAAAGTTGCTGGAAAAGCTCAGCAGGTCTGGCAGCATCTGTGGAGGAGAAAACAGAGTTAACGTTTTGGGTCTGGTGAGTTCTGAGGAAGGGTCACTGGACCCTAAATGTTAACAGAGATAGACAGGCTCTTGATTATTCAGGGAATCAAGGATTACAGGGAGAAGGCAGGAGAATGGGGTTGAGAAATATATCAGCCATGATTGAATGGTGGAACAGACTCAATGGGCTGAACAGCCTAATTCTGCCCCTATATCTGACGGTCTCATGGAAATGTCAACTCTGTTTTCTCTGTCCACGGATGCTGCCAGACCTGCTGAGTTCCTCCAACAATTTGTTTTGTTGCTTTCCTGAGTGTTTTACACAGGCTAGGAGTGCAGGGCGAGGAAAGCCGTGGGCGGAGGGGTGTGGGGAGGGGGAAGGAGACCATGCTTGGGGTGGGGGGGGTTTTCAAACCCTTTGGGGGGGGGGGGGGGGGGGGGGGGGGGGGATGGGAGAGTGGAGGAAGCAGGCCATCCGTGGAGGGGTTTGTAAGCTCAGGCTGACAAGTTTGAATGGGGAGGAGTGGGTTGGGGGTTTTGGGGGGGAAATCCCTGGGGCTGCCAGACCCTCTCCCAAAGCTGGGCTCTGTCTGATAGATACAATGGTCAGTCAATCAAACCCTTCCCCGCAAACCTATTGGCCCGGGCTGGGGCAGGGGCCTTGCTGTGATTGGAGGAGGTCGCTGCCATTCAGGGAGACCCCGCCTCCCCCGGGGGTTTGTATCCATTTTTGTTGCAGTTTCAGCTGGAAGTTCTGTTCAGGAAGTCCCCTGCACATTGGCTGTGTCATAGAGTATCCTCATCCTGAGTTTGTTTTTAAATATATATAAGTCCCCCCCGCCAACCCCTATATATCCAAAAGGCTTGTGTGAGCGATTCTTAATGCATTCACTCTTCTGGGGGGGGGG
>NC_063354.1:7604370-7606568 GCF_021869965.1 Rhincodon typus
TGGTGTTGCGAGGCAGCAGGGCTAACCACCGAGCCACCGTGCTGCCTTAAACTCAAGGAACATAAGCAGAGTCTTTTCCATGTTTCTGGATAGATAGCATTTTGAAATATTGGGGAGTTGAGGAGCTGAGTCAAAAGAGGCATTGAGGCCTGGGGCAGATGTGCCCCCCACAAACTTGGTGAGGTTGGCCCGAGAGGCTGTATATCCTTTGGTGCAGGACATCACATCCTAGCGACTTGTCTGCCTTTAGTCCAAATCGTTTGTGAAATACTTTGTCCCTTGTAATGGGAAAAGGGCAGGAAAATGGTGTTGAGGATCAACAGATCTGCCGTGATTTCATGGAGTGGCAGAGCAGATTTCATGGGCTGAATGGCCTGCTTCTGCTCCTATCTCTCATGGTCACTGGTCAATGCAACCAAAGGTATTTGGGGTGGGGATGTTGGGGGTTTCCAGGGACAGGGGGAAGTTGAATATGTTGTACTGCCTTCTTGTCTTGGGACAGGAGGAGCATCATTCTGAAGTTCCTCTTTGGTGATGAAGCATGGTGTAGGGGTATTGTCCATGGTTGGCATGAAGGTGTCAGTGGAAGCCGCTGAAGGGATTTTTCCTGTTCTGTGCAGTCTTTAAACACTCCAGTCCATAAAAAGACAAAATCGCAGCAGGGAAACCAAACAAGATAAAACGTGACCGTCTGCCCCATTGTCCAACTCTCACAGCGAGGCCAGTTCTGCACAATCCTTCATTCCAATCTGATGGCACGCCTCACGATATATGAGGTGCTTGAGCACGTGCAGAGGAGATTTACTGGACTGACACCAAGGGCAATGGGGAACCTCGCATGCTTGGAAAGATCAGAGAAGCTGGGAGTTGAGAAGCTGAAGGGAAAGGTTTATCAGAGTCGTTCAAAATGACACGTGGCTCTGATCAGAACAGCTCAGAGAAACTTGTTTCCACTGGCAGAATGGTCAGTAACCAGAGAATTTTAAAATGCCCTGGGGAAGCGAGGGGGAAAGATGAGAACTCATGTAGTGAATTACTGCAATCATGAGAATGCTGCTTGAAATAGTAGAGTAGGTCCATGGAGTAGATTTCCAAAAAAAAAAAGTCCTGGACGACTTTCTGAAAGGACAAACTTTGCAAGGGAAAGGAGAGAAGAATGGGACCAACAGTTTCCAGTCCTTCCAAAGTGACTGCACAGAGCTGAATGACCAGCTTGCATATTATAATATGAATTACATCAATTCCCCATGTATTTCAGTCAGAATCAAATAGATACAATAGTCTTTTCCCCCTCTGGTAGTCTGAAGTACTATCAAGATTCTGAAGGGTGTTCTCATGCAGGAAGATGGGTCTGCTGATTGCTAAATAATATGCCCTCGCTCTTTTATGAATTAGCACAGATGCAAAACCATTTTAAATATTTCTGGCTGAGGGGTTTCTACTACTGCTTCATTATCCCTTCATAAAAAGGAGCAAAATGCTCGACTCAATGCTCATTTAAACTGATCGTCACCTGAAGCATTTCACATCAGAGAGCAATTTAATGACGCCATTGCTGACTGTCAGTGATAAAGGGCAATCAAGATTTTCTCTTCAAAATATCATTGATACAGGCAATTTTCTCAATATAAACTATTTAAGTCCCTCTTTTATTGGATCACTATTAGCTACATAACAGCCACTAGAAAATTCACAGATTAGACTATCAACAGCTTTCTACTTAGTAATCAATTACCCTTTTAATTGCTTTTATCTTGTAGTTTTACAGTTATCCACAGATCCTAATTAATCTCACTCAATACAAAACAGAAAACTCTTAGTTTTGATCACATCAGGAAAAGTCCCAACTTTTCAGATATTGGCCCAGGAATTCATGTAATCAACTAATGTACAGCAATTAGAGTCATAGAGCTGTACAGCTTGGAAACAGACACTTTGGTCCAACTTGTCCATGCTGAACAGATATCCTAAATCAATCTAGTTCCATTTGCCAGCATTCGGCCCACATCCCTTCTTCAGAAATGGGGGAGGGGAAGGGAGTTCTGAAATAAATAGGGAGAAAGGGGGAGGCGGATAGAAGATGGATAAAGGAGAAGATAGGTGGAGAGGAGACAGACAGGTCAAAGAGGCGGGGGTGGAGCCAGTAAAGGTGAGTGTAGGTGGGGAGTTAGGGAGGGGATAGGTCAGTCCAGGGAGGA
>NC_063354.1:7606668-7617803 GCF_021869965.1 Rhincodon typus
CCAGTCTCAGACTGATCTCTTTTCTCACTGTCTCCCTGGGTCCCACCTTTTGTCCTTAGTAGTTTAAATCCTCCCGAGCAGCTCTAGCAAATCTCCCGCCAATATATTAGTCCCCTTTCCAACTCGGGTGCAATCCGTCCTTCTTATACAGATCACTTCTACCCCTGAAGAGATTTCAATGATCCAAAAATGTGAATCCTTCTCCCCTGCACCAGCTTCTCAGCCACACCTTCATCTGCTCTATCCTCCTATTCCTACTCTCGCTAATTCATGGCACTGGGAATAATCCAGATATTACTACCCTTGAGGACCTCCTTTTTACATTCCTGCCTAAGTTCCTATATACTCTCCTCAGCATCTTCTCCTTTTCTTTTCCTATGTCATTAGTTCTAATGTGTACAATAACCTCCTGCTGGTTCCCATTCTCTTTTGAGAATATTCTGCACCCTCTCTGAGATCTCCTCAATCCTTGCTCCAGGGAGGCAACACACCGTTCTGATATCTCCCTGTCAGCCACAGAAACGTTTGTCTGTGCCTCTGACTAGAGTGTCCCCTGTCACAATCGATCGCTTGGAACCTGACGTACTCCTTGTTACAAAGGAATTAATGCAGATTTCATACCACACAACCTGATGGCAGGTATTCTCAATGTAAAAACTCACCACTTTGACCAAGCTTTTTCAATCGCCTCCCTTAATATCTCTTTCATTAAATTCAACTTACTTTTTTCTCAAGGCTGTGCTCTTGTGAAGTATCTTGGGCCATTTTGATCTGATAAGGAAGTCATATGAATGCGAGTTGTTGTTGGCTGGAGCCTGGGCCAGCTCCTCTCTCTCTATCTTGTCACACTGATGGAGGGAGGGAGGGAGAGAGAGAGACAGACATTCCCTCCTGCAATGCGGCAGTTAGATCACAGGCACAGCTCTGCTCCTGCTCTCCTGGCTGTGATGACCAGGTTGGGTGCTATTTCAATGCAGTGAACCTGCACCCAGTTAGAATCAGCTTGTGACTGCTCCTCATATGCCCCAGCTCCCAGGGGTGAAAGGTCAGTTTGTTAAATCACAGCCACATTGATCCGAAACTAGAACTGGGCTTCCCAAACTGGGAGATCACGAGCTCAGAGGCTGGGAATGTGGAGCTCTGATGGAGTTATGATAGCTGTACCCCTCTTCCCTCCCATCCCCACTCTGCCACACTCCCTACCCCACCTCCATAGGTCTCATAATCACTTTAAAGCCTCAAAAATGAGGTCATATTGGGAAAATGTTTGGGAAATGCTGAATGTCCAAGATGTCTCAGGTGCTACATGGCACCACCAGCAGAGGGAGCAGTTGCACCACATAATTAAGTGGTTTTCCAGCACAGCCAGTTGTTGCAGACTGTCTCTGATCAATCATTTCTGGCAGAGTTTAAAGTACCCAATATCTGTATAAAATAGATAACTGCTCCGGGAAAAGCAGTTACCTTGACCACCAATGAACACAAGCACTTTCAGAATTACATTCAAAGGCTGTTTTAAAGGAAGAACACACATTGGTTTAAGAGCCTTTAACAGCAATGGGACAGCAAGGTTAATCGTCTCCCCTGTACAGACCCTGCTAGGACACAGAATGAGAAAGCCAACTTTCACACTGCAAGTTCCTATAACTAACACCTGCCAGGTTGACTTTTATCTGTGTTTTGTACACATTTAGGAACACAAGTAGGCCATTCAGCCCATCACACTATCTCTGCCATTTACTGTGATCATGACTGATCGAACACTTCACTGTTTTCTACCCCACACTGTCTCCTTAATCCTTTACGCTTTTCATAATCAAAGAACTATCAACCTCTACTCTAAGTATATTCAAAGACTGAACTTCCACAGCCCTCTAGAGTACACAATTCCAAAGATTCACAGTCCTCTGTGGAAATAAAATTCTCCTCATCTCAGCCCTAAATGGCATTCCCCCTTATTTTGAAATGACATGTATTGTATGTTCACATATGTCATACGTGTGTTCAGTGTTCATGTGTGGTCAGATGGCCAGCAGGAGAAATGGCTGCAAGACTGGTTAAGAGCTACAATGAAGCATGCTGGGAATTTTGGTCAAGTTAGTTTAAACTCTGACCTCGGTTAAAGCTGCAGCCAGGACATGCAGCTTCCTGTGCTTACCAAATAAATCAAATGTCATGGGCATCTCGAGACATACTGTCACCACACCATCCTATATGGAACATAGACTGTCACTGTTTATGATTTAGAGTAAACATTTGGGAATTGCTTACCAGTAAGATTGCATTGTTTGGGATCGAACAATGTGATCACACTTTGATCAATTCATTGGTCGAGTGCCGGAGAACTTTCTGGAAACCGAGAACATTTCGAGATAAGTTAACAGAACAAAGGATATTCTCAGGAGAAGCCTTCAAGACCAACATTTATGAAGTATGGGCTGTGGAGTTACCTTCAGAGAAGAGAAAGAACCATGGGGTGAAACCTACACAGAGAACAAAGTTGGCCACAGTTATAGTCATAGCATGATAGAGATGTACAGCGTGGAAACAGACCCTTCAGTCCATCTCATCCATGCCGACCGGATCTCCTAAATTAATCTACTCCCATTTGCCTCATATCCCTGTAAACCCTACCTATTCATATACCCATCTGGATGCCTTTTAAATGTAATTGTACCAGCCTCCACCACTTCCTCTGGCACTTCATTCCATACACACACCACCCTCTGTGTGAAAAAGTTGCCCATTGGGATCCCTTTCAAATCTTTCCCCTCTCACCTTAAACCTATGCCCTCTAGTTTTGGAATCCCCTACCTGGAGAAAAGACCTTGGCTATTCATCCTATCCACTCCCCTCATGACTTTATAAACCTCTATAAGGTCACCCCTCAGCTTCGTACACTCCAGGGAAAATAGCCCCAGACTATTCAGCCTCTCCTTATAGCTCAGTCTCTCCAAACCCAGCAACATCACCCCAATCGGGATAGTGTTTGATTCAAGCCAAACGCATGGATCTAGAGTTAAATGTGGACTAAGTGAAGCTAAATGTAGTGAGTTAAATTTGATGTCAAGTTAGATGAAATAAAAAGTAAATGTTGCAACAAATAAATGTTTTATATTGAGTATTATACTTAAAGAGTTAAAATACAGGAAGGTTTGTTTAATTAAAGTCTGTGTCAGTTCCCTGCCTTTCATCTGTCACACAAGGGAAGAATACCTGTGTTAAAGGTTAGATTACTCTTTCTACCACAACACACGTGTCTACTGTCTCCAGCATCCAGGTGCCTGCTCGCATTCTGCACAATCTCCCTACTCCACCTCCACCTCAGCTCATCTGAATGATTTTGAAAGGAGGTGGATGCCCCCGGACACAGCAGTAGTGCCCGGAGAGAAGACGCACAGAAACCAGGGACAAGCAGAGAGAAAGTGAAGAAAGAACATTGCAGCGAGAGCAGAAATTAGATGGAGGAAGAAGTAAAGCAGAGCTGACTGGGAGCACAATGTGAAGGATGTGTGTCACTGCAATGAGTGACTAATAACGCTGTATGAGCTCTAGGCACCAGTCTCCTTATGGGGTAACAATGTAGCTGTTATAACAGAGAGCTATCTTAAACATAGGCAGGAGTGGAAACCATATATTCCTGGCTATTTAGGAAGAAAAAGGAAGGGAATTAGAAGGCAGGGAGGAGGAAGCAGGCAGATGCCTGTCTTACAATTCTATTGAAGGAGCATTTAAAGACTGAATCCATCTGGTTTGTATTAAGGAACTGAAATGAAACTGTTACATTTCTGGGTGTTCACCATAGATTCCCACACAGTGAGAAGGAGAGAGAGGAACAAATCTGTTAGTAAATTTCTTAAAAAGATGCAAATCATAATCTACGAATAATAAGTGACTTCAATCACTCTAATATAGACGGGGAAGACACAGAGTAAAGGATAAAAAGGGCGAAGAATTGAAAGAGAAATATACACGGGAGAACTTTTTTTCTCACTGTGGAAGGAAGCATCACTGGATCCAGTTCTGGAAAATGAAGAAGACCATATTTGTGTTGCAGTGGGACAGTGTGTGGGCAACACAATATGATCAGGTTTAAGGCAGTTACAGAGAGGGAGGAAAAACATCAACGGAGGTAATATCCAATTGGAAGTGAGTCAATTTCATGCATTTTGAGAAGGGATTTAGGACAGTTGGACCAGAAATGAAATTAGCCCAGCAAAGGATAAAAAAGCAATAGCAAGCCTTCAAGCCAAAGCAATTCCCAGAAGGAAAAAAAACTGAAGCACCTAAAGCTAGAGCTCCCCGGATCACAAAGAAAAAGCAGTTAAAATAATTTAATATCTGGTACAGATTATGATCCAAAACCAATCTGCACGGTCATACTGAAGCGTAACAGAAAAGCAAAGAGACAGTATGAGGAAAATTTGGAAAGAAACCTAAAATGGAATGCAAAAATATTTTACGAGAAAAAGCAAACAGATAGTTAAAGGAAGGATGGGAGGAATTAGGGACCAAAAATTACATTGTTTTGTGGGGATGGAGAACATGATTGAGGTATTGAGTGAGTACTTTGATTCTGCCTTTACTAAAGAAGTGATTGAAGTCAGCATAGGGGAGAGAGTTGAAACATTGAATATGATTTTAAAAAAACAGAAAAGAGGCACTAAATAGGTTGGCATTACTCAAAGTTGGCAAGTTACCTGGTCCAGTCAGGCGAATCCTTAGATTGCTGAGGGGAGCTGGGATGGAAATAGCAGAAGCTGTGACTATAATCCTCATTTCATATTGGACTGGTGTCAGAGGTTTGAAGGACTGGAAGTGTTACACCCCATTTAGAAAAGGGGGAGAGGGATAAACCTGATAACTACATGGCAATCGGCCTAATGTTTAATGATGAGAAAACTATGAAAACTCTGTCAAGGATAAAATTAATTCTCACTTAGAGAAGCCTGGATTAGTAACAGACAGATTTGTTAAAAACAGAACGCTGACTAACCCAACTGAAATGACACAGAGGACTGATGAAAAAGACATGTTCAAAATAGAAATGTAATATTAAAAGGCCATTGGAGTTTGGAAGAATGAAAGGTAATCTCATTCAAACATATATCTCATTGAAGTATAATGTAGTAGAATAGTATAATAATAGTATAATGTAGGGTATGCAGGATAGTTTGATCTTAGTAGGATGATAGGTCGGCACAACATCGTGGCCTGAAGGGCCTGTACTGTGCTGTACTGTTCTATGTTCTATGTATATCAGATTCTTAAGGGCCTTGACTGGGTAAATGCTGAGAGGTTGTTTCTCCTCATGGGAGAGTCTAGGACTGGAGGGGCATTGTCTCAAAATAAAAGGGTGTCAATTCAAGTCTGAAATGAGGAGGAATTCCTTCTCTCTAAGGATTGTGAGTCTTTGGAACTTCTTGTCACAGAGAGTTGTGGGGGCAGAGTCCTTGTGTATATTGAAGGCTGAGATGGATTTTTGATCAGTCAGGAATCAAGGGCTGTGGGGCATGGGCAGGAAAGCGGACTTGAGGAATGTCAGATCAGCCATGATCTGAGTGAATGGTGGAGCAGGGTTGAGGGGCCGAATGGCCTACTCCTGTTCACATTTCTAACGCTGTAATGGACAGTGGTAACCTGGGCTTGCAATTGGTCATTAGGGATAGAAAGCAGAATGTGGTGGTAAACCGGTTTTTATAAGCAGAGAGAGAAACATGGAATGGAACAAACACAGAGAATGCTGGAGACACACAGCAGACCTGGTAGCATCTGGAGAGAGAAAAACAGAGTTAATGTTTCGAATCAAATATGGTTCTTCTTCAGAGTGAAAGGGAGCAAGGAATGAGTTTCTCAGTGGGTCATATTAGGATCACTGCTTTTCCTTTGTTACATCCAAATTACTGTGGGCTAGGAATCTCAATGTTGAAGTTTGCAGATGATTACAGCATAGTAAATAGCAGAGACGTCAGGAGGATATACTGGTCTGGATACATGGGCCAACACGTAGCAGATGCAGTTTAATGCAAGTGATTGTGAAGTGATGCACTTTCGCAGAAATCACATCAAAAGGTAGCAGAACCTGCAAGCTGTGATGTTAAAGAGATGCAAGAGTAGAGGAATTTAACAAGGTCAGAAACCTTCAAAGGGTCAAATTAATAGGACAGTTTAGAAAGTGCATGGACACTTCGGTTTTTTTAAAAAAGAGGAGCATGGAATACAAAACAAGAGAATCTTTTACATCCCAGTCTCCAGTTTTTGAGAAGATGTGTAGCTCGGGTTGTGGATGAGTTTGTAGACATGCTCACTGAGCCAGTGGGTTTGAGTATAGATGTTTTGTCACCCTGCTAGGTAACATTGTCAGTGCGGCTCTGGTGAA
This sequence comes from Rhincodon typus, assembly GCF_021869965.1. Lineage (NCBI taxonomy): Eukaryota > Metazoa > Chordata > Chondrichthyes > Orectolobiformes > Rhincodontidae > Rhincodon > Rhincodon typus. The sequence goes on from NC_063354.1 coordinate 7,613,048, forward strand.
GCGTTGGTGTTCCGTCCCGCTTGTTATTTATATGGTATTATTTCCGGTTCTGTTTTTCAGTGGTTTGTATATCGGGTCCAGTTCAATGTGTTTGTTGATGGAGTTCCGGTTAGAATGCCAGGCCTCCAGGAATTCCCTGGCATGTCTCTGTTTGGTTTGTGCTTTTATGGATGCGTTGTCCCAGTCTAATTTGTGTCTTTCTTTGTCCGTGTGTACTGAGGCCAGTGAGAATATGTCGTGTCTTTTGGTGGCTAGTTGGTGTTTGTGTATCCTTTATTGTCAGTATTCTTCCAGTGTGTCTCTCAGTTCTTGCATGGTATTTTGTATATTGCATTAGTTTTATTGGTTGAGGGTATGGGATCCTTTACGTTCATGAGTAGCTGTTGCAGGGTGGTTGTTGATTTGTAGGGTAGCCTGATACCTTGGACTCCAACTCAACTGACCAAGAATGGGCAACCACACTGGAACAAGCCATCAGCATACAACAACAGAGGACCAGAACAAAGAAAAGAATCGCCCTGCAAGATAAAATGTCCAAACTCACTCACAACAATGACATGGACAACACAGAAACATGGATCAAGAACATCTCATACCGACCACTTACAGACATTGAGAAGACCATCCTAGTACACAGACTGAATTATAACTACAGAGATGCCTGGCTGCACTGGAATCAACACTAAAGAGCAACGGACTCACAGAGGAAATACAACAGACCACCACACAGACGATAGTCCCAACACTGAGCAGAAAAGGTAAGTGGAACACATTCAACACAGAAGAGAAGAAATTCCTGGAAAGACTCAAGAAAGACAGAAACATTGTAATCTTACTGGTGGACAAAGGACGCGCAATCCTTAATAGAGCCCAATACATTGAGAAAGCTAACACACTACTAGCAGATACTGACACATACCAACAGATGGTGATAGACCCAACACCACAGTGCGGGAACCGGATCACAACAACCCTGAAGCAATTACACAACTCAGGAGATATCAGCAAGACAGACAACAAAAAAATGAAGCCAGAGGGATCCAACACACCCTGATTCTATGGACTCCCCAAGGTACACAAGCCAGGGGTACCCCTCAGACCCATTGCCTCACTACCAGGCACACCAACATATAGACTAGCCAAAGAACTACAATGGAAACTGAAGTACTTAGTTGACAACACTACCCACTCCATCCACTCCTCCCGAGAATTCCTCAACATCATCAAGGACACTGGGATAGAAGAGCATGAGATAATGATATCCTTTGAGGTAACAGCACTATTTACCTCCATGAACATCGATCTGGCCAAAGAGACAATTGTCACGCTGCTGGATGAATCAGGAAGGCAGGCACCCCATGACACCAACAGCATCAACAAGGACAGCCCCTGAAACTTCTGGATCTGTGCCTCACAACCCACTTCCCCTTCAACAACCGTATATTCAAACAAATCAACGGACCACCAGTGGGATCCCCAATATCAGGACTGATTGCAGAAGCGGTAATCTAAAGGTTAGAATAGACAGTGCTCCCCACTATCCAACCCCAAACTCTGGGTCCGATTATGTAGATGACACCTTCATGATTATCAAACACACAAGACTAGAAGAAACCCACCAACACACAAACAACATTCTTAATGGAATAACATTCACAAAAGAAGAGAACAACAACTGACTACCCTTCCTGGACCTAATGGTGGAACATAAGAACAACGGGGAACTCCAGACGAGCATACACAGACAACACAGACCAGATACTTAATTACACCAGCAACCACCCCAACACCCATAGGACACAACACACTGCACTAACCTGGAACTGTGCAAAACAGAACAGGAGCAGCTACACAGAGTTTTTAAAAGGAATGGATACTCAAAAAGTACAATCTGCTGTTACCTCTGCAACACACCACAATAAGAAGAGACAACATGGTTAGACACACTAGTCACCCTCCCATACAGAGATGACCACAAGATACTCAGACCCCTAGGTATCAGGGTAGTCCACAAACCAACAACCATCCTGTGACAGCTACTGATATACAAACTGAGAAACAGAATCAGAGGTAATGGCAACCACCCCAGCAAACTGAGGCATATAAATAACAAGTGGGACAGAACACTAACGCTTCACCGGAGACGCACTGACAATGTTACCTAGCAGGGTGACAAAATGTCTATAATCAAACCCATCGGCTCGATGAGCAAATCTACAACCTCATCCCAGTCTCCAGCTAGTGTCCAGTTCTGGGAATCACAGATACTGACATCACACCACTTAGCCCTGTCTAAACCACTGTTTAACCTGAACGCTGCTCCTCTCATATACTGTCTATTCCCTTGTACTCTGACTCCAGCAACCTCCCCACCCCCAATCTGAGCACTTAGCACCAAAAGTGTCTCCCTGAAGGGTAAATGCCTCTCCAATGAACATCACCACCTGCGAGAGATGTTCGGAGTCATACACCCCCCTGACTTGGGGGAAATATATCGCTCAGTGAGTCAAAATCCAGGGACTCCCTCCCCTCAGAGTGTCCCCGCAAAGCTAGCAGAGCAGGTGTTTCAAGAAGATGGTAGGCAGGATAGTGAAGGAGGTGTTTGAAACACTTGCCTTTATTGGTCAGTGCATTGAGTATAGGAGTTGGTAGGTCATTTTGTGGCTGTACAGAACATTGGTTAGACCACTTTTGGAATACTGCATTCAATACTGGTCTCCCTGCTGTAGCAGAGATGTTGTGAAACTTCAAAGGATTCAGAAAAGAAATACAAGGATGTTGCTGGGCTTGAAGGGTTTGAGCTATAGGGAGAGATTGAATAGGCTGGAGCTATTTTCCCTGGAAGGTCAGGGGCTGAGGGATGACCTTACAGATGTTCATAAAATCATGAGGGGCATAAATAAGGTAAATAGCCAAGGTCTTTTCCCTAGGGTAAGGGATTCCAAAACCAGGAGGGCGTAAGGTTAAGGTGAGAGGGGAAAAGATACAAAAGGGACCTAAGGGGCAACATGTTCATGCAGAGGGTGGTGCATGTGTGGAATGAGCTAACTCAGGAATTGGTGGAAGCTGGTACAGTTACAGCTTATAAAAGGCATCTGGATGGGTGTATGAATAGGAAGCGTCGAGAGGGATAGGGACCAAATGCAGGCAACTAGATTAATTTAGGATATCAGGTCGGCATGGATGAGATGGACCGAAGGGTCTGTTTCCGTGCTGTACAATTCTATATCTCCAAGTGACCATCTTCTGAAGGGGTAATTACTAATGGGTAATAAATGCTGACTTTGTCAGTGATCGCTCCCTAACTGGGTGTAGAGAGTCCCTGGATGGTTCCGCATTGGTGCACAGTGTAAAGGGGGCGTGTGATGTGACGGAGGGATGGGGGTATTTAAAAGGAGCTGGAGATGGTCCCTTTCCCATTCGGAGCCTCTGCCGCCAGTTTCACTGAAATACAAAGATGCCAGCCCTGGAGAGCTCACTGAAACTGGCAGCGCTCAGTATGCTGCTGGCCAGTTTGCTGCCCGGCCCCGGGCAAGCCTGGTACAAGCAGGCAGCCGGACCCACCTACTACTCGGTCGGCAGAGCCTCCGGGCTCCTATCCGGCATCCGCCGCTCGCCCTACATCCGCAGATCGGAGCCCAGCCCGGGGCCAGAGGCGGCAGGGAACGGCGTGGAGCCGGAGCAGGGCAGTCAGCACCGGGCCCCCGCCCTCATCAAAACCATGGTGAGTGGTGGGAGAAGAGATGTGAGGAGGATAGGGACAGGGAGAGGGAGAGAGGGAGAGGTGGAGAGATGGACAGGGACAGGGAGAGGTGGACAGATGGACAGGGAGAGGGAGAGACGGAGAGGTGGAGAGATGGACACGGAGAGGGAGAGAGGAAGAGAGGGAGAGGGAGAAGTGGACAGGGAGAGGGAGAAGTGGAGAGATGGACACGGAGAGGGGGGGGGGGGGGGGGCGGGGGGGGGGAGGGAGGAAGGGATGGAGAGGGAGAGGGAGAGGTGGACGGGGAGAGGTAGACAGGGAGAGGTGGACAGGGAGAGGGGGAGAGGAAGAAACGCAGAGGAAGAGATGCAGAGGAAGAGAGATGGAGAGAGAGGGAGAGATGGAGAGGAAGAGAGATGGACAGGGATAGGGAGAGGGGGAGATGGAGAGGGAGAGATGGATGGGGAAGATGGACGGAGAGGGGGAGAGAAGTGAGAAGGATGGAGGGAGGGATAGAGGGATGGGGGAGAGAGGGATATGGAGAAAGTACAAGAGGGAGAACGGAGGGAAGAGGATGAATAGGGAAATAGAGTGGGACAGGGAAGGGGAGAATGAAAGACGGTGGGAAGGGAGGACAGGAAGGAGAGAGTGGAATAGATCGACTTTGGGAGAAGGAGTGGGGGGAGGAGGAGGGAGAGACAGGGGAGTTGGAGGATAAAAGGTGTGGGGTGGGGAGAGACAGGAGAGAAACTCGGATAGACAGGAGGAGGAAAGTGTGGAGTAGGGAGAGAGGGAGGAGATGAGGGAAGGCGAAGAGAATGTGGGATAGGGAAGAGAGAGGGATGGGTCAGGGAGGATAACAGGACAGGGAGAAGAGGTGGTGGGGAGAAGGGTGGGGGGAAGGTGAAATGGGGGAGGAGAGAGGGGAAACAGGGAACGGGAGATTCCCAGAGAACACACAGAGGGGTAAAGGGTGAGGAGGTGTGGTGAGGACAGAAGGTGTCACACTGACAGGGAAACAGTGAAAGTCTAAAACAGATAAGGAGGTGGTTG
>NC_063354.1:7617903-7618390 GCF_021869965.1 Rhincodon typus
TGAGAAAACAGCCGTGACAATACTCACCGAGGGGGCACAGAAAGACTCCACGGGAGAAATCTAGAGCAGATTCCTTCGAACAGAACTGCATCAAAATGTAACTTTAAACTAATATTATAGACTGTAATGCTGTAGGAAGGCTGTTATTAAGAATGGGGTTACATTTCAGGTTGAACCTTCGCTGTGAAAGCTGGAATGTGTTCCGTATTGGTGCTGGAAGAGGACAGGCTGGCTATAGGACCGCACGGGAGATGCTCAGTGAGGGTTTGCTAAAGGCTGAGAGAGCAATGCAAACTCTGATCTCTGTAACCAACCCCACCCCTCCTCCTGCACCTGCCCCAAAATACCAGCCTGTACCCAGCAGGGGGACAGAGAACTGTCAACCTGACCCGGGGGTGAGGGGTACAGTGAAAGTGAGAGAGACAGGAGATGGGGGAAAGTGAGAGAGGGGGAAGTGAGAGGGGGAGGAGGGACAGTAAGGGGGGGG
>NC_063354.1:7623390-7630454 GCF_021869965.1 Rhincodon typus
AGGGGAAGGGGAGGGTGAAGTGTGAGTGAGGAAGGAGTGTGTGCGAGGAGAGGGGGAGGTGGATGGTGTGTGTGAGAGAGAGAGAGGGAGGGTGAGGGAGAGATGGAGAGGGTGAACTGTTTGAACATAGCTGCAGTTCCTGATTTGCAGAGAGGCACAGGTTGAATATTTTGCAATGAGTAAGTTTGCACGCAGGCTCAATGTAGACAGAGACCACAAGGATTACAACCAGAACTGAAATCCCTTTCTCAAAAATATCCTGGCTGGAGGATGGTTTTAAAGTACAACCCTTCACAACACAAACCATCCACACATATCTCTGGCAGTGTTGGTAGAGACATGTTTTAAATCAACCTGTCTAGAGATGTTATTAACAATGAGTGGTGCAGGTGGGACTTGTACCTGGGTTATCTGTCTTAGAGGAAGGGATGCTGCCCCAAGGGCAGTGGAGTTGTAACATTGTCTTATTCTGGTGGTCCTGACCGTTAGGAGATGATGCACAGGGGAGTTCCCAGTTCCGAAGAATAGTCCTATAGGATCTGAAATGCTAACTCTGTGTTCTCTGTCTCCAGAGAGGCTGCCAGACTGGCTGAGTTTCTCCAGCACTTTCTGCTTTTAATAAATGATTGTTGGTGTTTGTGTGTGCATTCATTCCACAGGCTGTCTGCGTGAAGGACATCTCTCCCAACCTGCAGAGCTGTGAACTCATCCAGGATGGTCTGAACACTTTCCAATGCAAGGCTGATGTATATCTGTCGCTGGACTCACAGGACTGTATGAACGCCTGATCCCACTCATTCTCTCGCCCTCAACAGAAACCCCTACAAACTGATCCTGACACTCAGTGTTTCATTACTTTTATCCATTTTGAACAATTTAGAATTGACCCTGAATTTACTGTTAACTCCTAGCTCATGAACCTGTGTTAAAGTACATGAAACTAATTCCTTTGCTGCAGGGCAGTTCCCCAGTGTCTGACTATTTTTGTTAATGATTGATTGCAATATTTAAATACATTTCAGTGAATATGGAGAACCATTGTATAAATGAGCTGTGCGTTGGTGCAATTCTGATGTGTCTGTAACTTAAATGACTTATTAATTATATTTCAGCCTTAAAACGTGTCCTGGCTCCTGTTTGAATGTATGGCATTTGACTGTCCTTTAAATACTTAACAATAACCTACAGGAAAACAGTCCAGGATGAAAAAAGATCTAAACTTGAGAAAAATACAGTAATTTTTAAAAAAATTCTCAATTCTCATATATAGCAAATCATATAAACAGCAGTTAATTTGTAATGAAGGAGGCTTATAGAGGGAAAGTCATAAGTCGTATGACTATTTATACAGAGAATCTTATTACTTTTGTCCCATGTGTGAGAGAGAACATGTGCACGTATGCACCTGTAGGTGTATAAATGTGTACATGTGCACTGTATCTGTATATACACTATAAATATGTGTCCTGCATCTGTTTATGTACACTCTGGGTATTGAATGTGTGTACATCTGCATATACTGTATCTGTTCTGTATCTGGGTGTGCATGTGTTACATTCAGGATGAGAAAAATTAAACAAACACATCCACTCTAAGACAGCGACTATTACTATGTCAAATGCAGGCAACTCTTTTTAAAAATGCATTAAATTTTGGGTCCCTTCATCAAATACAGAAAAGCCACTTCACTGCAGCTGCTCACAAAAGTCTGATAAAACACCATGTAATACATATCGAGGCTGGTCTGGTGGATAATAATGTTCAATTTCCAAAATTGTATACATGAACCAACTTAAAAACCTGAAAATAACAAACACAATTGAACATTTCAGACAAAAGACCAAAAAACATCTCGGGAGACATGAAATGTTTAAGGTGGGAACAGTTCTGTGTTTGTTTAATAAAGGCAAAATATTGCAGATGTTCGAAATCTGACGGAAAGGTAGAGAAACTCAGCAGGTCTGGCAGCATCTTCAGAGAGAGAAACAGAGTTACTGTTTCGTGTGCAATGGGCCTTCTTCACAATGGGCTTTTGTATAGGCAGTGGTCAGAAATAAAACTCTGCAAGTGCCTTAAAATTAATTAAATATTTCACTTCGTCAAAACAGGGCTTCCCCATCACCAACCTGCTTTGTTTCAATGCCTCCCTTATCCTAGCCCACTTCTGATTTCTTCCCCAGTCTTTCAGCCACATTCACTTTGACTTTCTTTGATTGTAACCATCACCTGAATGGGGGTCTCACTATAATCCTTTGTGTCTTCTTCGGCTTTTTTCAAGTCTCTGTACATCTGGAACTAGGAAACAGAGTCTGAGAATTAGGGCCAGACCATTCAGGAGATGTTAGGAAGCACTTCTACACACAAAGGGTGAGAGAGGTCTGGAACTCCCTTCCACAAATGGCAACGGATGCTAGTTCAGTTGTAATTTTAAATCTGAGAAAGATAATGTTTTGTTGAGTAAAGGTATTAAAGGCAGATAAATGGAGTTAGGCTGCTGATCAGCCAGGATCTCACTGAATGCTGGAACAGGCTCAAACGGCTTAAGGGCCTCCATCTATTCCTGTGTTCCCTCAGGTCAACATCTCAAAGTTACCCACACAGATATTTTCTTCTGTTTTTACTGTCAACTCTCTCCTTCCATTGGTACCAGCTACCTTTTCATTCTTCTCTAAAGTGGCAACTGAGACATTCCACTCCTCCAGGCCTCCAGTTTTTAAATCTTCAATCCTTCCAAATTTATCCACCTACCCTAACAGTGATGAGTGCTTGGAAATCCAACATTCATTAGTCCATTCCCACCCTCTCTCAAAACACATACAAACAACTTCTGAAAGGTGGCTGTGGTGGTGGTGGTATTGGGGGGTTTTGTTAGTGGCACAGTGCTGGCTGAGTAACCCAAAGACCACACCATACAGGAGCAGAATTAGGCCATCTGGCTCATCGAGTTTGCTCTGCCATTCAACGAGGGCTGGTATGTTTTTGAAGCCCATTCTCCTGCTTTCTCCAACTAACCCTCTATTCCCTGACTAACCAAGAACCTTTCTATCTCTGTCTTAAATACACACAATGACTTGGCCTCCACAACCCTCTGCAGCAATGAGCTCCACAGATTCACTACCCTCTGGCTAAAGATATTCCACCTCATCTCAGTTCTAAAAGATTGCCTCTTTACTCTGAGGCTATGCAAATGGGTCCTAATCTCTCCTACTGGAGTAAACTTCTTCTCCACGCCCACTCTATCCAGGTCACTCAGTATTTTGTAAGTTTCGGTAAGATTTCTCCTCATCCTTCTAAACTCCATCGAGTATAGACCCAGCGTCGTCAATCGCTCCTGATGTGACAAGTCCATCATCCCCAGAATTATTCCTGTAACACCTTCTCTGGACCCCCTCCATCACCAACAAATCCTCACTTAGATACAGGGGCTCAAAACTGCTCACAATATTCCAAATGCAGTCTGACCAGAGCCTTACACAGCCTCAGCAGTACATCCCTGCTCTTGTATCCCAGTCCTCTTGAAATGAAGGCCGTACCTTGGAGGCACGGGTTCAAATCCTACCACAGCAGCTGGGAGAATTTTAATTCAAACCAATAGAGAGAGTCTGGTAATTGAAAACTGTGGTCATTAGAAACTGATCTGGTTCACTAGGTGCTCCTTCAAGTAAGAGAAACTACTGTCTTTCCCTGGTCTGGCCAGCCTGGGAGCTCTGTCTTGCTATGATGTGGCTGACTGTCTAGCGCCTTCTGAAATGTCAGCTGCGACACATTGTTACAGAAATCATGTTGCCCGTGTACCTATACCACTCTGAATGCAGCGGCTCAAGAAGCCAGCTCACGGACAACTAAGGAGGGTGGCCAATATCTGCTGGTCTTGCAATTATACCTTGAAGAAATATAGGTACCTGGGTGGAAACCAGGTCTAGCTGGGCCTTGGAACAGGTCACTGCCTGAACACAACCAAATCAGATGGTGACAGTCTCAGGATTAGAGGGTAGTACGTAACAGGTCTCGTTAATGTGGTTCTACACCCCACACTCGTCTGCTAAAAAGGAACTGCAGTAAAATAAAAAAAAGTCACCATTGGAGGTGCAGAAGAATAAAGCTTGATTTCCAAGAAGGTTCCATTAAAATTATTTTTGCAAATGAAGAGACCTGACTTTGGAAGGAGGTAGGTTTCACTAGCAGGTTAAAAATATATATATACTACATGCGCACACACACACGCACGCACGCACACACGCACACACAGAAATTCTTTGTAAAGCATGTTCTTTCTATATGTCATAACAGAGGAAGTTGGAAACAAGCTTTAAGGGCCATTATCTACTTTATTCTAAAAATACACCAGTGCAACATTTGTCATTCAATATTAACAATACAACAAAATATATCGAGACACAGCTTTTCCATAACATACTGAAACTCCCTTCATTAGAAAGGATTGATCTAGAGGCAGCAACAAACTAGGACATCAGCAAGTCCAGAGACTAAAAGCCTTGGCCCTCCCCTAGCCCAGAGGCAGTGGTGACAGTAGTTTATGAGTACAGTTGGTGGGAATTGACTGTAAGACTGCACACTGGTTCACAATAATGTACCATCATAGAAAATCCCAGTGTTCGAGGGGTTTGGCCAGGTTGTCCCAGTAAACTGCCTTCCCCCACATCCAATGAAATGTCACTGGAATTGTCCTCCAAATGCAGCCCCATACTACCAATGCTGCCTCTGGAATTAGAGACTAGGGGTATAGCAGAGGGGAGAAGATAACTGGGCTGTCAGAAACTTCAAACAGTGCTCACTTTGCCAAGATCGCATTCACAGTCCCTTCTTGTAGACTGGGGGAATGTGGAGCTTTAAATATCCTTCACAGCAAAACCACCCCCCCACCCAACCCTCACCAACAGGAGGCTGGGTGGCTACAATATTGAAATGATGTGGAGTTTCACCAATTATCTCTCCCCTTCCCGAGGAAAGGAGGTCGTCCAAGGTGCGATATCTCAACATAGCCGTCAGTGCGACAAGTCTGTTAGATTGTAGGGAGGCTGGTCCGAGGGTCCATGTGTTCTGCTAGCCTGATCATGAACCAGAGCAGACTCTAATCCCAACCTTTGTGGGCAACCGCTTTCTGTCTGAAACCTCCCCCCCCAGAACCCTGCCCACTGCACCCAACAAAGATTAAAGCAGAGAGACCGCTTGCAGGTTTTCCTTTATGATGGTGTCCATGACGACCTGGAAGACAACTTGGATATTGGACGTGTCGGTGGCCGTTGTGAAATGGTGGTAGATCAACTTCGCTGGGTTCCTGTTGAGAGACAGGAACTGACCGGCAACAAAGCGAGCAGCAGAATCCACATCGCAATCAGCACCTGGACAACAGAGAGATCGCTCATAAAACAAGGAGGCAACGCTAACTATTCATGTCTGACCCCTTCCACCTACGCCCCCGCTCCGCTGCCCATGCCCAAAACCACCCCCTTTCCCCATTTGTGACTGCCCCTTCTCTGTGCCACCCATTGCCAGCAGTGCACAGACTGGGCAGAAAGCAGATTACTGAAACTGTGAGGCAGGTTTGTAACATCACATGGCATTGGGAGGAGTGGGGGCAGGTCACCCTGAGTGAGATCTTAGAGCTTATTACAGTCCCCCTGTAAAGAAGGTATGACCAGTACCTTAGGAGAGCATAGAGGCATTTAAGGTCAGGGGGGAGATGTCCAATACTAATACAAGGGAACAGGGAAGGGAGAAATGTTGATGGGTCAAATGAAGGAGGGGTGCAAGGCCCACGTGGAGTAAAAGGGCTGGCACGAGCTACTTGGACCGAATGGTCTATTATTTCTGTGCTATGAACACCGGGAATGCACAGGAACACCAGCACCTGTTAGTTCCCGTCCAAGCTGCAAACACGTGGAATTATATCACCATTCCCCAGAGGAAAGGTGCAGAGCGGTGAGTTAATACAGTGAACCAAATCCTAAGACGTCTAGATAAGAGTAGACAGGGAAGACCTGGATCACCCTATCAGAGACGTCAATTACCAGGGGAGAAAGATTGAAGGTGATGGGTGGAAAAGGTTAGAAGTGTCTCATGTTGGATGGGAGTTGAGGCAGAGTCCTGGATCTGGCCTGAAAGCACTAGAACCTACAAGGCTATGGACTAGGGGCTGGAAAGTGGACTTAGAACTGATGGCTAGTTTTGTTTTTAGCCAGTGCTGACACGAGGTGGTGAATGGCCTCTTTGTGAGCCATATCTTTTCCAAAGCTACGTAGTGCTTATTGTCATCGCCAGGTCAAAATCCTGCAGCTTCCCTCCCTAACAGCATTATGAGTGCCCTAAAGACAGGGAAGGTTAGAAGGTGAGTTTTCCTGGAAACTCTATGCATTTGCTAACAGTCAGTTCCAGACTGGGATCTGGAATCAGGTTATGTAGGATGTGACTATAAGATCCAAGATAGGTCTCAGCAGAGTAAATCCAAGATGTTTCCCCAGCTGTGAGCAGTGGGGGTTTTGAGGAGGGGAGGGGAAGAGAGGGACGAGAGTCTAGAACCAGATGGACTGTCTCAGAATGAGGGGCAAGGAGTGAGACAAGCTGTAATTTCTTCACTCAGAAACTGGTGACTCAGAACTGAGTATATTCGAGAAAAGAGATTGATAGATTTCTAGATATTAAAGGTAGGAGGGACATGAGGATAATGTTCAGTTGAGGTAGATGATGGGCTGTGATCTAGCCAAATGCTACGGCAGGCTTGAATGGTCTGTTCCTCCTGTTCCCATTTCCCAAAGAACATTTGGGCAGGATGAGAATTCAAAGTCATAACAGGAGGGGAATCTCCAAAGGCGTACAAAGTGACCACTCACTGATCCTACAACCAAGCCCTTATTTCATTGGTGAAAAGAGGCTACATTCCCTTCAAGGCTTCTATTTCAAATTAGACTCTCTCATATCGCACAGCTTCCTGGGTTGAAGGGTTTCAATCTGATCCAGGACCCACTACAACATTATTCAATTGCTGCTCTCCTCTCCTTGAGGATGGGACGGGGAGGACACCAGATTTAGGTTAATCTGGTTGA
>NC_063354.1:7630464-7650191 GCF_021869965.1 Rhincodon typus
TGAGGATGGGACGGGGAGGACACCAGATTTAGGTTAATCTGGTTGAGATCAGGCCCTGGAAACAGAATGGGGCACTCACTGACACCCCACAGCTCAGACACATCAGGGGAGTCCAGGCTGGTCACTTAGCCCCTGCCATTCCACTGGATCATGGCTGATCTTTCAGCTCAATTCCACCATCCCAGAATTCCTTCGGTACACCAAAGATCCACCGATCTCGGCCTTAAATATATTCCAAAAGGCACAGAGATCCAGCTGGCAGCTACCTTGCAAGAAACTTTGGCAGTGGGTGGGGCTAGTTGGATGACAAGGGACAGGAAGGGGTTCGCTTCGGTCAGAAAGTTGCGAGTTAAAGTCCCACTCTGGAGACCCGAACAGGCTAGGAGCAGCCCTGAGGGAATGCAACATGGTCAACGGTGCTGTCGTTTGGAGATGTTAAACCAGGGCTCTGCCTGTTCCCTTCGGTATTAAAGATCTCATGCCACTACTTTAAAGAAAAACTGGGAAGCTGTCTCAGGTCTCCTTGCAAATATTCATCCCTTAACCAACCGATTATAACCAACTTTATAACTTTATTTTCCAATTTTATACCGAGAAGATTAGTGCTGAACTTTTTAAACTCATTTCTTTATTTCTCTGTTTCTGTAACTAAGATTTTGGACCAAGATGCTCTGTACCTAAGATGGTGCCATGTATGCTTTTCACTGTACTCTTGTACCCAGTCCACGAGAACGTGCGACAATAAAACCTAAATCTAAAAAAAATCTACAAGATTATCCGGTCATTATCATTTGGCAGTCTGTGGGAACTTACTGCGTGCAAATTGGCTGCAGTGTTTCTCCTCGGAATAACTACTTCATTTTCAACCTATTCCCACACCCAAGGATGTGAAGAACATCACATAAATGCAAGGTCTGCTTTTAATGATGATGTGCAAGGTTTCTACTTGAACACATAATTCAGCCTCAGCTCTGTGTGTAATGTACAGCCTTCAGAATTAATGTCAATTTCACAGATCCGTCTTCAAACGAGGTAACACAGCTGCTCCCAGCAACGACTGGCTACATCCCCTGAACACAGTGCTATTTGCAGCCGATCCACTGAGATTTCAGGACAAGGAGATAAAAAGGTGGAAAGTTAAACAGTTATGTTGGCCACCAACCAACAATTTTACACAATAATCTGTTTGAACAGCGTCAACTCCCTCACTGAAAATCAATCACAGTTCTGTCTGCACAGTTGCTGCAGTTCCCCCATTTCACTCCCGCTTTGGTCAAACATTTGTTTTACAGGGAAAAAAACAGACAGAACTGGGGAAATGAGGACCTACATTTCAAATTCCAACCTTCAGCCTAAATGATATATCCAAGCTCCTTCAACTCTGGCTTCTTGTGCCCTGAAGAACCTGGGTAAGTGCTGATTTCCAGACACTATCATTATTAGTGCACATAAAAACGAGGAAGAGTAGGCCATTCAGCCCTTCAAGCCTGCTCCCCCATTCAATAAGATCAAGGCTGATCTGATTTTAACCTCAACTCTACATTCCTGCATATCCCCAATAATCCTTCATCCCCTTGGTCATCAAGAATCTACCTACTTTGGTCTTAAAAATATATCGCATCCGCTGCCTTTTGGAGGAAGGGAATTCTAAAGACCCTCAATCCTCAGAGAAAAAATATTTCCTCGTCTCTGTCTTAAATGGGTGACCCCTTATTTTTAACGAGAACACCTAGATTCTCCCACGACACAAAATGTCCTTTTCCACATCCACCCAGTTAAGTCTCCTCAGGGTCTTCTATGTTTCAAATGAAATCACCTCAGACTCTTCTAAATTCCAGAGGATACAGGCCGAGCCTGCCTAGCCTTTCCTGATAAGGCAATCCACTTATTCCAGGTTTCAGTCAAGCAAACACTTTCTGAACTGTTACGAACACATTAACATCTTTCTGTAAGTACAGCAAGCAGTCCTTTACACAGTACTCCAGGTGTGGTCTCACCGATGTCCCTATAACTGAAATACAGTCCGTTTCTTCAGCTGATGGGACCAGATCCTGGGATTCTCTCCTAAACCTTTCCCAATCCTTTTATTATGTGCAGGATGTTGCCATAAAGAGACCAACGATCAATTCTGTACTCTTAAGGTTACCCTTAACGCAGCAAAAAGATCAATGTTCATTGCTTGGTGTCTGATCGATGAAGACGACAGCAAAGGGCCATCATTTAAACATATTTTACTTCTTTGTTGAGAATGCAGTTTTGCAGCACTGCACTACTGTCAATGTCAACCTCAGTAACACCCCCTTCCTCCCCTTCAAAAAACACTGAATTCCAAACATACAGCCCAAGGGTCATATTCATGGTGGCTACTGTACATTGACAAAATATATTTCCCTTAGAATCAGAGCAGAAGACCATTCAGCCCATCATGTCTGCGCAAGACCTTGCAGAGAGCAAATCATGTTATTTTTCCTTTAAGTATTTCTCCAACTCCCTTCTGAAGCTAATCTGTATCTGCCCAGTCCCACATGCCAAATTCTCACTGCTCCTCAAATAAAAGCCCCTTTTGTTGCATCACCGTGGGCCCTTTTGCCAATCACCTTGCCAATGGCTACAGCCATTGGAACTAGTTATTCCCGATTAAGGCCATCCTTCAGGGCTAAACTGACAACGGTTATGATGTATACCTTTATATACCTTATGAATAAAGTACGTTTCGGTGAAAAGTTGATGAGGCAAGAGGATGACAACTCCCTGGGAACAGGTGCATCTTACTTTCTGATCAGGGTGGGGAAAGAGAGGGAGAGCGCTGAAGTATTGGGTGAAAATTGCCCACTGATGAACTGAAATTTTAAACAGTTTAGACTTTCAAGCAAGCGTTAGGAATTAGCATACAATGGCATCAGATGTCAGAACAAAACTGGCTCTCTCTGTGACTTCAATTGCACCCTGCTTCACCTCTACATATCTCCACAGACACTCTGCTCCTCTGGCAACAGCCTTTCCTCTCCATTTACTCATTCCCTGTATCCAACAATCAATGGCCCCATCTTCTCCCCACCAATACCTTTCCCATTCCAGCTGGTCGCCTCAGTCCCTCTCCGCTTCCAACGCTCATGGAATCATAGAATCCCTAAAGTTTGGAAGCAGGCTGTTCGGCCCATCGAATCCACACCAGCCCTCCGAAGAATGTCCCACCCAGACCCAAACACCCACCCCAACCATATCCCTGTAACCCTGCATTTCCCATGGCTAACCCATCTAACCTGCACATCTTTGGACTGTGGGAGGAAACCGGAGCACCCGGAGGAAACCGGAGCACCCGGAGGAAACCCACGCAGACCCGGGGAGAACATGCAAACTCCACACAGACAGTTGCCGAATCGAACCCGGGTCCCTGGTGCTGTGAGGCAGCAGTGCTAAACACTGAGCCACCGTGCTGCCCCTCATCTCTCCTCTCTGATGCTTATCAGAATCATTCAGTCATAAAGCATACGGCACAGAAGAGGCCCTTCAGCCCATCGAGTCTCTCCTGACCTATTGACACAAGTCCTACTTTTCAGCACATAGCCCATAGCTTTGCATGTTATACAACCTCTATCCACCCTCACAAAAAATTATGAGTCATTTCATTCTGAAACATAAATTTGTTCACCACAGAAACCCCAACCATTGTCTGTCAAAGACCATAAGACGTAGAAGCAGGAAGTAGGCTATTCAGCCCATCGAGGCTGCTCTGTCAACAAGGGGATCACAGCTGATCTGATAATCCTCAAGTCCACTTGTGAAACTCGAAAGGGTTCAGAAAAGATTGGCAAGGATGCTGCCGGGATTGGAAGGTTTGAGCTACAGGGAGAGACTGAATAGGCTGGGGCTATGTTCCCTGGAGCATCAGAGGCTGAGGGGTGACCTTACAGAGGTTTATAACATCATGAGGAGCATGAATAGGGTGAATAGCCAAGGTCTTTACCCCAGAGTAGGGGATTCCAACACTAGAGTTTTAAAGGTGAGAGGGTAATGATTTAAAAGGGACTGAAGGGGTAACCTTTTCATGCAGAGGGTAGTGCGTGTGTGGAGCTGCCAGAGGAAGTGGTGGGCGTTGGTACAATTACAACATTTAAAAGGCATCTGGATGGATATATGAATAGAAAGGATTTAGAGGGATAGGGGCCAAATGCCGGCAAATGGGACTAGATTTATTTAAGCTATCTGGTTGGCATGGACCAAAGAGTCTGTTTCTGTGCTGTACAGCTCATTGACTCTGTGACAATTTCCTTCCTTTCCCCCATAAGCCCCGATTCCCTTCCAGACTCAGCGAGTTTGAAGAAATCAGTGTGATTACTTTATACCATGGTCTGGAGGGGCAACAAGGAATGACCAATAAATACTAACCTGCCAGCAACACTTACACCCTGAGAACAGGGCAGGGTGGAGGGGTGGGTTAGACAGAAGGAAAAAGAACAATGCTTATTGCTTTGGTTTGAAAAGGTCAAGCACAAAAAGTTATATAAATTTCATAAATCGAGATGAACTCGGCAGTCTCACTGAAAAGTAGAAATGTCTTGACAGGTCAAAACCCAGAGAAAAACGAGCGAGTGCACCACATTTACTGAATTACAGAAAATATGCAGAATGGTATTTATCCTCAGGTCCCAGCTGGCATTTCAAAATGGACAGATCTGAAAGCCCTGACCAGAAAGTGAACTTCATTCTCCCATGGTCTTGCTTCTTATTATTGTGGCCTTCCAACTCCAGTCAGGATTTCCAATTAGATTCACTTTTTCCATTCCGACAAACTCATCGAAGCAGAATTAATTTTGCATCAAGAGCACGGTTTGAGCCACCTGAGCCACTTTAAGCTGCTGAGAGACCAGCTTTTTCAGGACCTGATAAAGCTCTAGACATCTCCAGAGGAAGGAGTAAGCTTAGACCGAGCATCAGTCAGCCAACAAACACCATCCAACCAAACACTCCAAAAACAGCATTAAAAATGAAATAATAACAACTTAGACTAAATTGATAAAATGCTTCAGCAATCCACCCATTTCAGCAGCACAGGAACAGGCCATTCGGCCCAATGAATCTATACCGGTGTTTATGCTATGTACAAACTTCCTCAAACCTTACATCAGCTAATTGCCTCAGCACACACCTTGATCCTGGAGACAGCATGGTGTAGTGGTGATGTCATTGGACTTGTAATCCCAAGGGCCAGGCTAATGCTCTGTGGCGGAATCTCCACTCACATTTTTAAAAAAAGATTTGGAATTGAAAGGCTGTTTCAGCATGTCGTAAAACCCACCTGATTCACTAACATCCTTTAAGGAAGGAATTCCACCGTTGTTACCTGGTCTGGACCTACATATGGCAGCAATGAGTCTGACTTTCTATTGCCCTCTGGCTTACCAGGCAATTTCACTCAGTTCAAGGGAAATTAGGGAAATGCTGACCTAGCAAATAATGCCCATATCCCACGAAAGAACATTCCTTTCTTCTGTGGCTTCCCCCAACATCCATCTATGCTATTTGCCCCAAAATCCCCTTGGCATTGCAAATTCAAACCACTTGCTCAAGGACATTCTGCTGAATTCTGACTATGATATACACAAATAAATCCAATTAAAACACTTAGTTTTAGCTTCCGTGCAAATAATAACATACACTTTATACCCTCACTATCAAACACTTTCTTAATCTTGGATATTTGTACCACCATCTCCCTTTCCACCTCCATCCTAATTAGACAGTAGTTATTCATGGGGTTGTGAAGACTCCTTACCCTTCCCAGCGAAGTGCAACACCTCACACTTATCAATATTGAAATGCAATTGCTAATTATGCACCTATTCAACAGATTACTAAAGCCTCCTTTTAAGTTATTGCGGGCTTCCTCAATATTTACTACAGTCTCGGCAATTTCCAGATTTGGGACTTGCAATTCCAAGGTCCAAGTTGGTCGTGCAAGTTATGAAATCCCAACGGAATGCCAGATCCCACCTTTAGCCAGCCCAAGTAACTCTCCTTAACCCTCCTGTTTCTGTCACCAGCTCACTATCCATTGATCTGGCCTCCACACACACTGACCTTGTGTCAGCAGCTGTTAAACTTTTTCAAAGGCTTTTCAAAAACCTAAACCTAATTTCACCTTCTGCAGTACATTGGTCTACTCTTCCTGGTATTCCTACAAGGAAGGAAATGCAGTTGGTCAAATGCGACATTCCTTTCTGAAATTGGTGTTTGCTCTTCTTTATTATATTTTCATTCTTACAATTACACCTTTTGGAGAAAAGATTTACGTATCTTTTGCAGCACCAATAGATAGCAAAGGTCTTGACCCTGGGGTGGAGGAGTTCAAAACTCAGGGGCATATTTTTATGGTGAGAGGAGGAAGATTTAAAAAGGACAGAGTGGTTCACATGTGAAATCAACTGCCAGAGAAAGTGGTAGATCCAGGTACATTTACAATGTTTAGAAGGAATTTAGATCAATGTGTGAATAGGAAGGCTTTGGAGAGATGTGGGCCAGGAGCAGGCAGATGGGACTAGTTTAGTTTGGGAATATGGTTGGCATGGATTAGTTGGACCAAAGGGTCTGTTTCTATACTGTATGACTCTATGACCAATGTTTGTCAGTAACTCCGTTACCATCCTCCTTATTAAAATATCTGCCTTCCTAAATAGAACACCAACACTGGACGACTCCTTGCAAGCTCTTACAGCAGATCCAACTCTAATATTTCTTATAACCATTCTACACTTTTAAACAAATTCTAAATCTGTAAAAATTACTAATATTATTAATGGACTCTAGCCTCAACTAATGTAACTCACAATGTAACCTGCATGCCTCTAAGTCTTTTTGATCTGTACACCCTTTGCTTGCTGTGATCTGCCTGTACCGCTCGAAAACAAAGCTTTTCACTGTATTTCAGTACACGGGACAACAAAGTCAAAATCATATGAGGTTCACATTCACTGTTTCAGATTCCCTTGTCTAAAACATTATGAATTAATAGTGTCTTTGCTTGCTGTTCATTGCCTTGTTTACTATTTGTGAATGGAATTCAATTGCGCATCCGTTTTTACCTTCACATTTAAAGCATCTCTCTTTTCTTGCATCTTCACTTAGTCTTTCTCTGTTAAATACCATTTTTCTTATTCACCACTGGCATGTTAACTTTGTTAGATTCCCTGGTGAATACAGGGACAAAAAGTAACTATTCAAAATTTCTGTTACTTTATTGGGAGCTTACTGTCTGCATCTTTAAAAGCTTCATTTTTTTTGGGTGTGGAGGTGGGAAGAGGGCAGGTGGGTGGTGGCTACTCCTTCTTCCAGTAGCGCTGGGTCACCCCAGTGCGGAACAAAACCAAACCAGGAAGTGTCTACACACAGCCTTGGGCTAGGGCTGTGGTCAGGTACCAACTGGAATCGAGTGATGCCTTTCATGGTGAAATAGGCTCCTGACACTCACTTTATTGGACCACAGACAATGTGAAATGAAAAAAGTGTATTCACACAAGACCTCTTGGGACGTCAAACCACAAAGTGTAGTCAGTCTTGTCACGTAGGAATCAGAGCAGCCAATTTACAGAGCAACCTCTGGGTGAGCTGGTGGGTGGTGGGCTGTGTGAGTGCGGACCCCAACAAAAAGCCCAGTCTCACCCTCCTCTGACGAGCCACGAGTACAAAAGCACAAACACAAGACATCGGCCTCACACCCTGAATCTCCATACCTCGATAATGTGCACAGTACAGCCGGAGATGTCTCCCCGAGTGCAAAATCTTTTCTTGGAACAGGTCAATTTTGTTCAGGAATAAGATCTAAAGGAGAAAGAGAGCAATTTATAATCAAAAAGGTGAATAAACGAATCTTTGTATTTAAATGACATTAGCTGAGTCCTCTCGGCTTTCACATCCCATGCTCAATTTGTGAAGGTGCTTTCATTTCTTGAAATTTTACCCTTCAAGTAAAAGGTTAAGCCAGAGGGCCATGCGACTGCTCTCTCATTAGAGAGAGACAACTGGTGGCAGTTTAACCTGAGGGTCACAGCACCTCAGGTGAGGGGAGAGGTTGAGAAGGAGAGTCCTGCATGGTAGCCTCAGCCAGAGCGGGAATCGAACCTACGCTGTTGGCACCACTATCGCCGACCAGCCAACTGAACAAACGGACCCCGAAAGTTTACCCTGACCAGCTCAATAAATCATTTAACGTGAGAAATGAACATGGGGATCAGTGGGGAAAAGGCCCCTTGTTTTTGAGGGTAGAATCTTCGCTAATAATGTAATTAAAAGAAAGCAGAAGGTACAACATCAGGAGAATCCAGTCCGATCTGAACAGCAGCAATGAATAATCTCTCATTAGGAAGGAGAAACAGTCGATTAAATGACTCCATTAAGCAGACAGTAACAGTAAGCAAGATTGTCAAGCAGAACAGAATTGATCATTTGTCATCAGTCATCAGCTGCATTCTAAATACAAATGGCAGACACAATTAGTTATAAACGGAACTGGATTAATTTGAGGTCACAGGTGAACAGACTTTAAATAACTCACTGATTGACATACAGCTGAATAATATCCTACCAAAGGGAAAGATTTTTCTGCGAGAAGTGCGCCTTTCGAAGATAAATGAGAGATTGCTTTCCCCCACTTCCTTCTTGCTGGGATGTAGAGTTTTATTCATTTACAGCCAACCCCGAGATGTCATGCTCTCTCCCTTTCTCAAATCGCCACCTTTTCTCCATTTCACAATGTTACGGTGCAAACGCCTCTGAAGTTTCCTCCTCATTTAAGACCTGACCCAGCGGCCCCATCCCCGCCCAAAACAAAATACCTGACCACATCCAGGCCTCCACACAAAAAAAACCTCTTCCTTACAAACCTATCCCTCCTCCTACAAACCCCACAGGTCCCTTCCTACACGTATGGGAGAATGTGGCAGTGCTAATGTGTCACTGGATTAGTAAAGTCAGAGATCCAGGCTTAATACCTTGGGACCTAAGGCATAACCTTAGTGATGCCAAGGTAGCTCCACTACCCTGCAGCTGCTGTAGTGCTCATGTCCCACTACAGCAGCTGTAAATATCTGTAATTCAGTCTCAGGAAGGGGACTGTGAAAATACCAGTGATTGTTGTTTCTTTAAAAACACAACTTGCTCATTTATGCCCTTTAGGGAAGGAAACCTGCCATCCTTACCTAGTATGGCCTACATGTGACTCCAGACCCACAGTAACATGCTTAACTCTTAACTGCCCTTTGAAATAGCCAAACAAGCCACTCAGTTCAAGGGTAATTTAGGGATGGGCAACAATTCTGGCCTTGCCAGTGATACCATGAATGAATAAAGAAAAAAAAAGATTAAACCAGTAACCAATTAAACCAGCTACACCCACCTCAGACCTTGATCACATATTTTGTTTATTCGTCATTCATTTTTCCACTGATATCAACATACCATGGAGGTATTCCTGAAGAATATGTTGTTGCAGATGGAAGAAAACAGTCTCAAACTCTCCTGCAAGCGGTTCTGGGGGAAAAAAAAAAGAAAAAAAAGAAAGTGAGGACAGGTGTATAAACCAGAAGCATTGAGTCTTCACAGCTGGACCAGCCATCTCAAACTTTCATTTGGCTTCCTCTGAAGTCAGGGCAGAGGGATGGGGTTTCAGAGGGAGCCATTGAAATTTCAGTTCAAACTGAGAATGTTCCCAAACTACAGCTAGACCAATCTGAAGGCTGTCAATAGACAGCTTTTCCTTAACTCAAACATTCCTTGTAACTCTGTCTCAAAGTCTCCCTCCCACTGCTCCACGAAAATAACAATTCACACAATCCCGCGTGATTTTTAAGTCACAGAAAAGAACGCTCGCAGCACTTACTAGCTATTTGGCAGTGTCTAACTTCTGTTTCCAGTATATAGTCAAAAGGGGAGGGGGCCTCTTGCATTGCTGTGGTAGTGTCCCTACCTATGAACTAGGAGGTCAATTCAAGTTCCACCCGCTCTAGACTGTGGAATGACACCTGAGCAGGTTGATTAGAAACTAGCTATCATCTAAAAAGGGAAACATATGTGGTCCCTGACTGATTTAATAGATTGAGGCATGTCAAGGCAGCTCCTGCCTCTCACATGCACATCCTGTGCCTGGTTTCCTGGCTCTGGATAACTAACGTACAGAAAGGGTGCAGAGGAGATTTACCGGGATGTTGCCTGGTATGGAGGGAAGGTCTTATGAGGAAAGGCTGAGGGACTTGAGGCTGTTTTCGTTAGAGAGAAGAAGGTTAAGAGGTGACTTGATAGAGACATACAAGATGATCAGAGGATTAGATAGGGTGGACAGTGGGAGCCTTTTTCCTCGGATGGTGATGGCTAGCACGAGGGGACATAGCTTTAAATTGAGGGGTGATAGATATAGGACAGATGTCAGAGGTAGGTTCTTTACTCAGAGAGTAGTAAGGGCGTGGAATGCCCTGCCTGCAAAAGTAGTAGACTCGCCAACTTTAAGGGCATTTAAATGGTCATTGGATAAACATATGGATGATAATGGAATAGTGTAGGTTAGATGGGCTTCAGATTGGTTTCACAGGTCGGCGCAACATCGAGGGCCGAAGGGCCTGTACTGCGCTGTAATGTTCTATGTTCTATGTTCTAAGTGTTGTTATTTGTAGCTACTCCAGCTCCAGAAGAATGAAACTTGGAGCAGCTGCTGGCATCGCTGTGACACTCCCTTACACTTGTCGCCAATCCACAGCGTTATGGGGAAGCTGGCAGGAGGTGATGGCTGACCACCAGGAAACCAAGAGGAAACAGGCTGAAAATGCAGGAGTCTCACATGGATCTCTCTCTCACTCCCTCCAATCAATATCAGTTAGGAAACGCTGAGGAAAGTGATGATACATCTCAGGAATGCAGCTGGCCACAGCATCACAGTTGGCTCAGCTGTTTGGGGGAACGAAAATGACTGGAAGAGCTGTAAGAGATTCAATAGTTAGAGAACACGAGCCTCGGGCTGAACATGGGACACGGCTCACAGATGCACCCTTAGACCTCCGAACACTACTGCCACTGCCCACACCAAGTGTGGGAACCTACAGGGCTTTCTCAGTTCAGTGTTGGAAAGGAAAACCACTTCCAGGTTTAACCAAGGAGCTTGTTGCGGTTAATGAGGTTTAGATTATTGCAAATACACTGCAGATGCTGGGAATCTGCAACAAAAACAAAACTTGCTGGAGAAACCCAGCATTGGTGGAGATAGAAACGGGGTTAACATTGCGAGTCTGGCCTGACTGTTCTTTCTAGTTGATGGAGTCCTCCTCGATACTGATGGATAACAGGCAATGTTAGGTCTCACTCCTTCGAGATTGTCACCATGTTCTGCCCACACATGGGTCACTATGATACTATCCCAGCAGGTGCCGATAGGAACAGACACATCAGGAGCACATTAGGCCATTCGGCCGTTCGAGTCGGTCGCCCATTCATTATGATCATGGCTGATCAAACACCTCAATAGCCCATTCCTGCTTTAATGTTTGATCCCTTTAGCCCCGAATGCTATATCTGACTCCTTTTTGAAATCATACAACGTTCTGGCCTTGACTGCTTTCTGTGGTCGAGAATTCCACAGGCTCACCACTCTCTGGGTGAAGACGTTTCTCCTCATCTCTGTCCTGTGTCCCTAGGCTGCGATCCCTGGTTCTGGAAACCCCCCTCCCCAGTAATCAGGATCATCCTTCCTGTGTTAACACTGTTTAGTACTGTTAGACTGACTATGATACTCCTCCACGTTAACGCTTTCAAAAGCCATCTATAACAAACAGTCAGTACCTCGAGGCCAACACTGCCCAATGCTAGAAGTGGGTGGTGTAGGAGAAAGGAGCAGCCAACGATGTCCCGAATAAGTGACCATCGCTACTCACTTTTGGGGTGGCACGGTGGCACAGCGGTTGGCCAGGGACCCGGGTTCGATTCCAGCCTCGGGCGACTGTCTGTGTGGAGTTTGCACATTCTCCCTGCGTCTGTGTGGGTTTCCTCCGGGTGCTCCGGTTTCCTCCCACAGTCCAAAGATGTGCAGGCGGTGGATTGGCCATGTTCGGGGATGTGTAGATTAGGTGGGTTATAGGGGGATGGGTCTGGGTGGGATGCTCTGAGGTTTGGTGTGGACTTGTTGGGCCGAAGGGCCTGTTTCCACACTATAGGGATTCTATGATTCTATGAGGCAGACGCTCACACACTGGCCCACAATGGTCTGCTCAGTACAAGTACACATCTCGGTCTCCAAATGCTTTACAAGTTCAGAAAATGAACCTTTACAACATGTCAAAAGGTGCCAACTGTACACCGACCCGGTTGATGCATTGGGTTAGGGGTTAATTGAGAAACTAATTTCCCTGTTAGTTACTTCTAAAGCCAGAGGCAGTGTTTCAGGAAGTGAAGCCAAGCATATCTAATCCTCAGAGAACCGTTTGTTCCAATATCATGCAAAAAGATAGGGGAGGGGAAGTGGGGGGATAGAAGGAGGGCAAGAGAGAGAGAGAGAGAGAGAGAGAGAGAGAGAGAGAGAGAGAGAGATGGATAGTGTTGGAGTTCATTATCATTTCTCAGATCATCCGACAATCTGATAACATGCTGGGTGTTTACTGAGTGTCAGGAATGAGTTCAAAGCCAGCACATTCATCAGGGTCCAATGGTTACAGGTTCAAGTCCCACAGCAAAGACCTGAGCACAGAACTGATACTGACACTCCAGTGCTGTAGCGAGAGTGTTGCACTGTTGGGAGGTACTCTCTCCAGTGAATGAAAGATTCACTTTAAAGGAAGAGTGGGGGCTCTTCTCCCACCTCCTAGACAAGATCTATCCTTAAACGTCATTAAAAGCAATTAGTACAGTGCTGGTTGTTTGGAGCTGGCTGTGTGCAAATTGGCTGATATTCCTCCTAGAATACCATTCTTAATTAGTTGTACAGTACTTTGCAATGTCCTGAGGCCAAGAAAAACACTACCAATAAGAAGTATTTCCTTCTCCAGAGTGTAGCTGGAGGCTTGAGTAACTGGTACCCACAATCCAAAAATCAAAAATGTACAATCAAATATTTATTTTTAAAATTTGCATCATTAAACGTGGGGGAAATACAGATTTATTCCCAATTTCAGAGAGCTTTCTCATCACAACACTGTCCCTTCGATGTGTAGAATAAGCTGACATGTTTAATCAATAAGTCTATTGATTAAAGCACAAGTTGGCAGAACTAAAGTAAGTTGTTTCCAGATGACCTAGCTCTAACATGATAACAAGGCTCAGAACTGGCTACAGTGCACTAAGCTGACAGCTGAGTGACTCCAGTACAACTCAAAATCCCTGCTCAGAATCTCTGGTAACCCATGAAGAATGCAACAACTTTATTAGAGCTGTGGCCACTGTGTCCTGCTGGGATGACGTTCCTTCTGATCCTGTGGTAAAACTCGGCTCAGAAATCTGTGCCTCCTCCCTTTCCAATGTTCCTTCACCTGACTGTACAATTACCAGGAGAAGCAGCAAGTAGAAAGCTTGAAATATTTGGAGGCTGAATTCCAGAACTTGGGGATCAGGCAGCTACAGGCACCATTAATGGTGAAATGGTGCATAAAAAACCCAAAATCTGTAACTAGGAGGAGACCAGAGCTGGAGGAGGGTTGTGGAGCTGGATGAGACAATTGTGACAGAGAGGGACAGCCAGGCCATGGAGGCATCTGGAAACATGGATTCTAAACACCGTCTGACATAGGCTTCCAGTTGGTCAGTGAGCACAAGGGTGATGTGACCAGAAGATGATGGGAATTCCCTCTAAGACCCCAGCATTAATGGTGGCTTTAACTCTGTAAATCACCTTTCATTTTAAAAGTTAAATTCCTTTGAAAAGCATTACAATTGCATCAGCCTGTGAGTCAAACTTTATCTACATCCATCATCTACCATTGGCTGAATAACAGACTCAGATATTGCAATTACAGCTGATTTGCTGTTCACCATATTTAATAGGGGTTTACAGCTTTTAACTAGAGTCCTTGTGGCACAGTGGTAGTGTCCCCACCTGTGAGACACAAGGCCTGGGTTCAAATCTCACCTGCCTGAGGTGTGCAATAACATCTCTGAACAGGTTAATTGGAAAATACCTGTAAAGGACTGTTGTTGGGGGGGTTTGTAATATCTACAGCTTTAAATATGTAATTGCAAACAGCAATTGATCAGTTGGTACAACACTGGTCTCTTGGACTTCCAGACACAAATACACGATTAAATGCAACTATCATTCTAGGCATTACTTCGCAATGCATTACAAGTCATGCATATAACAAGAGACCAAGTTTCACAGTATATCCCCAATAGCTATCTACAGCCTGAACTGAAATCAAACAGAGTCTGTAGTCGTTTTGACTCAGGCTTGGGATATCTGGCCAAGTACATTCAATTTACACTGTAGGGTCTTCAGCCTACTAGACATTAAACATTAAACATGAATCTAACATAAAGACATAAGAAATATGATAGGCAGATGCCAGCAGCCCTTTGAGCCTACTCTGTCATTCAATCAGACTGTAGCTGATCATCTACTTCAACGCCTTTCTCCTGCACTAACCCTCATTCCTTTGCGTTTTTGATATGTACAAATTTAATCAGCCAAAGACTTGAATATACTCAATGGCTGAGCCTCCACACCCCTTGGGACAGAGATTTCCAAAGATTTACCTCCTTCTGAGTGAAGAAATGACTCCCCATCTCAGTCCCAAATGGCCTGTAAAAAAACCGAAAGAACTGCGGATGCTGTAAATCAGGAACAAAAACAGAAGCTGCTGGAAAAGCTCAGCAGGTCTGGCAGCGTCTGTGAAGGAAAAATCAAAGTTAATGTTTCGGGTCCAGTGTCTGGTTCTGAAGAAGGCTCACCGGACCCAAAACGTTAACTTTGTTTTTTCCTTCACAGATGCTGCCAGACCTGCTGAGCTTTTCCAGCAACTTCCGTTTTTGCTCCAAATGGCCTGTCCCTTTTTCAGAGACCGTGCCCCTGATTCTACAAGCCAATACCCTTCCTCCCCTCTACCGAGGGGAAACATCTGTCCTGCTTTTACGCAGTCAATCTCAGAGTATTGTGAATGTTTAATTGAGATCACCTCTCATTCCTTCAGTTTATTTAATCTTTTCTCATCCACCCGTCCATTCCAGGAATCAGTTTAGATACTGCTGGGACCAATGCCCAAGAGAATCATCAGAATCGTGTTTAAGTAATTATGGTCTTTTCCCTAATTTTCTTTGAGCATGTTTAGTGGTTAAAAAGCATTTGAAGGGTTTCTGTGGTAGAGCGGTAGTGTCCATAGCTCTCACCTGCCTCTGAGATGCATAATAACATTTCTGAACCAGGCTGATTGGAACATTATCTAAAAGCATTCAAGGGGAATGAAAAAGTTATTTGATTGGATGAAGATCATGTAATGAGACCTGCAGGAATGCACCCAGCCAAATTTTGAACGCCAATGTTGTGAAAGATATTAAACGCAAAGTGCGGCAGATACTGAAAATCTGAAATAAACAGGGTGCTGGAGAAAGCTGGCAGATCGAGCAGCATTTAGGAGGAGAGAAACATCTCACAGCCTCTGTTCCCTTTTCAAAAAAAAAGTCACACTGGACTCGAAAGGCTGTTGCATGAGACATTTAATACCACAAAGGATTAACTGATAGCACAAAACAAACTCTGGGAATTAGGGCATAAAGGACTGTTAAGGCACTTGTGGTAAAGTGGTAGTGTTCCTGCCTCTATATCTGGAGGCCTGGGTTCAAGTCCTGCCTGTTCCAGAGGTGCATAATAACATCTCTGAACCAGGTTGATTAGAAAACGAAGGACATTCCTAAATAGGAGCTAACCCTTACATTCTAGTTTGGTTCTAGATTCAGTGCTAGGTCTATGTACCGACATGCACGTATTCTTATGCACCGCCTAAAGTCTAACAAAGGGCTCTTGTCTAACCTCCAATCTGATGCAACGAGCTATTTAGTACAATGTAATAAATCTATTCAGCTATAAGATTCAGCCTATTTTCTGCTGATGACTTTGTATATATGTATTGCCAAGGAGGAGGATTAATGGCAGGGATTTGTTCGAGACATATCGGATGGTTCTGGTGAAGCTGACAATAACAGCTATCACGCTTGGCAGAGCTGATACCCAAAATTAATCCGTGCCAGCAGCGGTGGGGATTTTGAAGGATAGACACCAGGATAAGAACAGGATCTTCTGATCAGTGTGAGATTCCACATCCCCACACTGGGAACGTTGGAGTGTGGAACAAATCAGAGTCTCGATGCCTTCCAGCTCAGCTGGAAGATGTATCTTTTGACTGTCACTGTTGCTCAGTCCTCGGGTCTCGGGAGATGTTGAAACAGTGATTGCTTCTGAATTCAGCAATTAGCAAATCCAGTCCCCTGTCCAAACAGTTATTTCCATAATTTCTTTCAATTGCCTTCCCTTTCTCTCTGGGCCCAATCGCTCAATCTTAACTGACAATACATTTATCATCTCTATTCATTACGGTTCCAAAAAAATCACTAAACAGCCAGCAGCCCCTCACAACATGCGTATGAGTTTGTGTTTCTGGGGAATGGAAGTTCTTAAAAGAGCGAAAGGAAAAGTGCACATTTATATAGTACTGTTCACACGCTTTACAGCCAATTAAATGGCATTGGAGCTGGTGCAGTTACAGCTGTAACGTAGGGAGAAGTGAAACCAATCTATGCACAACAAGATCCCACAAGCAATAATACCATGTGACCTGCCCTTGAGGTTATTTGAATGAGCATTGGTCAGAACAACTCACACCACTCAATCTCAGTAGCTTCCGGAAGCGAAAGTCATGGCTTCAGCTAATCTTATAGGATAGCCAAACCCTCCACACCAGGCAACATCTTCAGCACACAGACCTGAACTGTATCCTTCCTCCACGCTGGAAACTTCACCTTCCTGATTGGAAATCTCAAACAAAACCGACTGCTCCTGGTGTCTCCACAGTCAGCATTCCTATCACTGGCGACTCACTATGGAGTCTGCACATCAGCAAGCCACAAACATTCAATCTATTCACCCAGGGCTTTCCGTCAACGAAATGCGGGCACTGCTGGCTGGGTAAGCATTTACTTTCCATTCCCAGTTGCCCACTTGAAGGTGATGCTGAGCTGCCTTCTTAAACCAAGGTGGTGGAAGAGATTTTTCAATTAGTCAGTTCCTTCACCACCTTCCACAGGCTCAACCTGGTAGATAAATCCTTCAGGAATTGGCACTGCCAAGCTACTCTTCATTGGACTCTTGTGCCTTGAAGTCCTGCCCCTACCCAGAACAGATTTCATGCTCATGTTACCTTCAAGGTTCAACATGGAGGAGAACAGACATATCACCTGGACAGGATGGTCTGCTGTACACAGCGATCAGCAGGAGGTTTCCTTGCCCATGTCTGACTTGATGCCATGAGATTTCACAGGGGTCCGAGGTCAACGTTGTGGTCTCCAAGGGCAACTCTCCCCCAACTGGTGCAGCCAATCCTGTTCCAACCTGATAGCTATATGGCTAATGTCCAGTAGGGGCTGCTGGATGGAATAATACTGGCATCGCAGGCTCTTCCTTTGCCCCAGTTGAGGAGTCTAGAACCAATTTTAAAAACAATTTTAAAAATATGGGGTGGGGCTGCTATTTAGGACCGAGATGAAGAGAAATCATTTTACTCAGAATGCTTTGAATTCTCCACCTCGGAGAGCTGTGGAAGCTCATATTCAAAGTAGGGACTGATAAATTTTTGATTATCAATGGCATAAAGGTTCATGGGGATAGAATGGGTCAAAGACTGTATTAGATTAGCCATGACTGTGTTGAATCAGGCACTGAATGTCCTACCCCTGTTCCTACAATATTTCTTAGTGACAAAGGGAACAAGATCAATTGTCAGCCAGGATTTACGGCACAGAAAGAGGCTATTCAGTCCAACCTGTTCATACTTGTGTTTATGCTTCACTCAAGCTTATTTCTCTCGGTTACTTTCACCCTCATATCCTTGACTAGTTTCCTGTTAAATGCATCAATATCAGTCACTTCAACTACTCCTTGTGGAAGTGGTGTCACATTCTTCCCACTCTCTGGTGAAGATTATTCAGAATTCATAGAATTTTTCACAGAATCCTTACAGTGTGGAAACAGGCCCTTCGGCCCAACAAGTCCACACCGACTCTCATAACCCACTTAATCTACACATCCCTGGACACTATGGGCAATTTAGCATGGCCAATCCATCTAACCTGCACATCATTGGACTGTGGGAGGAAACCGGAGCACCCAGAGGAAACCCACGCAGACACGGGGAGAATGTGCAGACTCTACACAGACAGTCGCTCGAGGGTGGAATCGAACCTATGAGGCAGCAGTGCTAACCACTGAGCCACCGTGCTGCTCAATGCGGATTCCTCGGGGACTATCTTGCCCTACAAGAGGCAACACTGTATTCACTCGATTAAAACCTTTCAGCATTTTAAATATCTCTATTAAGTCACCCCTCAGACAAATGCAGGGTTATAGGGTAGGGAGCTGGGTATGGGTGGGGTGGTCTCCAGAGAGTCAGCATGGACTTGATGGGATGAATGGCCTTCTTCCACAATATAGGGATTTCTCTCTTTAGAGAGAGAGAGAGCGAGAACCTGAGGGTCTCCAGGCCTCAGATGAGGGGCAAGGTTGAGAAGGACAGTCCTTCCTCGTAACTTCAGCCAGGGTGGGAATTGAACCCGTGCTGTTAACATCACAAACTGCAGAAAACAGACACAGCCTATCAATTTTTTCTCGAAATGTTTACCCAGTCATTCCTGATGTTACCCTCCATTCTCTCCAGTTCCTCCATACCCCCCTCATTACAACAAGACAAGCAGGATTAGTAACAAAAAACAGTTCTGAGGAAGGGTCACCGGACCCGAAACGTTAACTCGGATTCTTTTTCTTCGCAGATACTGCCAGACCCGCTGAGCTCTTCCAGCAACTTCTGCTTTTGTTCCTGATTTACAGCGTCCGCAGTTCTTTTGGTTTTTAAACAGAATTAGATGCTGTTCCATAACAATAATGGGGGTGGGGGGAGGTTTATACATACAAGTGACTCCCACCTGAACAGAGCCTTTGGGTTTTTTGGGTGCTGGGGAGAACGTGGGAAGTTTTAACAGATCACATCAACACCCCCCCCCCCACCCCCACCAAGCAGCAGCTTCCTCGCTGTTTGTGGTTCATCTCAGCAACCCTTGCTCTCTGTCAGACAAAGAATCTCTGCTCAATTCTCTTGTCAAGCCTGTATAATATATAATTATGGATGGCTCATGATTCCCTTTGAATGGAGCTGTCAGCTTAGTGCGCTCCAGTTCGTTGAGCTGACAGGTTTCACATTTCTCTACTGGCAGTCAGACACTGACAGACACTGACAGTTTGCTCGTCACCTGGTCCTTACCGCTGCCAGCCCGCAACTTCCACCCAACTTTCCTTCAGCTTCTTTGTCGGCTTTTGTTTTCTCTTTTCCAGTCTCTCTCCTGTCAGCCCGCTCTCTCAGGGAAACTGGCTTTGCTGGGAATCAGTTGCACCACGTTGGAAAATCTCACACAGGCACCTTTCAGACACGCACACAGAGGGACAAAAAGAGAGGGACAAAACGAGACACACACAGACAGAGGGACAAAGAGAGAGAGAGAGAGAG
>NC_063354.1:7670191-7708539 GCF_021869965.1 Rhincodon typus
CAAGCCGCACCTCCATCTCCTACCGACCAACCTCATCCCACCCCCTTGACCTGTCCGTCCTCCCTGGACTGACCTATCCCCTTCCTAACTCCCTACCTACACTCACCTTTACTGGCTCCATCCCCGCCTCTTCGACCTGTTTGTTTCCTCTCCACCTATCCTCTCCTCTATCCCTCTTCTATCCGCCTCCAACTCTCTCCCTATTTATTTCAAAACCCCCTTCCCCTCCCCCTTTTCTGATGAAGGGTCTAGGCCCGAAACGTCAGCCTCTCTGCTCCTATGATGCTGCTTGGCCTGCTGTGTTCATCCAGCCCTGCACTTTGTTGTCTCAGATTCTCCAGCATCTGCAGTTCCTACTATCTCCACTAATGTCCCGAGTAGATTACTCTACCCTTACCTCCAGTCTCTGTCTTATCAGTCTCTCTGATCTTTTATCTATCCACACAACGGTCTGTCCCTCTTATTCTCACAGTGTTTGTCAAAGATGAGCCAATTGTTTATCCTGTGTTCCAACTGGCACTCATCCAGAAACCAAAACAAACATTCTGCACACCAAATCTCATTCCTGCTGGACATTTGCAAATTAGCTGCTGCACTCTCTCACCTCAGCAGTCACCACATCTTAAAACAGAATTCAATCCTTGCTTTGGGAAATTGTAAAAATTCAAAGTTATCCTTTTCCCCCAAAGTTTTGTCACAGTCGTCCTCCCTGTATTTTCACTGTCTGACTGTCTCATGTCCTTGATCAATCTCTTAGCAAATTCCTACATCCCTCAACTTCCCATTTAAAAATAACTCAGTATTACTGTTGCTAAATTTCCAGCTTGTGTCACCAAGCCACCTCTTCCTTGATCTATTTCTTGCCTTTATATTCTTTGATTTAAATAAACATCTTTCTGCCACCTTGTCCCACGTTTCACAGTTTTAAAAGAAGGGTATTTTATTCGTTGCAGGGCTAAAGCAGGTCTAAGGATTTAGGAAAGATCAACTGAGTAAAACTAACAATAATAACATTAATGTACATCTTAGATGGAGTTACACAGTAAGATTTTCGTACAAAGCACAGATTGCACAGAAACATGCCACACAGGAGTATCCTGAAGACAACTTCCATCTCTAAACATGGTCAATGCTGAAAAACTGAACCAAACTCTGAGTACCTGAGAAACTCAGCAGATGTAGCAGCATCAGTGGACAGAGAATCAGAATTAACAAATCAAGTCTTATTGAATGGTGGACCAGGTTCAAGGGGCTGAATGGTCTCTTCATCCCTGACCATGTGTTCATGAGCATAGAGGGGGGGATGAGGAAAGTTATTTTCACTCAGAGTTTGACAGGTGTCTGAAAGTCTGCTGAAAAAGAGTTGTCAGCGCAGAAACCCTCAAATGAGTGTGTGTTTGGAGCTGCATTTGAATCCACAGGACTACAGACTGAATGGGGGCAGGGATTATGCGAGGGAATTGATGGGGGAAAATAGTCTTTCGGTCAGCACAGACATGATGGGCCAAGTGGCCTTTTTCTGCGCTGAAAACTTTTTATATTCAATATTTCATCGTGAGTGAGCTATGAGTTTGCGATGACTAAGAACTCACCACCTGCTAATAATGAATGTCACATAAGCCTCTTTCTCTGCTTGTAGCTCAGGGCTGTTTAACTGATAAGTGGTAAGTGATGAAACGCTTAACGTCTAAATTAAAAAGAAATGAAAAACTGGCATTCTATCAGACACACAAATTAAATCTCAGCTGATAATATTCCTCACAGGAGACAGTTAATAAATATTCAAGCGAATAATGCTCATTTAATGAACTCCCAAAGAAAACCTATTTCTTCAAAACAGTTAAACATTCAACACTGCGGGTCTCCTTAGCTTTATGGAATACCAATCATTCTCTGGACTTTGGATCGTCTAGATTTCACTTTCTTGGGAAAAAATAAACTGCAAGTTCGCGAGGTAGAGACCGGTGACTCTCCGCTTTCTGCGCTCACTCTACACAGAGATATTCACCATTTTCCCAGCTTGATATCCTTCAAAAACTTCAGACTATAACCATCGTTCTGGTTGGCTCAGGGAGAAGGTGCCGGTGGCCGTTCTGCTGTTTGCTATTTACACCTCCTTGTTCCAACATGTTTCAAAAGGTTTATGCCAAGGGCTAGCTTTAGCTGGAATCTTTCATGTGCCCAGTGCCACATCTTAGCAGGAGCAGCAATGCCTTTTGTACCCTTACACAAAAGGGGTAAGGGAAGCTGTGGGGAAAACAACTCCATGATAGAGATAGTAACAACAGTAGGCCATTCAGTCCCTCAAACCTGCTCTGCCATTCAATAAGATCATGGCTGATCTGTGGCCTAACTCCACACATCTTCCTTGGGTCCAAATCCTTTGATACCCTTGCTTAATAAAAATGTGTCTCAGATTTAAATTTAGCAATTGTTTCAAAATGTCCGCTGCTTTTTGCATGTAGAAGTTCTTTCTAACATCTCCCCTGAATGGTCTGGCCCTCATTCTCAGACTATACCCCCTGGTTCTGGAATCTACAACCAGCGGAAACAGTTTATCTTAATCTTGTCATGTCTTTCCCCGTTAATATCCTGAAGACTTCAATGAGATCACCTTCTTAACCTTCTAAATTCTAGAGAATAAAGGCCTAACTTTTTCGATCTCTCCTCATAGCTTAACCCCTGAAAAACCAAGTATCCTTGTAAACCTGTTTTGGAATCCCACTGGGGTCCAAATACCCTTCGGAAGGTGTGGTGCCCAAATCTGCTCAGAGTGCTCCAACTGGGGTTGAATTTGGGTGGGCTAGGATAGAGAATCAGGGGCATCTCAAGCTGCCCTCCATCCAGCGCCTTTGGTCAGCTCACACAGACAAACCCCAGCAGTCCACAGTCAGGCAAGAAGTCGTTTCCTGTGTCAACATTAAATGCAACATGGATGGAGGGACTGCTGAGTGACGTGCAGAGCTCAATACTTAATATTCTAGCATCACTATTTACAGTTCAGTTCTACAAAATAGAGAGACTTGCATTTATATGGCGCCTTTTACAACCTCAAGCCATCCTAATGTGCTTCACAGCCAATGAACCACACAGTCTATGTTGCCACGGAGGAAACCCCAAGAGCCCAAATTGCACATTGCTGCTTTTTGGAGCTTGCTAAGTGATCACGACTAGTTAATGAGTCCATTTGAGGGATAGAAATCAATGAAGACACTATGGAAAACGACCCCTACTCTTTTCAAAATATTGCTGTGGGATCAGTGATGATATGATGGCATGAATGGACGACTCTGTGACAGTGATCAGCTTGCAATCAGAGCCTTAAATTGGTCAAGTCAACGTTGCTTTCAACAATCAAGGCATGTACATAGAAATCCAATGATGGCAATATCAGGTTAGCTGCGTGTAAAAAGCAGAAAAATGAAGCACAGGGAGGTTAGGGATTGGGGAGGGGGGGTGGGAGGGTGAGAGAGAGACACACACACAGACAGAGAAAGGAGAGAGAGAGAAAGAGAAAGAGAAAGAAAAAGAGAGAAAGAGAGAGAGAAAAAGAAAGAGAGAGACACACATACAGACAGACAGAGACAGATAGACAGATAGAGAGAGAGAGAGAGAGAGAGAGAGAGAGAGAGAGAGAGAGAGAGAGGTCATTGACCTTCATCAGACCCAATTAAGACTGACCTTTTCTCAGATACATTTACGCCGGGAACTAATTTGGATGGAAATAAATGTTCTGAAATTGTATCAAAGTGCGCTCCAGCAATCAGGGACAATTATTTTCCATTAATGACCAGCTCGGTGGCAGGTCAGACTGATGTGTTGTATCACTGATTAATACAGTTCACCACAAGATAGGCAGCAAGAGTGCAAATCTCCAACCGTAACTCCCTGCCCCAGATCACAATGTTTAAGCTCAGTGGCAGACTCTGTAACAGAAGCTGATTGGCTTAAAACCTTAGCTAAAACAAAAGGTTCATTTTCACAGAAAACCTCAGGTACACAAAGAATCCCTCCAAGGTTAGAATAATGTGATTTTTCAGACCAGACATCTTAAACTGGGACGAGTGGGGATATTTCCTTCCAAACCTTTTTATAATTTGTGTAATTAAAATAGTGCCAAATTGTGGCAACTTATACTACCTCACATTTTCATAAATACAGGTGACAATAAATTGCTTTTCTGTTGTAAACACTTTCAGACAGCTTCAAAACAGTCTGAAGGCTAGTTCAAAAAGAACCCACCAAGTTCCAGGATTTTACTTCAATTTCACTATAATAACTTCCTCCCTAAAACAAAACTTATCTGTTTTAGATTTTTGGATGACGAAGCACTCTATTTACCTTCACTCTCTGGCTATTTATTGTAGTTTGTATTTTGAAAACCTCTAAGTGAACAAAGACAGGAGCAGACACTGTTCAGTATTGATAGTTTGAGAAAACAGGCGATGTCTAGAGAGATGCAGTTATTAGCTCCATGTTGCAAATAACTGAGTCAATTTCCTGTGTTGTATCCATTAATCTAACACTTTTACATTGGATGGTGAAGAGATAACCTGGAAGGAGGTTGCTGATTTTGTGGTGTCACTTCAGATCTAAATCACATACTTTCACAAAGAAGGAAAGCAAAATGAATGAGTTTCCCAATTATTCTTGTTCCCTTCCCAAAGCCTGCCAACTCATTCTGAAATGCACTTTCACCCAGTCATTGTGTACAATTCCAAAACAACCAGCTGTTCAACAACAGAGGGCTTCACAACAGATTCACGTACAATCAGAATGCACTGATGCACAATTGAGCTGTCTGAAGTTCATTTTGTCTCCCGACTAATAGACTGGGAACCAGCATCCTGACTCAAACTTTACTCATAACTGCCTCAACCAAATTGCACACTATTTAAAAAAAGGTAGGAGACAGCAAAATTGTTTTAATCAATCTAGCAATTAGATTATCAGATCAAACCCCTAGCGATGTTTTAATACCTCTGCATTTTAAACAACAAAGCTACCATCAATGACTCTACTTAAACCAATGTAGTGAAGGTATCAACCCCACCATGTGCACAGGAACATAAACTCCTGTATCGTCAACGTGGGCACCTTAAATGAGCCATTATAACATGTCAACTTCTGTTAGCTTAGTAACAGTCGTTCATCCCTTCAGTCAATCTACTACTTGACTTAAACATGGATGACCAGTCCCCTACATTGTTAGGATGTAGTGGGTCTGTATCATAGGCAGGTAAATGAAATCAAAGAAAAATCTCTCAAAACCAATCTTTAAAACTTCAAATGAAACTTGGACTGAAGAAATTCCAGGTTTTCACTTAGGGGGAATGTGCTAATTCTTCCCTTCCCTTTGTAGGGCTTGGCTGTTATTTTAAGATTATACCTTCCTAGTTTTGGAGAACCCCACCAGAGGGACCACCTACCCTACAGAATCCTTTTAGAGTTGATGACAAAATTTCCAAAGCTCAAGGGAACACAAGCCAAGGTTAAGGATGAGGTGAAGTGGATCAGTTGAGAGTAGGTCTGTGTGACAACAGGGCAGCGCACTGACCCAGTGGTTAGCACCACTGCCTCACAGCACCAGGGGCAAGGGTTTGATTCCAGCCTCAGGCAACCGTCTGTGTGGAGTTTGCACATTCTCCCCACTTCTGCATGGGTTTCCTCCCATATCCAAAGATATGTAGGTGGATTAGCCATGGGATATGCAGGGTTACAGGGATGGGGGAGATCTGGATGGGATGCTGTTGAGAGGATCAGTGTGGACTCGATGGGCTGAATGGCCTGCTTCCACACCGTAAGGATTCGGCAGGGCCAGTTGGGACACAGTCTGTATCCTTTTGCTGATTGTACGTCGAAGCAGTCTGCCCTTGTACTTTAATGCCAAATTCCGTGCATCATTTTAATGAATAGATTTCCTCAACCAAAATAAACCAAGTGGAATACTCCAGGTGAGGATGTGAGCGAGACTCTGTACAACCAAAGCAAAGTTCCCCTCCTGTTTTATTCCAGTGGTCATTGAGATAAAGGCCAATATTTCCTGCAGCCTCTTTGGTCAAGATTTCATACCCGTGCTCCATTTTTACAGCAGGTTGGGTCCATGGTCACCCACAACCTTTTCATTCCTCTACAGCTCTTCGTCTCTCACCAATTAAAAAACAAACTGGCCTCTCTCATGCAGTTGGAGTCATACCTGAGAAATAGGAAGATGGTCGTGGTTGTTGGAGGTCAGTCATCTCAGCTCCAGGACATCTCTGCAGGAGTTCCTCAGGGTAGTGTCTTCGGCCCAACCAGCTTCAGCTGCTTCATCAATGACTTTCCCTCCATCATAGGGTCAGAAGTGGGGATGTTTGCCGATGATTGCACAATGTTCAGTACCATTCGCAACTCCTCAGACACTGAAGCAGTCAGTGTTCAAATGCAACAAGATCTGGACAATATCCAGGCTTGGGCTGACAAGTGGCAAGTGACATTCATGCCACACAAATGCCAGGCTATGGCCATCTAACCACTGCCCCTTGACATTCAATGGTGTTACCAAAACTGAATCCCCCCACTATTAATGTCCTGGGGGTTACCATTGACCAGAAACTCAACTGGACTCACCACATGAACACAGTTGCTACAAGAGCTGCTCAGAAGGTAGGAATACTGTGGTGAGTAACTCCCCTCCTGACTCCCCAAAGCCTGTTCATCGTCTACAAGGCACAAGTCAGGAGTGTGATGGAATACTCCCCACTTGACTGGAGAGTGCAGCTCCAACAACACTCAAGAAGCTGGACACCATCCAGGACAAAGCAGCCCACTTGATTGGCACTACATTCACAAGCATCCACTCCCTCCACCACCGACGCTCAGTAGCAGCAGTGTGTACTATCTACAAGATCCCCCGCAGAAATTCACCAAAGATCCTCAGACAGCACCTTCCCAACCTACAACCACTTCCATCCAGAAGGACAAGGGCAGCAGGTACATGGGAAGACCACCCCCTGCAAGTTCCCCTCCAAGCCACTCACTATCCTGACTTGGAAACATATTGCCGTTCCTTCACTGTCGCTGGGTCAAAATTCTGGAATTCCTTCCGTAGGGGCACAGTGGCTCAACCCACAGAAGGTGGAATGCAGCAGTTCAAGCAGCTCACCCCACCTTCTCAAGGGCAACCCTTTTGGGGCAATAAATACTGGCCCAGCTAGTGGTGCCTACATCCCACCAATGAGTCTAAAAATAAAAGTTCAAAGTAGGTGGCTTGGTCCAGCTACGGATGCCTCCCTTCCACAAAAATACACATCTCTATTCTTTCAGGGGATGCAGCATCACTGGCAAAGCCAGCAGTTGTTACCCATCCCTAACTGCCCTTCAGCTTAGCAGCTTGCTAGGCCATAATCGCAGGGTAGTTGAGAATCAACCACATTGTTGTGGGTCTGGAGTCACACGTTGGCCAGACCAGGTAAGGATGGCTGATTCTGTAGCAGTAAATCAGACAGAAATATACCATTATTACAACAAAGCATTGTAAAGGCCTTCCTTTTCAATTGGTCTAATGGGGTCGGTTGGCTGGTTTGTGATACAGAGTGATGCCAACAGCATAGGTTCGATTCCTGCACTGGCTGAGGTTACTATGAAGGACGTTCCTAGAGAGATATGGGCCAAATGGTGGCAGATGAGACTAGATCCGTTTAGGATATCTGGTCAGCATAGACGAGTTGGACCAAAGGGTCTGTTTCCATGCTGTACATTTCTATGACTCACCCTTTGCCTGAGACGTGGTGACCTTCAGGTTAAACCACCACCAAGTCATCTCCCTGTCAAGACAGGGCAGCCCAAAGGGCAGGTAGACCTATCTTCTAGACTATGGCAACTTATCTTTGATAACAGAGTCTGTAATTCGGAATTGACTGTAAAAAGTGTCCAGTCCAGGTTCACAGTCTGCCCACAGCACAGGGCATTTGTTTAACTGGTGCCTGTCTTTTAGGCCATTTCAACTTACCATTGTATTTTTAATGAGGCTGGTACGGTCCTTAGTGCGCATTACTGGCTTTGATGGAAGAGAGGGTAATGTCCTAGATAGAGTCAGAGAGATATACAGCATGGAAACAGACCCTTCAGTCCAACTCGTCCATGCTGACCAGATATCCTAAATTAATCTGGTCCCATTTGTCAGCATTTGGTCCCCATCACTCTAAACCCTACCTATTCATACACACATGAAGAGGCACTTTGAACTGAGCCAGTTTTATTCTGTAGATCCATGCACCAGTTTTGTACACAGTAAGATGCCAAAACAGCCATCAGCTGTGGCTCCAGGGGTTATCACTCTCCCCTTAGAACCAGAAGGTCATTGGTTTGGGATCCTCTGCAGTGACTTGAGCATGTGGGTAAGTGTTATCAAACAGAGAGAACTGGGTTCAGGTGCATAATTCTTTGAAGTTTGCATCACATGTAGACAAGAGTGGTTAAGAAGGTGTTTAGCATGCTTGCCTTCATTGCTCAGACCTTCAAGTATAGGAGTTAGAATGTCATGTTGAGGTTGCACAGGACATTGGTGAGGCCTCTTCTGGAGTATTGTGTCCAGTTCTGGTCATCCTGCTATTGTAAGGATATTATTAAATTGGAGACGGGCCCAGAAATGATTTACCAGGACGTTGCCAGGAATGGAGGGTTTGAGTTATGGGGAGAGGCTGGGACATTTTTCACTGGAGCATAGGAGGTTGAAGGAGGTTTATAAAATCATGAGCGGCATAGCTAAGGTAAATGGCAAGTGTTTTTTCACTAGCGTGGGGCACATCAAGACTAGGGGGCAGAGTTTTAAGGTGAGAGGAGAACGATTTAAAAAAGACAAGGGACAACATTTTCTTTTAAAAGAAGAGTGGTGTGTGTGAGAAATGAACTGCCAGAGGAAGTGGTTGATACAAGTACAGTTACAACATTTAAAAGGCATTTGGATTAGTACATGAATAGGTAAAGTTGAGGGATATGGGCCAAGCACAGGCAGGTGGGACTAGTTTAGTTTGGGAACACGGTTGGCACAGACTGGTTGAGCCGAAGCACCTGTTTCTATGCTGTATGACTCTATGTGGGCCAGGCTGATGCTGCAGCGTGGCATCAAGGGACTGCTGCACTGTCCACGGTGCCACCCTTAACACAGAGATCACAGTGAGACTGAACACCCCTCACCCCACCCACCTCAAAGTGGGGGTGTTGGGATGGGATGCGGGGGTTACCTCAGTCCCACTCCTGCTTTTACTTACTTCAAAGCGTTCGTTTTTGTTTCTTAAAAAAAAAGCTTAAATTTATTTGCCCTTTCCGCCTTTGACGAAAAGAAAAAGCACACAGAAAATGTGATACATCCCAGGTTGAGGCAAGGTGATAGTGTGGTACAGCTTCAAGGTGGTTTCTGGAATATTGCAGGTTATTATTAGAAATAATTACGTTGCAATGTGTAAATGAAGATACTTCATGAAGTACAAAGCAGGACTCATGTTCAAAGGGCTCAGCACATCCTACGACAGCCAAAAGAAAAACACATTGAATCCCACATCAAAAGTGTCAAACTGAAAGGTAACAGTTGCATATTCATTAGAGGCTGGCATCACCTGGGGACTTCAATGGTGAATCTCCGGGGCACCGGGCATTAGCAATTCTCAACGTTACACAGAGATGACAAGTAAAGCAAGGCCCAGCTCAGCAATCTATTCACAAGCTCGATGGTGGGGCTGGGGTGAGGGGGGAGGGGGATGCTGGTGGGATGGGTCCTGTTTATTCTCTCAGTGAACAATGACAGCCTCTCTCCACCAGCACACAGTCTGGTCTGCCTGCTAGAGCTGGGTACATATAAACCAAATAAAAAGAGCACCTGTCCCACCCCTCAGCTCCAGAAGGAAGAAACAAATATCCTTCACATCTCCCCCCCCCACACCAAACAACATGCATTTCTGCAGCACCTTTAATGTAGGAAGGTGTACCAAGGTGCCTCACAAAAGTAAACCAAACCAAAACTTGGCACAGACTTACAGCAGGTGGTACTAGGACCAAAAAATAAACAGAGGTAGGTTTTTAGGAGGATCTGAAAGGAGGAGGGAGAGACAGCAACAGCGAGAGACAGAGAGAGATTCAGAAAGAGACAGAAACACACACACACAAGAGCAAGAGAGATAAAAGACAGGGATAGAGAGATAAAGACAGACAGACAGACAGACAGACAGAGACACACACACTGGAGGGGGAGGAGTGGTGGTGAGAGAGAAAGACCAGAGAAAACACAAATAAAGAGATAGAGACAGTGAGACAGTTTACAGACAGTTAAGGACACAGCCACCAACGATGGATCAATTAAAAAAAAGTATCCAAAGTCAAGTGAGCATTCTCCCAATACTATCTCCCCAATCCCCCGCACCTAACCTCCCCCCCTCTCACCCACCCCATTGTCCAGGTACAACATTTGAATGCAGCAGGCTTCAGTTATTGGGGATAGAAATGATACAGCTTCAAAAAGGATGCCGTGCAGTCCATCAAGGCCTGTGTGGCCCCTTTAAAAGGGTTATACAACATCTATTCACACACAGAGACCCAGTACCCCACCTCCTCTCTGTTCTACAGGCACACCCCTGCATACTTGATCTGTTTCAAGTACTCATTCACGTTCCTTTTCAAATCAGACAACGCACTCCCAAACACATCGACTCACTGCTTAAAAAAAAAACTAGAAATCTCCTTTCTCATTCCTCTGTCACTGACCTGATTACAGACTGCCCTGTGGATATTGCTGTAAAGCCAGACTCAGATTGCTCAATGGGTATCAACGTGTGAGCTATTTGCTGGTGGTAAACAGAGAGAGGGGAAGCTTACCGGATTACCAAGTTATTGATCTTGAACTGAGTTTCAATGACACCTGTCGTCCGTAGCCGAACCCTCAGTAAATCCGTTTGTGTTGGCTTGTATTCTGGTGAAGTGATTCGATTAATGTTCATAAAAAAGCTGCAGAGAACAAAGACAAATTGCATTTTGTTCGATTGAGGATTAAAAACAATGGAACTTCCAGAGATAGAGGAATTTATCACAAACGTGCTTCACAACTAATGTATGAATGGTAAAGGGCACTCACTGTTTGTGTTGCTTTTTCAATTCATTCACGGGATGAGGGCGTCGCTGGCCAGGCAGCATTTAATGCCCATCCCTGCCCAGAGGGCAGTTCAGAGCCAACCACATTGCTGTGGGTCTGGAGTCACATGTATACCAGACCAGGTAAGGATGGCAGCTTCCTTCCCTAAAGCCAATGAGTGAACCAGATGGGTTTCTCCCGACAATCGATAATGGATTCGTGGTCATCATTAGATTCTTAATCCCAAATATTTATAGAATTCAAACTCCACCATCTGCTGTGGCGGGGTTCGAACCCTGGTCCCCAGGGTTATATTATCTGAGTCTCTGGATTAACAGTCCAGTGATAATACCACTAGGCCATCGCCTCCCGCACACAGCAATGAGGCTAGATAACATTTTGGCCCTACCAGGTGAGGGATAAACTTGGGACCAGAACAGAAAAACTTGCCTGTCTTTTTTTGTGTAC
The DNA here is from genome assembly GCF_021869965.1 of Rhincodon typus. Lineage (NCBI taxonomy): Eukaryota > Metazoa > Chordata > Chondrichthyes > Orectolobiformes > Rhincodontidae > Rhincodon > Rhincodon typus. The sequence continues at coordinate 7,681,761 of NC_063354.1, forward strand.
TTACTTTGACAGCACCTTCCAAATCCATGACCTCCACCACCTAGAAAGACAAAGGCAGTAGATACATGGGAACACCAGCAAGTTCCCCTCCAAGTCACACATCATCCCAACTGGAAAGGTATTGCTGTTCCGTGTCTGTCAGTGGGCGAGCATTGTGGTACTAACAGTGCGCTAGGCGTTAGGGACTAGGGCAATAGGGCAGCCTGGTGGCTCAGTGGTTAGCACTGCTGCCTCATAGCACCAGGAATCCAGGTTCGATTCCACCCTCAGGCAGCTGTCTGTGTGGAGCCTGCATATTCTCCCTGATTCTGTGTGGGTTTCCTCCAGGTGCTCCGGTTTCCTCCCACAGTCCAAAGATGTGCAGGCTAGGTGGATTGGCCATGGGAAATGCAAGGTTACAGGGTCTGGGTCGGACACCCTTCAGGGGTCAGCATGGACTCGATGGGCCAAAAAGCCTGCTTCTACACTGGAGGGATGCTACAAAATGCTGGGCAGCCTACACTGACATCTTGTGAAGGAATAAAACAAAATACCATGGACACATCCACAATTAAAGTGAAAACAGGGCCACATTTCAGAAGGCATCCAGTACCCAAGGCATTGCAGCACCCCCTCAGTACTGTGTGGAAGTGGTTACTGATACAATATGCTCCAGAACCCAAAGGCTCAACTTGAAGCCACAACCTTCTATGATAACTCTGAGCACTGCCATTGTATTTAGCTGCCCAGATCAGTTCAATGTGCAATATTTTGATTTTGTAAGTAGGTTGCCATGCAAACCCCTTGACACATGGACTCATCCAGGACACTGCATTCCCCTATTATTAGCTGGGGCTAGCTGCATCACCAAAAAGACCTGATATGGAGGTGCTGGTGTTGGTCTGTGGTGGAGTAGGTCAAAAATCACACGACACCAGGTTATAGTCCAACAGGTTTATTTGAAGACACAAGCTTTCAGAGATGCTCACTAACACCTGAAGAAGGAACATGACTCCAAAATCTTGTGTTTTCAAATAAATCTGTTGGACTATAACCTGGTGTTGCGTCATTTCTGACCTTGACCAAAAAGACCAACAGGAATACCGGAGATTCCCAAACCCACATTTAAGGTGGTCGAGGCTTCAGAAGGAGCAGACTGAGAGATAGTAGGAACTGCCGATGCATTTCTCAAGAAGGGTCCAGACCCGAAACGTCAGCTTTCCTGCTCCTCTGATGCTGCCTGGCCCGCTGTGTTCATCCAGCTCCACACCTTGTTATCTCAGACTGAGAGATGTCGTGTAAGATGTACAAAATGGCATAAAGGCATGGAAGATGAAAAATCAAAAAGATTACTTTAAAATCAAACTGCTCATTTCTGTGGGAATGTTGGAAACTCTAGAATATAAACTCCTGGTTTATAAGTAGAATGAGGTGTTGGAGGGTCACACGGTGAAAAAGACCGACCAGGAAACACTAGGGCACCTGTCGAGTGCCTCTTAACATAAAATTGGGAAATACGGGGAACGGAGTCTCAGATACTAGACAGAATTACAGTACAGAACCAAGCCATTCAGCCCACATTGTCCATGCCAGTATTTAATGTTTTCTTCTTAGTTCACCAAATCCAATCAGTTTATTGATCTACTCTTTTAGACTGTGTCATGAAGCCTGTTATTGGCTCGGTTACATCACACAACTTACATCCATGGCTTTAAAAAGTCTCAAATGGTGAAACTAGACCTCCAACTTTGGAATTCCTTCCCTAAAATCTCTGCTTTTGAGGTGCAATTAAAAAAAAAATCCTGTTTCCTTTTATCAAGAGTTAAATTTTGCCTGGCTACATTCCAGGCATTCTTCAGAACAATGTTAAAGGTGTCCTGTAAACATACAGTGTTGCAGGAAGATGGTGTAATTGAAGTGTGAAGTCACACCCAACCAGACACACAACAACAAAAACAGAAGTTGCTGGAAAAGCTCAGCAGGGTCTGGCAGCATCTGTGAAGAAAAAAATCAGAGTTAACGTTTCGGGTCTAGTGACCCTTCCTCAGACCCTTCCTCTGAGGAAGGGTCACCAGACCCGAAATGTTAGCTCTGATTTTTTCCTTCCCAGATGCTTCCAGAACTGCTGAGCTTATCCAGCAACTTCTGTTTTTGTTCCTGATTTACAGCATCTGCAGTTCTTTCAGTTTTTATTTAGACACACAAGACAACTTGATGAACAATTGCTCTTACTCCTACTCCTGCAGCGTAAAACAATTAAGCCCAAAGGTCCAAGTGCTCTCAATGGTCTGGATCTCTTTCGAGAGAGAAAGAAAGACATGCATTCATATAGCACCTTACATGGCCTCAAAGTCCCAAGAAGTGTTTTACAACAAACTTTTAACAGGAATAGTCACTGTGGTAATGGCGGGAAACACAGCTGACAATTTGTGCAGAGATCCCACAAGAAACAAAATGAAAAGGACTATGTTTTACAGATAATCGGTTGAAGGCTAAATACCAAACAACTTCTGTTCTTCTACAGCATCATGGGTCAATCTCCCATTTGCAAGATGGCACCTCTGTCAGTGCAGCACCCCCTAGAGCGTCAACCTGGGGTCACTGCTTGGGTTTTGGAGTTAGACCCGAGTTTTAGAGTTAGACTCAAACCCATGGCTTTCTAACTCAAAAGGAGGGATAAGAATGTTATCCAGAGAGGGTAAACTGTGGAGGGAGGGATTGTTTGTTTCAAGGAGTTAAGAGAAGAAATGGGAATTTCAAGAGCGAAAACAAGCCGACAAAGTGAAAATCTGGAACTCCTTCAGTCCAAATTTCAATTGATAATTTGGAAGAGTGATTTTGAGAGATTTTTCTTCATTACGCTGTCGGGAGCTGCATAAAAGACAGGTAAATGGAGTCGAGGAAGGTACAGATCATCCATGGTTAAATATGGAATCATGGGATGGGATGGAGGGGCTGAATAGCCTATTTCTGTTCCCCAGCTGAACTAAGGAAGCCGTCACGTATAGTGAGTAATTTAGATGCACATGGGGACAGCACAGGAGGTGATGATTCAATACAGATTGTAAGTGACAGCTTCACCAGCAGACTGGTTTGAGTGAAGTCTCTGCTGTTTGAGATCAGCAAATGTTGGCTCCATTATCCAGTCTGCAGCAACAACAGCAACAAAATCCCCACCTCTGTGCTACAGAATCGGCAGCTTAACTTCATCCTGCTGCTCCAGGTCAAACCACAGGCCGTCGTATTTTTATCATCTTAAACACAGGAGAAGTGAACGCTATTTTAAGCCATGACGTTACTTCATTTCAAGCAACAAATAACTAGTTAGGTGTGGACCAAAGTGAAATTTCTCAATTGTCTCATTAAAAACCCATCCTCCGAGGCCCAAGCGTCCTTCCACTTGTCACCCCGAATTGGCCATCAAACTCTCTCCAAATTGACTTGGACGAGGACACACCAGTTAGCCCCTTGGTGATTGTAACGTCTGTCTGTGCAGCTTGGGAGGTGGTGAGCAGGTCCCCAAGCTGCCCTCCTGGGAGCCAGCCGCCATGCGAATTCGAGTTCCTGGCTTCAAATCAGGCCAAACGTCAGATTCCGAATGTTTAAGTCCTGAATGACTGTGAAAGATGCTCTCAGGCCACTGGACGGTTCAGGTACACTGTCTCCGTTGTCAACGCCTTCAGTCCCCCAGCAGTGACACATGTCATTTTAAGACCATTCTGATGGTCAGACACAAGGCAGGAAGATACAGTGATGTTTCAAGCCAGCCCATCTACCCATTTACCAGCTCATAACGCCGTTGCTCCTATGTCCTGTTGGGAGAGATCAGGAGAAAAAAGGTAGCAACGTGACCTTAAAATTAAAACTCAGCCACTCATGGGTGTTGTCAGGAAGCAATGAGAAAACTGTAATTCTCTCTTCTCCTGGAGAAAGTGATGGAGGCAGAGAGTGGGGAGCGTTACAATTTACAATTTCAAGAGCGAGACTGTTCAATTCCTGTGAGGTGAAGGCAGTAAGGATTAGAAAACCCAGATGGGTACATGAGACTGAAGAACAGATCGAGCCAGGACCTCCTCCTAATGGAGGATTTTAGCTGTACAAATGGAGATGGAGGGAGACTGAAAACTGCCAAGTGAAACCTTACTGGAAACTCACAAGGAGCACTCTCAGCATGGGTTTACCTCTCCGTCAAAACTTCATCACCCCTGGTCCTTTCCATAAAGCTGATTGGCACTCTAAGGTGAGGTTGTGCTCAAAGTGGGGAACATATTCATCAGATCCTCCCTGTTGTTAACTTTAAAATCGAATAAATAGTGTCTTCACCTTGAAAAGGAGGTGAATCTCAACTCTCCTCATGATACAAGCCCGTTCCTTGCTTCACAAGGACACAGACAGCAGGGTCACCAATACTGACATGGACATTTATTTTCACTGAACTCGCAAGGGTGCAGAAGAGAAATGGTTTCAATAGGCAGGAACACCATATAATGAATAAGAAGGCACTTTCTTGTTGTAGGACATGGGAGTTAGTGCTGGGAGATGTGGTGATGGGGTATGGTGCAGTGTGGTGAGATGGATTCATACATAAAATCAAAGTGCATCGGACTTGCCTTCCAGCTTCTCAACAGACAGATAACATATTGAGAATAGAATTGGTGACTGATTACAATGAGTAATCCCCATTGATTAGTCCATAACAGAGCCAGACAGGATGAGAAAGAGATAGAGAAATCCCAAAGTGTTAGGAGACCTTCAAGGCATATAAATGTAACATAATATCCTCCTCTAGTCACACTCAGCACATGCCATGTCTCATATCAAGCATGCACTGGATTCCGAAAGGTTACGATACAAATGAGACAAATTGATATCAGTCATTGGCTTTCACTGTTGGAAGCCTATTCAACAGGTTGATTGGGTTTCCTGTCTCACTGCCTGGGAAACAGAGACGCACACAGACAACGCAACCTGTTTCACTGCCTGGGAAACTCTTACACACTCACACCAGCCTGTCTCACTGCCCAGGAAAGTCACACACACCAGCACGCTACAGACTGACTCACTGCCCATGATCTATGCAGAGGGAGTTTGACAGGCTTTATGAAGGCAATGGCGGAGGACGTGCCTCAAGTCTTTACAATGCATTGTTTAAGTAAAGTGTTGTACCATCACATTATGGAACAATGATCCTTTTACAAGCAATGCAACCTACCACTTTGTTAGCACATATAGTAACTGCACCACTCAACATTAGTCACCAAATAGGAGGTGCCTCCTGCTCTCCCTCACCAACCCACATTCTCTCTTTCTCCAACCTCTGATGTTTTCTCATTTTCTGTCCCTGTCCCCATTCCTGCCATCTCCCCTCCCCATGCTCCCTTTACAATCCTGGTTGAGAAACTGTCTGCAGCGAATGTGACTGGAGCATTTGCAAAAGGTTAAAAACAGGCAGAAGGTGCTAGGATTATACTAAAAGCAATACAAAAGCTGTATCACTTGAGACCTCTTGAACTTGAGCTTCAATCAACTCTGCATTAATCAGGAGAGTTCAGAATTTACTATTTGCTTCACTCATTGCATAATGAGGTTAGGCCTCCTGCAAGGACTTGTTGTCAATAAAACACTGCAGTGTCATACATGTTGCGATGGGGCTTTGTATACACAAAGGGATGGGTGGGATGGTAATTTAACCCCAGACTACCTGTTGACTACAGCTCTGCTTTCAACACCATTATCCCCTCCAGCCTGATTGCAAAACTGCTCGACTTTGGTCCCAGCTCCACCCTCTGCAAGTGGATCCTCAGCTTTCTGACCCAGAGGCTGCAATCAGTGAGGCCAGATAATCACCTCATCCAAAATAACACTCAACACTGGAGACCCGCCCCCAGGATGCGTCCTCAGCCCCCTACTGTACACATACGGCTATGCTGCCAAATTTTGAACGAACGCCATCTGCAAGTTGACTGATGACATTACCGTAGCAGAACTGATATCAGGACTGAGTCAAAATACAGAAGGGAGATAGAGTGCTTGGTGATATGGTACAACAAAAACAATCTGTCTCTCAATATTGGCATAACTAAGGAACTGATCATCGACTTCAGAAAGCTGGGGCGGGGTGGTGGGGGGGGTAGTGGAAAGAGAAAGAACACATCCCCATCTACATCAGCAGAATGGAGTTTGAGAGAGAGTGAAAAGCATCAAGTTCCTCAGAGTGTTGAGAACCGACAACCTGTCCTGGACTTCCCATGTAGGTGCGACAGTCAAGGAGGCACAACAACACCTATTCTTCCTCAGGCGGCTCAGGAAATTTGGCATGTCTATAAAGGTCCCTCACCAACATCTACAGATACACCATTGAAAGCAAACTGTCCAGGTGCATAACGGCCTGGTACGGCAACTGCTCTGCCCGGGACCATAAGAAACTACAGAAGAGGGTGTGCACACCCCAGACCATCACAGAAGCCAACCTTCCATCCATTGACTCTATTTACACGGCTCACTGCTGCAGAAAGGCGGCCAACATCAAAGACCCATCACACCTCGGTAATGACCTCCTACAAACTCTTCCGTCAGGCAGAAGATACAGAAGCCTGAGCACACGCACCAGCAGGTTCAGGAACAGCTTCTTCCTGGCTGGTATCAGACTGGTGAACAGACCCTAGCCTCACCTAATGTAACCTGTATGCCTCAAAGTCTTTTTGATTTGTACATCCTTTGCTTGCTGTGATCTGCCTGTACCACTCGCAAACAAAGCTTTTCACTCTATTTCAGTACATGGGACAATAAAAAAAAAGAATATTCTGCCATTAGTTTACCCGTTCATGTGATGTCATCACTGGCCGTCCCTCATAGACAGGGGTGACGCGCTTGCCCCCACCTCAGGGTGAGAGTCTGTAGGTGGCTGTACAGACCGATACCGCTACCTCAGGCTCTGTTACACTTGGGGCAGGTGGTGGCCATGGGAACGGGTGGGTGGAGCATCGGTATGACATCACGCTCCTCATGTTATTTTTCGCACGGGCTTCTGCTTTTTTCCCCAACGGAGAGTCTCGAGGCACTCGACGCTTTCCCCAGAAGCTCCTCCTCCACTTTGGAGGGTCTTGGACCAGTGATTCCCAGGTGTCTGTGGGAATGCCGCACATCGCCAGTGAAGCGCTTCCTCTGTCCACCTGGGGCTTCCTGTGCCATCTCGGAGCTGGGATGTAGGCGTCGCTGACTGCATCAGTGTTTATGGCCCATCGCCAACTGCCCCGGGTAAAGGTGATGGTGCCTTCTTGAGGCGCTGCATTCCTTGTGGTGGTGTAGGCTGCTGGTAGGACAGCAATTCCAGGATTTTGACCCTGCAATGCTGAAGGAACTGCGACATATTTCAAAGTCAGGTTGGTACGTGGTTGGAGGAAAACTTGCAGGTGATGGTGGTGGTGGTGTTCCAAGTATCTGCTGTCCTTGTCCTTCTAGATGGTAGAGGTTATTGGTTTGGATGGTGCTGTCTGAGGATCCTTGGAGGAGTACAGTTTGTAGATGCCACACACCGCTGCTGATGCCATCTGTGGCAGAGAGAGTAAATATTGAAAGCATGGATGTGGTGCCAAGCCAGCAGGGCTGCTTTGTCCTGGATGTTATCAAGTGCTGGAAGCTGTCTGCATTCCTGACTTGTGCCTTGTAGATGGTGGGAAAACTTTGGAGAAACAGAACCAAGTTACTCACCGAGCCTCTGTCCTGTTCTTGTAGTTAAAAATATTTATACATCTAGTCCAGTTCAGTTTCTGGGCAATGGTAACCCCCACGATACTCAAGTGGTGGATTCAGTGATGGTGATGGCATCGGATTTTAATGGGTGATGGTTAGATTCTCTCGTCATTGTCTGGTATTTGTGTGCCATAAGTGTTACTGGTCAGTTATCAAAGCTGATAAACGACATCAGTCATAAGATCTCCGTATCAGGGCACAAAGGCCTTATCAGCCCAAGCCTGGATATTGTCCAGGTCTCGCTAGGCATGAACACCATGTGCTTCAGTATCTGAGGAGTCACAAATGGTGCTGAACGTTGTGCAATCATCGGTGAACATCCCCATTTTTGATCTTATGATGAAGGGAAGGTCATTGATGAAGCAGCTGAACATGGTTGGGCCTAAGATACTGCCTAGATGTTGTAGATGCTGTGTTGTAGCTGTACTGGAACAGCTTGGCTCCTTGTGTGGCATGTTCTGGAGCACAAGTCTTCAGTACTATTGCTGGAGTGTTGGCAGGACCCATAGCCTGTGCAGTATCCAATATCTCTAACAGTTTGTTGATGGGCTGCATTTTGTTGGAATTCCTGACCAAGGTGGCACAAGAAATGTGCGGGTGCAGAATCTCCATCACCCCCAAACAACCAGAAGGACAGTCTATTTCACCACTGACCACATGGGATATGACATGGCAGCTATTGAATCCCTGGGAAGAGGCAGAGAGAGAAAGAGAGACAAAGAGAGAGACACAGAGAGACACAAAGAGAGAAAGAAAGGCACAGTGCACAGTGCAATGTGCCTTCAAACCTGTTACTCTTGCTGGGTGGAAGGGGCTTTAGTTGGTGTCTAATCCTAACATATAACATAATGGAGACAGGGGCCCTTTAGGCAGTTTCAATTAATCAGTCTGTTCAGAGATATTATTACACACCTCTGGAGCATATGGGACTTCAATCTGGGCCTCCTTGACCAGAGACAGGGACATTACCACAGTGCCACACGAGTCCTCAATAACGTCCCTCTAAACAAGGGACGCAGCATCCAATTTGCACATAAACAGCTAGTTCTTGGCAATGTGTAAAGAGATCTACATTGCCTCCAAAGTACTTCAATAAAATAACAACCCATTTCACTCATCATTAAGAAAAACAAACACTCCCTTTAATTCAATCAGCAGAACGTCTGCTGGGAAATCTACACGGAGTGCTGCTACACAGAGGTGACGACCACGTTAATGAAATATCAGATCCTACTTGGTACCCCTCAAGTTATGACATCCTTTTCTCCAATATAAATAATACTCACCACTCCCTGTATCCCACAAACCCTGTATGCAGCAAATCACCCAGACATGTGGAACCTTATCAGAGGCAGGCCCCATCCAAACTTTTATTCAGATTTAATTCCTACTTCTGCAATTAAAAGGAAGACTTTTGTCCAGGCTACATTTGGGCCAATTTCCATGTTGTAGGTTAACATTGCACACCTACAATGCTGGGCTTTTATGACATTAGCAACACTACACAAAAACAAATTGCTGATACTGATACAGTGAATCTCCTGGAATTCCAACCCAGGCTCACATTACAGACTGAGGCAGACACAATTATAAAGTCTAATAACATCATAATGCATGACAACAGGTTCATGTAAAACAACACATTGCTACACACCTCTCTCCCACAACTGCCACATCAAAAGACTCAGAAAATAAAAGGAGAGTAAAAACAATCAGAGGCTAGGTATATTATTAAAACGTTTGAATTAATTTGGTTCAGAAGGTATGTTTTACCTTCAGGATATTGGAATGAAGTTCTTTTCATTACTTCAAAATGATGCCTTTATTAAAATATATTCACAGAAATAGGAGGACTAATGTTTGACTTCACTACGTTAACTGATAATTTCATGCGCTTAATACTCTACAGATTTGTTTAGTGCCAGGTTATATCAACGAGAAGTCTGATCCACTCTCAGGTGGGGGGTGGGGGGAGAGGGGGCAGGAAGTGCTGTAAATATAAGAAGTTTTCACAGAATTAAAGATTTGTTGGTAAAATTTAAATGATGTGAAGTGTCGATCGCTCCTCAGTGGGTCGTACTCCAGCCGCTGAGTCAGAATTATTAGAAGTCATCCTGGAGCCAGGCCCAGCATTGGATTGGGCATTGGTGAATGGAGTGGTTCAGCTCACCACCATCCCCTCCAAGCCCATAGTAACAACAACTAACTCCTCTACAAGTGGTTCTATAATACCAGTGCAGATATTCCCCACACGGACCTGTCCTCGCAATCTCACAATTTCCTATGTTACAATAGCTTTGAAACAGAACTTGGCAGGTGGTGAAGAAATTTGAAGCATCCCGAGGTCAGGAAAGGCACTATACAAATGCACATCTCTCCCTTTGATGGTGACTATTAAAACCTCCCAGCACAGGGCTTTGTACATACCATACTCTTGCAAGAGCCACTCAAAAGGCCACAGCATAGTTCAGTGGTTCGATTGCAAAATGAATTCTAAAAAGGCTTTTCAAAGAAAAAAAGATATTGCCGAATCACAGCATTGTTACGGTCATTTGTCTTCCGTCTAAATGTAACCACAATTTCCTGCAAATCGTCAGGTTATTATTTTAGCTGCACACAACTCCCATCTCCTCACGGAAATGATTACATTCAGCGGTGAAATTAAACTGAAAACCAATCACAACAGCATCAAAATAAACTGGAGAAACGGATGCCAATGACTGAATATCGTATGCGAGAGCAGACGGGATTGAGAATTTGTGCAGATAGACAGGAGATTTAAGCAGCACATTAGCACAAGCAGTCCCCAGCAGAACATGTTATTATTTCGAGGAAATGCAGAACAGTTGGGAGTCAAAACCATATTTATAAGTTCAGGTGTGGATATGAGGCTTGGGTTAAAACCCAGAATTACCAATTTAGAGATAGTAAGAACTGCCGATGCTGGAGTCAGAGATAACACACAGTGTGGAGCTGGAGGAGCACAGCAGGCCAGGCAGCATCAGAGGAGCAGGAAAGCTGACATTTCGGGTCAGGACCCTTCTTCAGAAAATTTTCTGAAGAAGAATTACCAATTTAGTTTTGTTCTGTTCACCTCTTCCCTACCACATGGTAATAACTGATCCTAGGTTATAGCGTAGACATAGCAACCATCCGTCTTGAGAGGCAATGGGGCAAGACCATTACTAATCAGTTACTTTTGCCAATCTACAATATCCCAAGTGCCTGAGGTGACATGAACGACCATTCCTGCAGTCATGGGTTTCTCCCTCTTTTCTTTCCCAAGTGTTCTCTGGTCCATTGTGCTTTTAGACCGCTCCCACCTAAAATAGTGGTTAGAATGCCTCCGCAGAGAGACAACACACAAACACACAGTTCCAGCCCTTAGCAGCAAGGCTCTTCACTGAAGACGCTCAAGAGAAAATCTCATCAGACAAGCATTAAAAGTTTTGTTTTCTTTCCCCCCTCACTTTTAACACATCCGAGGTGCTACTTCAGTGATAACCAGCTTTGACAAGTCAATGACTAATCCGGCATTGTCTGAACATCATCAACTTCTGCACTAAGCACCTTAAGCAAATGTGAGCCATGAAAAGGAATATTAAAACAAACCCTTTCACAAAGCGAACAACTTTTAAGAAGAGTTTAAAAGGGCCCCTTGTGGTTAGACAGATAGCTCATCACCGGGTAGACCTGACTCCCTCCCCCAAGGACTCACTGAGGATGAACTGACACTACGCTCACGACACTGGGCTCTCTGCCCCCATTGGCTCAGTTTGTGTCTGACTCAGTATAATGACACTCATTACTCCAGCACGCCAACAAGACAAAGCTACTGTTGGTTACAGCTAATCTGACTTTATACCCCACAGCTGAGAGTTAATGTCAAAGCCAACAATTAGTACATTGGGTCTTAAAAAAGAAATACAAAACACTGGGCAAATTAACTGTGCAAACTTTACACAGAGGCAGCAATTACTAGGCAAATTGTGGAAATGTCACATAAAGCCCTTTTCAGTTAATAATCTATCAGGCATTTACTTGAGGGGTTACGTTAAAAAATAGAAAGTCACAGTAATTAGTTGCTTGCTGTCAGGTTGCAATTTGTTTTTTGATACGTCAAAGTTCTCACTCTGCTGGAGAAATCCTGGTTCTGGAAAAACACTTGTTTTTGCTGTGCTGTTTCACTCAGGTGAGAGGCTCTATTCATGTCTCTTGGTCACTGCTCCATCCATTCACATCCCACTGGATTCTCCATAACCTCTTCACACTCTCAGGCTCACACTCCTCCACGACACAGGACACTAGCAGCGGTCTTCACACACTGCGGCCATTGACAAGAGACTGGCGACCGTCGAGGCCTCTCTACTCTTAAACTAGAAGATAAACTGAAAGTAAAGCCTCCTTGACACTGTCCCAATCCAACATTCCAAGGACAGGTACAGGAGAGTTTTAGATACAAAGTAAAACTTTCTCTACTCTTGTGAACTGAAAGTAAAGCACTCTACTCTTTAGAGCTGAAAGTAATGCCCCCTCAACACTGCCCCAATCCAACATGCCAAAGACAGGGACAACATAGGGTTAGATACAGAGTAAAATTCTGTCTGTGCTGTCCCTATTAAACACAAGGTCAGGGATAGCACGAGGTTATATACAGAATAAACATCCCTTAAACTGAAAGTAAAGTTCCCTTGACAGTGTCACCATCAAATACTCTCAGGACAGGATGGCACAGGGTTAGGTGCACATTAAAGCGTGCTCTACTCTTTTAAAATGAAAGTAAATTTCCCCTGACTCTTGGACTGAAGGGTCTTTTTCCCTGCCGTATGACTTTATGACACAAAGCCTCAATTTTAAAATTTACTCTCTCATTTTCAAGGCCCTCTGCAACCTCATCCAGTCCCACTTCAACCCTCTGAGATATTGGAGTTCATCTAATTCAGATGCTAGGACCCAAACCACTGGAAGCCCCGGCCTGCACCTCTCCACTACTTTGTTCCTCCTTTAAGACACTCCTTGAAAGCCACCTCTTTGATCAAGCATTCGGTCACCTGTTCTCAATTTACCAATATGGCGCCCTGCCCAAGTTTATTCCATAGCACACTTCCTTACATCAAAGGCATTATATTTGTAAAAGCTGTTGTTATTGTTGTGAAGAAAGTTAAACACATTGTGTGGGGTTGGTATCACATTGTAGACAAGACCAGGTGAAGGAATGCAGGAACACCAGCAGGCCATTCAGCCCCTCAAGGCTGTTCCACCATTCAATGAGATCATGGCTGATCTGTACGTTAACTCCATGCGCCTTTGGCCTATATCCCTTAGATTTGAAATGTTGTTAAGCAAAGATATTAAGATAAAATTAACAGCATCCTCTGCTGCTTGTGAAGAGAGTTCCAAACATCCACTGCCCTTGGTGTGTAGAAGTGTTTCCTAACATCTGTCCTGAATGGTCTGACCCTAATTCTCAGATTATACATCCTAGTTCTAGAATCCCCAACCACTGGAAATAGTTTATCTTCATTGACCCTGCCTTTTCCTGTTAATACCTTGAACGCTTTGATCACATCACCCCCTCACCTTCCAAACTCTAGGGAAAACAAGGCTAATTTGCATAATCTGTCCTCACACCTTAATTCCTAAATCCAGGCACCAGATTTCTTACCCCAAAGGTGAATGATGCACCTAGTTTGAGCAATTTGTATAAAGTTTAGCAATAAACTACAATCTACATGTCATGTTTACATAATTCATAAAAAGGAAATTGACTCATCTACAAGATGCAAGTTACTTAAACATCCGGAATTATAATTCAATATTACTCACATCCTGAAAATCAATTAAAAACATGGTTTGTAATATTTTGGATAAAGTGAGTGAGTCATTATTTTTCTGAAGAATGGAATATCAACACCATCCCCAACTTTCCAGTCCGCACACATCAACACGGTCCCCGCCTCCAAAAAAAACCACCCCCCACCCCACACTCAGCACGGTGTCCACCCGCCTGGTTCGCACCACCTCCCACCCCTCACCCAGCACCGTGCCCACCCGCCTGGTCCGCACCACCCCCCACCCCGCACCGTGCCCACCTGCCTGGTCCGCACCACGCCCCACCCTGCACAGTGCCCACCCGCCTGGTCCGCACCACGCCCCACCCTGCACAGTGCCCACCCGCCCGGTCTGCATCACCCCGACCAACCCCCAACCAAACTTGGCCTTCTGTTTTCACAAAGGAGGACACAAATAATGTACCAGAAATGACGGGAAACAGAGTTTAATAAAGGGAGGAACTGAAGCAAACCTGTATCATTACAGAAATAGTGTTGGAGAAATTGATGGGATTAAAGGTTTATAAATCCCCAGGACCTGATAATCTACATCCAAGAGTACATGAGGAATGGACCCTAAAAGTGGTGGATGCATTGGTGGTCATCTTCCAAGATTGTTTAGACTCTGGAATAACTCCTATCGACTGGAGGGTACCCAACATAAAGCTGCTTTTGAAAAGGGAGGTAGAGAGAAAATAAGGAATTATAGACCAGTCAGTCGGATGTTGGTAGTGGGAAAATGCTAGAGTGCATTATCAAGGATTTTATAGCAGACCACTTAGAAAATAGTAGTCACTCAGTCAGCATGGATTTACAAAAGGGAAATCATTCACAAATCTATTGGAATACCTTAAGGATGTAACTAGCGGAGTTGATCGAGGAAAGCCAGTGGATGTGGTTTATTTGTAAAATGCCTTCTGAAAGCCCAAAGTGCCATGTAAGAGATTAATGTGTAAAATTAAAGCACACAGGATTGGGGTCATGTACTGAGATGGACAGGGAACACAGTAGGAATAAATGGATCTTTTCCCAAATGGTAGGCAGTGATTAGTGGGGTAGCACATGGATCGGTACTAGGACCCCCCAACTATGGATAATATCTTAATGATTTAGAGGAGGGAAATAAAAATAGAGTCTCAAAATTTGCAGATGGCATAAAGCTGGGTGCAAGGATGTGAGGAGGATGCAGAGATGTTGCCGTGTGATTTGGACAGGCTGAGCCAGTGGGCAAATGCATGGCAGATGCAGTATCATGTGGATAAACACGAGGTTCTTACTTTGGTAGCAAAAACCAAGAGTCACTTAAATGGCTACAAAGGAGAGAGAGAGAGCGAGAGCGAGAGCGAGAGATCAAGGAGACCCGGGTGTCCTCGTGTATCGGTTGCTGAAAGGGCAGTAAAGAAGGCAAATTCTATATCTGTTCTGAAGGGTCATTGGACCCAAAATGTTTTAACTCTTCCTCTCCACAGATGCTGCCAGTCCTGGTGAGACTTTCCAACAATTTCCGTTTATGAAACTGTTGTTGGCTTTCATAGTGAGAGGATTCGAGTAGAGGAACAGGGACGTTTCGGTGCAGTTATACAGGAGCTTGGGGAGGCCACCCCTGGAATACCATGTGCTGTTTTGGTCTCCTTGTCTGAAGAAGGATGTTTTTGCCATAGCGGGAGTGCAGTGAAGGTTTAGCAAATTGATTCCTAGAATGGCAGGACTGATATCTGAGGAGTGATTGAGTTGGTTAGGATTGTATTCACTGGAATTTAGAAGAATGAGGAGATATCTCATAGAAATCTATAAAATTCCAACTTGACTAGACAGGTTAGATGCAGGAGGATGTTCCCAATGATGGGGGAGTCAGAACCAGGGGTCAGTTTGAGGATAAGGGGTAAACCACACACACACACACACAGTGGTGAGCCTGTGAAATTTACTACCATAGAAAGTGTTTGGGGCCAAATCGTTCAATATTTCCTGCAGCTCTTGTCTACAGAGATATGGGGGAGGGCTGGATTAGGCATTGAGCTCGATGATCAGCCATAATTATATTGAATGGGGAAGCAGATAAGAGGGGTTGAATGGCCGACTCTTGCTCCTATCGTCTATGTTTCTATGCTTCACACAGCTGGCACAAGAGCAGGTCAGAAGCTAGAAATTCTCTGGTAAGTAACTCACCTCCAGAATCCTCAAATCAGTCCACCAGCTGTAAGTCACAAGTCAAGAGTGTGATGGAATACTCTTCATTTTTCAAAAACAGTTGCAGCTTGACACCATCCAGGACAAAGTAGCCCATTTTATTGGCATCTCAACCACTACCGCCACTCTTCGCCACTGATGTACACTGCCAGTGTGCCCCACAAGATGCACCACAGTAACTCACCCAGGCTCCTTCAGCAGCTCCTTCCAAACTTGTGACTATGGCAGAAGATGCACGGGAACTCATCAGCACTTCCAAATCACAGGCTATCCTGACATTTCAGCTTTTCCAGGATTACTGCAGCGACAAAATCCTGGTGTTGCTCACCCTGAATCAGTGGAGTACCTCGATGGCACATATCAAGAAAGCAGTTCACCACCACTTCCTCAGGATCAATTAGGGATGGGCCCAGACAGCAAAGCCCACATCCCATGAATTAGGAAATGCCTTTTCAAATGGTTGAGCAATGGGAAAAGTCTGACTTTGATTCTCTGTCTCTACTGGAGGCAGGAGATTCCTTGTTCCTCACATAAGGCCATCAACTTGGTCAGCACATTCGACAATAATAAAAGCAGTTATTGCTGACCAAGGGAAAAAAAGATACATTTTGTTGTAATTTTTTAAAATCTTGTCCTTGTTTGGAGAATTGGCAAGAATGCCAAGTTAACAATTAAACTGAATGAGAGTGCTAATTAATTGGCACGTGGACTCTGTTTGGTGGAAGCATTGCTGTGGAGAAAGCACTGGTTTCTGAAGAAATCTGAAAGAATTCTGAAGAAGGGTCTAGGCCCGAAACGTCAGCCTTCCTGCTCGGCCTGCTATGTTCATCCAGCTCTACACCTTGTTATCTCACTGGTTAATGACAACTGACTTGTACACTTAATGGTGTGGGGCCCTGGATAGTGTTGTTGAACAGAGACACCTAGGGGTTCAGGTACACAGTTCTTTGAAATTTGCATCACAGGTAGACAGGGTGGTTAAGAAAGTATTTAGCGCGCTTGCCTTCATTGCTCAGACCTTTGAGTATAGGGGGTTGGGACGATGTTGTACAGGATGCTGGGGTGGGCACTTTTGGAGTGCTGTATCCAGCTCTGGTCATCATGTTGTAGGAAGGATATTAGTAAACTGAAGAGAGTTCAGAAAACACTTACCAGGATGTTTCCAGGAATGGAGGGTTTGAATTATAAGGAGAGGCTGGAAAAGTTGGGAGTTTTTTTCCACTGGAGCATAGGAGGTTGAGGGGTGACCTTATATAAAACCATGTGGGGCACAGATAAGCTGAATAACAAAGGTCTTTTCCTCAGAGTTCAAAACAAGGGAGCATATTTTAACGGTGAGAGGAAAAAGACTTTTAAAAAAAAAAAGGACCCAAGGGACAACTGTTTTTACACAGAGTGGTACGCACGTGGAATGAACTGCCAGAGAAAGTGGTAGATGCAAGTACAGTTACGACATTTAAAACATATTTGGTCAGCTACATGGATAGGAAAGGTTTAGAGGGAAATGGGCCAAATGGGACTATTTCAATTTGGGAAATGTGATTGGCATTGGGACTAGTTGCACCAAATGGTCTGTTTCCATGCTGTACGACTCTGTGACTGGCAATTAATTGGTAGGTTGTGTTTAAAGTTTGAACTAGGCAGGTTGACTCTGATTGGTCAAGGCATTGACCAGAGAAATCAACCAGCAAATGGCCGTCATGTATTTTGTTCATTTGAAACAGGTGCAGTGAATGTCCTTTTTCTACCTGGCCTTGTGTATTAATACGTGCAGCCTCTAGCACATGCAACATGCCCTCTGCGAGCCCAACTGACGATCCTAAATTGGTCATCAGCGCAGTTCCTCTCACACTCTGAATTATCCAGTAAATGTTGTCCAATTGCAGAATCATGTCTCATGCTAGATGTGATGCTGAGACTTTAAGTACGGGCTGGTTGGAAATAGTCAGTACCTGGTTTGTCGTGAACAGTCAGAAGGGTTATACTGTTTGATACAATCCGTTGGTCTTTGGGATATATGTCTTACAAAGCTGGTATTACACTGGCACATTACTAATCGTGAGGTTTGATGACAGCACGTAGCTAGTGATGAACAGGATTTATGAGATCACTGCATTGTAGCAGCATGAAACAGATAGAGGTGGTGACAATCGATGAGTCTATTACCGAGCACTCTAACACGAGGGGAGCAAGAATTCACAGTATTGTGGAGCCTTCCAAACCACATGTTCTCCCAAAGCGGTTACACTTCGCACGGATCGATGCTTAAATTACTTGTGATAAGCTGTGAAAGGAAGCTCTCAGTATTGCCTTTGGCAAATTATCCGCTTCCACCATTTCTTTTACGAAACTGTTCCACAGATTAGAAACCCACTCCCTGAAATATTGTTTGTGCACACATTAGCTTCGCCTTTACCCACTTCAAGGTGGCTATGCCCTCAGGTTTGACTGTCCTCTGCAAAAGGGGAAAACAATTGTTCATGCTCTACATTGTTGAATCCTAATATCAGTTGTTTTTAATCATCATTCTACCTTCCGTTTTCTATTGGGAACATCTACAATTTTCATAATTATTCCTCATAATCCAGTTCCTGCCTATCCCCGCAATCATTCAGATTGTTCTTTTCTGTGCACTTTCAACAGCTGCAACATTCTTTTTCCAAACCCATGACCACTTCCATGTAGAAGGACAAGGGTAGCACATACATGGGAACACCACCCCTCTGCAAGCTCCTCTCCAAGTTACTCCTCATCCTGACTTGGAAATACATCGCCGTTCCTTCACGGTCGCTGGGTCAAAATCCTGGAATTCCCTCCCTAATGGCATTGTGGGTCAGCCCACAGCAGGTGGTCTGCAGCAGTTGAAGAAGGCAGCTCACCACCACCTTCTCAAGGGCAATTAGGGACGGGCAATAAATGCTGCCAGCAAGTGACATTCCATGTTCCACGAAATGCATAAAACAATCCTTTTGTCCTTTGTACATGCAATATTCTAAGTGATGTTGTACAATGGTTTATAAAACATAAATAATACTAATCTTTTTGACATACACCAACACCTGACCTCCTTGAGTCATTGGCAGAATGCACAGTCACAACTCACATTTAGAGCATTCGCTGTAGTTCAGGGGAAACTGGGCAAGTTCCCAAGGGAGAAAGCAACAGGTAGATGTGCTGACAGGTTGAGGTTAAATAGGAAGGAGAATTAACACCAGCATGGACCGGACAGGACAAATGGCCTGTTTCTGTGCTGTACGTTCCACGTGAAAACATGGAGGGACACAGGAAACGACAAACTTACTAATGCGCGGAGTCATTCAGCTCAAACTC
Source organism: Rhincodon typus (assembly GCF_021869965.1). Lineage (NCBI taxonomy): Eukaryota > Metazoa > Chordata > Chondrichthyes > Orectolobiformes > Rhincodontidae > Rhincodon > Rhincodon typus. Next base: position 7,700,843 of record NC_063354.1, read on the forward strand.
GTAGCCTCGCGATGCAGCCAGTTTGACCCCCTGGTCTGCCCACAGGAAGCGAAGGGCATGGGACATGAAGGGGAAGAGGGCATAATCCTCATCGAAACAGCGACCACAGGACAGCACCGTCTGAGCGTGGATCTGAAACACAACAACAGGCAAAAAAAACAGCCCTGAGTCAAAACTCTGATTCCAGAAATGACACCATGCGGCTGCAGTAGGAGAAACGGAGAGGGGGGGACGGAGAGACGGGACCACCTGCTAGTAGCAATGATATTTCAGATTTAGTTAAAATATCTTGGGGTTACAATACTGACACTTTCCTGTCCGTATTCACTAGGATTAGCAGAAGCCATGTCGTATTCTCTCACATGTAAATGTGCACAATACTAATATTTCCATCTCGCATCTTTCATTGACCAAGAGAGTAAAATATTCTCAATCACAACAAAATTCTTGCATGCTGTACTTTCTACCCACCCATTTTTCCATGAAGTGATTGATTATTAAAGTTAAACACCCACAACTATCGATGTCAGACATCACCCACTCACTGAGAACATCACCTCATTGCTCACCAGCAACAAAGATAAAGTCACCATAGGTCTGCTCTGTCATTACAGAGAGACAACTGGTGCGGATTTAATTTAAACCAAGGGTCAGCACACCTCAGGTGAGGGGAGAGGTTGAGAAAGGGAGCCCTTCATGGTAACGTCAGCCGGCGTGGGAATTGAATCCACTCTGTAGATATCAGTCTACGTTGCAAACCAGCCATCCAGCCAATGCAGCTAACCAACCCCCCAGCAACATCTGGATTCTCACAGAGCTGCGTGTGGCGAGTGCATGAGACACTGTTCAAGACAAGGTTCAAAACGTTCAGAAAACACAAACTTTGATGCATCTTCCTTTTTCTTGGGGATTTCAACCTCAAAATCCAATTGGTAACCCAAGATTTGAGAGTTTGGATGATTTCCAAATGTTGTTGCTTGATCTGCAAAAAAAAATAAAAAGGGGGATCCAGATAGAGTACAGTTCCTCCTCCCAGCGGGCACTTGCCCATGGCAGTGGACAGAGGAGTGCAAGAGACAGACAGAAGGAATCCCATCTTTTGCTGTCTTCATACAGACACCTCTGGGTTACACAGCAACAGAGATAGCATTCCTCATAACAGCACGACTTCAGCTGATGTCAGGTATGGACTTCTCCTCACACTCTCACTATCAGCTTCCCTTGTCCACATGTGTTCTATTGGCCGGGAATCCACTGCATTACAGTGTAATAAAGACATGTTGGAATAGCTGAAGTGTTGCAGTGATCCAGAGCACTCAAGTTTCTGGCAGTGTCTTCACCAACATCACATCCAGCTGTATCCCCAGTCTGCCCAGCTCCAGATTATCAAACAATTCAAGTATTACTTGAAAAGTGCACCAGGATCAGCTCATGTAATCTTGGTTTAGACAGCATGCCAGAGAGCGTGAGCATGGGCCAGAGAGGGGGATAGCACGCGAGAAAGCACAAGAACTCAAGAGAGAGTGCATGAGAGAAAGGGTGGACAAGAGAGTGAGCGTACGAGAGTGTAAGCATGAGAGAGCAGGGAGCAAGAGAGTACAAGACAATGCAAGACCTTGAGGGAGAGGGAGAGAAAAGGGGGAGGGTGGGGATGGCAGAGAGAGGGCAGATGGGATTGGAACACACCTTACCAAAAAGGGTGAAGAAAGAAGAGTTGCTCTTTAATATTTAGCTGCTGACACTCAGTCACCCAATTTCTGCTGATCGATTGCAGCAAGTGTCAGAGCTGATTCGCTGCACCCCATACAGCTGTCAGTGTTGGTTTGTCAAAGTTCATTTTCAATGAGAAGAGGGAGTTGCCGCTGTCACCAAACACAGCTCCATCTCTTGCTGCTGGAGCTGCTCGAAATCTTTCTAGAAATGATTGCTTATGAAGTGATCGCTCAAGCAACTGGCCCATATTAAGCTAAACAAGCAGCAAGAACGGGTAAAGAGCAGGTGACAAGGGTCAAGGGCCAGGGCATCCTAGACCCATCTGCCCCACACACGTCACACTAAGTCTATTTCTATTCATTGATTTTCACAGATAAAGATCAGAGTGCTGTTAACAAAGATTTGAACCTGTTCATGGGCAATTCTTTTCCTGATATCTCTGACAGTCATTGGCTGTTGGGGCAGCCATGGGCCAATTGGAAGCAGGAAGATCCCCCCTAAGCAAATTCTAATCACATCAAGGACAACTCCATTGCTGGAGCTCCAAACCTCTGGCTAACCAGGTCTAGAACAAAGACTGATCCCTACCATCAGACACCCCACTTCAACAGTTCAATTTCTCTCTCTGATCAGAATCCAGGTACAACACAATCCACCAGCAGGCAATATCACCAGAACAGAGAGAGACAGAGAGAGAGAGAAAAGAAGTGGGGAAAAGGGAAATGAGAAAGTTAAAAAAAGAATGCAAAAGAAAAATGGAGAAAGAAAGAGACAAAAACTCAAACACAAGTAGTTGCTATGGTAATAGAGATAACAAGGTGTGGAGCTGGATGAACACAGCAGGCCAGGCAGCATCAGAGGAGCAGGAAGGCTGACATTTCGGGCCTAGACTCTTCTTCAGAAGTGTTGTGGGAAACAGTGGTCAACCCATGCACAGCATGATCCCACAAAGTCAGTCAGTCAGTCAATCGGTGCTGGTGTTTTTCAAGGAAGACATAAACCTCTCTCTTTTTTGAAGACCAGCTACAGGATCCTTTACATTACACTTAAGTTATCAGAGTCTTTGTTTATCATCCAAACGACGGACTGTGATAGATCAGCACTCACCCTCCAACAGTGTGGGGCTCCATCGGCGCTGACTCTCTGACAGTCCTGTGCACAAGTGAACAAATAAAGCTGCCTTTTCTATCATCTCCATGTTTGCCAAAATTTTCCCAAATGCCTTTGCACTGTATTCACAATCCCAATGACATCAACAACATCCACAATCCCCAATTCCAGCATTTTGTTCCGTGTTCAAGACAACAACATGCTGCGTTTTACAATTTTACATTTTCTGTTCGATTATAGGGAGTCATCGATGTCTAGAACACAGAAAAAGGCCCTTCAGCCCACTGAGCCTATAACAGTCCCAAACAAGCACCTAACTATTCTAATGCCATTTTACAGCACTAGCCCATAGCCTTGTAATCACAAGTCACATCTAAATACTTACTAAATGTAATAAGGGTTTGTGCCTCAGATTGCCACCATTCTTTGGATGGGAAAAAAGTCTTTCCTCCCCTCACCTTAAATCTATGCCTCTGGTCAGTGATCCCAGCATCAAGGGGGATATAGTTTCCTTCTGTGCACCCTGTTTATATCCCTCAATTTTAAACACCTCAATGATGTCCCCCCTCAGTTTCTTCTGCTCCAAGGAAAGCAGCCCCAATCTACCCAGTCTCTCTTCATAATTATTTTCATGATTTTTTTTTTAAACTAATGCCCAATGGATCCCCATGTACATTGTTAAAATCTCATTCCTTTCCCCTACCAAAGGAAACTCACCTCTCTCTCTGATTCTGCAGTGACTACTGTGCCTCTGTAGGGGTCAGTGTTGGGACCACAACTATTCTTGTTATACATTAACCATCCAGGCAAAAGAACTTAGGGCATTGTTGCTAAGTTTGCAGATGACACAAAGATAGGTGGAGGGGCAGGTAGTGTGGGAATGGTGGGATGCTGCGAAAGGACCTGGGCAGGCTAGGAGAGTGGGCCAAGAAGTGGTAGATGGAATACAACGTGGGGAAGTGTGAGGATATGCACTTTGGTAGGAAAAATAGGGGCATAACTATTTTCTAAAACAGGGAAAGGCTTCGGAAATCTGAAACACAAAGGGACTTGGGAGACCTCATTCAGGATTCTCTTAAGGCTAACATGTAAGTTCAGTGGGAAGACAATTGCAATGTTAGCATTCAAGAGAATTAGAATACAGGAGTAGGGATGTATTGATGAGACTGTACAAGGCTCTGGTCAGACCGCATTTGGAATATTGCACAAAGTTTTGGGCCTTGTATCTAAGGAAGAGCGTGCTGGCCTTAAAGGGGGTCCAGAGGAGGTTTACAAGAATGATCCTGGGGATGAAGGGCTTGTCATATGAGGAGTGGTTGAGGACTCTGGGTCTGTACTCGATGGAGTTTAGAAGGATGAGGGGGCATCTGATCGAAATTTACAGAATACTGAGAGTCCTGGATCGAGTAGATGTGGAGGAGATGTTTCCGCTAGTAGGAGAGACTAGGACCCAAGGGTACAGCCTCAGACTGAAGGGATAACCCTTTCAAACTGAGATGAGGAGGAATTCTTCTTCAGCCAGAGGGTGGTAAATCTGTGGAATCATTGCTGCAGAGGCCAAGTCACTGAGTAGATATAAACACAGAGATAGAGAGGTACTTGATAAGTAAGGAGAATAAAAGGTTATGGGGAGAATAGGGTTGAGAAACATAACTGGCATGATCAGATAGTGGAGCAGACTCCAAAGCCTGAATGGCCTAACTCTGCTCCTACTGCTAATGGTCTTACAGTCTGTTCCCCAGGCTTCTTCTTGCTACCAGGTTTTGATGCTTTTGTCCTCATCAGTTCTCCTAAAACAACTCAAATGTACACTTTCATCTGCCAGAAACTCATTCCCTCCTAGAATTCTACTCCTAACTTTTCACCATTATTGTAGAGTATTATTGGGGAAAGAGAGGGAGTGAAGGAATTTCTATTGGATGAGGAAGCGGATAATATCCAGCCGCCATAAAGCCTTATTCCAAGAGAAAAACAACTTGTGAAAAATACAGTATTAATGAATCACTGAGGATAATGTGCAGACAGGACACACACTGGGTTAACTTCACCTCCCTACTACTGGTGCAACACTGTCACCTACTGGTTGCAATTCTACAACTGTCACTGCATGTTCATAACTATCCAGATCACTGTGAGTGCGTGAGTGAGTGAATGAGCGAATGAATGAATGAATAAATATCTGACTGAGGTCCCTTCTGTCTGGCCTAGCATGGTGAAAGATCCCATGACACTATTTGGGGAAAGGCGCAAGAGTTATCCCCAGTGTCTTGTTCAATATTTCACTCTCAATCACCATAATTACACACACAGATAATCTGGTCTTCGTCACATTGCTATATGTGGAAGCTTGCTATGCGTGAATTGACTGCAAATTACAACAGTGCCTACACCTCAAAAAGTACTTCATTTGCTGCCAGTTGCTTTGAGATGTCCTGAAAAGTGCTCTACAAATGCAAGACTGTTTTTTAAAGAACTTCTTACGGTATTCTTGGGGTTGGCCAGATTAATCCTCAGGATTCCCATCCCTTGGAGCACAAACTTCATTGAACTGAGGAGATTGTCCAGGACAGCGGGCTAAAGGGACAAAAGAAGAGAATAAAATTCACTGATTAGTGTCAACACTGGAAGAGAGGCTCAACACAGCAAACGCCCAAGGGCATTTCACAAGAGGAATAATCACACAAAATTCGAGACTGAACAACATTGGGAGATTCCAGGCACATTATAAAAGGAGGGCTTTAAAAGCAGTAAGTGAGACCTTTAAGAAGAGATTTCCAGACCTTAGATCAATACAACTCAGACACAGACACCGATGGCAGAGTATTTAAAATAGGAATTGCGAAAGATGAGAATTGGAGATTCTGTATTGGAAGGTCGATTGTCAGGAGTAATCGGTTTAAAATAAAATGCTGGACAAATTCAAATAGCCATCAGACTAAATGATAGGAAGAAGATGGCCTAATGGCAATATTGCTGGACAGTTAATCCTGAGACTCAGATAATGCTCTGGGGACCCAGGTTCAAATCTCACCACAGCAGACAATGCTGGAATTTGTATTTAATAATAAAAATCTGGAATGAAGAGTCTGATAATGACCTTGAACCCATTGTCGATTGTTGGAAAAACCCAACTGGTTCACTAATGTCCTTTAGGGAAGGAAACAACCAACCTTACCTGGTCTGCCCTACATGGGACTCCAGACCCACAGCAATGTGGTGCCCTCTGGGCAATTAGGGATGGGCAGTAAATGCTGGCGTAGTCAGTGACACCCTCATCCCGTAAACAAAATAAAACTGCATGTGGAGCAATCAACAAATTATCATCTGGTTGAAGGCAAAAGACCTGAAGACTCATTCAAGGCTATGACCATTTCCATTGAGAGATGATCTAACTGCCATCCCTTGACATTCAATGGCATCACAATCCTGGTAATCCCACTCTCACAACCTGGGGGTTATCATTGACCAGGAACTCAACTGGACACCATATAAATAAAATAGCTACAAGAGCAGCTCAGAGGCTGGCAATACTGCAGCAAGTAACTCACCTCCTGACTCCCCAAAGCCTGTCCCATCTACCAGGCACAAGTCAGGAGTGTGATGGAATACTCCCCACTTGCCTGGATGGGTGCAGCTCCAACAACACTCAAGAAGCTCCACACCATCCAGGACAAAGCAGCCCACTTGACTGGCACCTCATTCACAAGCATCCACTCCCTCCACCACCAACGCTCAGTAGCAGCAGTCTGTACCATCTACAAGATGCACTACAAAATTTACAAGACCTTACTATCCACAACCACTTCCATCTAGAAGGACAAGGGCAGCAGATACATGGGAACACCATCACTTGCAAGTTCCTCTCTGAGTCACTCACCATCCTGACCTGGAAATATACACCGCTCCCTCACTGTCACTGGGTCAAAACCCTGGAATTCCCTCCCCAAGGGCATTGTGTGTCAACCTACAGCTCATGGACTGCACCAGTTCAAGAAGGCAGCTCACCACCATCTTCCCAAGGGCAACTAGGGACATAAATGCTGCCCAGACAACGATACCCATGACCCATGAGTGAATGAAAAAAAGCCACTTGGATGACAAAGGAAAATGGAGGCTATTTCAGATCTGCTGGATGATGGAAGATGGACTGAATGGTCTGATCCAATCCCAAAATAATACTATAAATGCCAATTTGATTAGGACAGTACTTATTTTTGCAGATATGATATAGCTAAACTGAGTAAATAAGCTTTTATTAGAAATATGTTTATTTTTGTGTCATTCATAAGACTAATACCCAAATTACTGTCTTGTTGCATATTAAATTTCAGAGGATTATGCCTCCATGTATAATTAGTTTCCTTTCTCTCTCAGTCAAACAGGGAAGCAGCCGGTGCCCTGAGCGTGTTCTATTCTTTCAGTATTGTGTTACAAGCCCTTTGCATCACGTACTTCACAATTCCTGTTGGCAAATTAACACAAGAACTCCCCACCATCCCACCAACACCTCAGTACCCAAAATATCAAAAGGAAACTTATCAACTTAAGTCAAAGCGCCATTTTGTGGCCGGTGCACCCAGACCCAGCGGCGCCATCTACCATAGAGAACCCAACACTCAGTATCGCAACATTCATAAAATATTTGATAGACTTTTAGGTGGTAGACACGTGACTGACAGAGGGAGATATTTTCACATCTGATGACTATTATGTCACTAGGCATCGGTCAAGAACAAGATTAAGCTTCCCTGCAATTATTTGCCAGGTTGAAGTCTAAAAGCAAAGCCAACTTTTGGGAAAAATGTCCATGGACAGCTCTGCCTGGGGGAGGGGAGCTCTGCCAGGGAACCACAGAGCCATTCTTCCAGAGTTCC
>NC_063354.1:7708939-7726428 GCF_021869965.1 Rhincodon typus
CTGTGTTCATCCAGCTCTACACCTTGTTATCCCAGATTCTCCAGCATCTGCAGTTCCTACTATCTCTATAAAATGGACTGTTCACTTTTCCTCCTTTCACCCTCTCAATAATCTATGTATTCTGCTCCCAGTAACCCTCACAATCAATTCTGAAGGGTCTGGACTCAAAACATTAACTGCTTCTCTCTCTACAGATGAGGCCAGATCTGCTGAGCTTCCCCAGCAATTTCTGCTTTTGTGGTTTACAATCAGGCACCTGGTCTGCAGGGGAGAGGAAATTCCCTGCGTTCCATCAGATTCAGATTCATGAAATTCATGAGATTCAGGAGACACGCTCAGACACCAACATCCATGTCCAGCTACACATGAAAGATGATATTCCTTCAATCTGCAACAACATTGCGGTAATAATCACACAAGGACACAGCAGTGACCTTTATATAAGTAACCACGACAGCCTGCAAATGCCCTCAGTGCCCAGAATTATGCAAGGGTGCCAACGCTGGGCAGAATTAAACATAAAACAAAGAACTGCAGATCTTAAACAAAAACGGCAAGTGCTGGATAGTCTCAGCAGGTCTGGCACGTCTGTGGAGAGAGAAACAGAGTTAACATTTAGAGTTGACTAATGAAAGGTCACTGAACTCGAAACATTAACTCTCTCTCTCTCTCCACCGATGCTGCCAGACCTGCTGACTTTCTCCAGCACTCTGTCTGGGCAGATATATACGTGATGGTTTCATCATGTGACCACCACATCCCCTGCTGTAAATGATTCCCCGTATATGAATTTTTAAAATAACTAACAAAATTTACCAACTCAGAAATGAGAAAAATAAGCTTTACTTTCTTTTAAAAGTTCCTCAGTTTGCTGGCCTCCATGTCCTGGAGATTAAGTCTTGGACATGACATGACAGATCTCTGGAGCAGGTGGGACTCAAACCTGGTCCTCCTGGCTCAGAGGTAGGGATACTACCACAGTACCCCAAGAACCCATAGTTTCCAGAGTAATCCTGGAGGGTTAGCAGCACTTGTTTTTGAGGGGGGGGGGGGGTACTATGGGTGGGGTGTAGGCATGCAAGATGAGGTTTCTGGAGAGTGGGCTGATGTATCACCAATGATACAACTGTCCGGACTTAAACCAGGGGTCAAGTCCACACGCGCAAGACTGTTGTCAGTGAAATAAATATTAAAATTGCCAACTAACCTATCATCAGGGATCAGCTAATCCCATTTGAGGTCCTTACACTGAATCCATTCATGCTCTAATGCCATGGTATAATAATACCACCTCATGGCTGTCCTGAACTGACTGACCATTGGCCATAACAGTGCTTCCAGTTTGTTTGACTAGCATTCTTTGGAATGTTCTTTCTGCCCACCCTTCCATCAATAACCTCCCAATCTGATGTGGCTTCAATTTGGCACCCTAAGTCCCTCCATCTCCCACCCATGCTCAGCAACCAACGTACCCCTCTCTGGTCTCTCTCATTCGAAAACCCTCAGGCCCACACAGAACTCTCTAGAACATTGCCACAGCAACTGTTGCCCTGGTTCAGTGCTGTTTACACAGAGAACAATTACCAGAACATTCTTTAGATAGCTGAATGAAGTTCCTAGAGAAACAACTGAACCTCTTCCAGCCAAAGTAAAAGGTAGCTCATTGAATAACAACCTGTGTCAAAACATAAGCAAGTCAAACAGCAAAGAATGTAATTTAAATGAAAAGTCTTAATGTTAGCTCATCAGAGTGCTAGCCACTGCACAAGGTCCCCCAGTGTTGGTCATGTGTTCAATGACCCAGACCCCATTCAGCAACCAGTCTCTCCCTAAATATTTCCATTTCTCTTAAGACACAAAGTTTCAGCAGCAAGCATGTTCACTCAGGGTCAAAATGTTGTGGCTTCGAGTCTCACTCTGGAAACGTGAGCACAGAAATTTGGGGTCAGTGCTCCAGTGCAGTACCATGGCAGCATTGCACTGCCGCATGCATTGACTTCAGATTGAGCTGAAGGCCCCACCTGCCCCCTCAGGGGGATCTAATAGACCCCGTGACTATTTGAGAGAGAAGAGCAGGGGAGTCATCCCCAATTGCTTAGGCAACATTTATCCCTCAATTAACGTCACAAAAACAGATCTCAAGCTCATTATCGCATTCCTGTTCAAGAGCTTTAGCCATGCACCCTACATCACAGACACTTCACTACAGGAGCTCGGAGACATTCAGAGGTTGTGATGGGTGCTGGCTACAGCTAAGTTCTTTCATTCTCAAGAATGATCGTGTACACTGGTGGCTGGGGGGGGGGGGGGGGGGGGGCGGTGGTTGTGGAAACGGTGCTGGGATCAGCAATTACTGTATCATAGCTTGCATTCTGAACCACAGGCTACAAAGTCAAGGCTCATTCAGAGGATTTCCACTGAGATACTTTCTAATCAACTTGTTCAAAGATGTTATGACACACCTCTGGAGCAGGTGGGTCTTCAACCAGGCCTCCTAGCTCAGAGATAAGGACACTGCCACTGCATCACAAAAGCCTCGGGTTTTCTGCATAAATCAAGTCATTAACAGTTGTAACAGCTGCGACTTTTCCTTTCCTGTGAGGGGTCAATTGACAAGCCTCCTCTCCAAGACCTCCCCCTCCCTCCCCAGGATCTCCACGTCTCCCACCTCCTGCCCTCCTCTCCAGGACCTCCCATCTCTTCTTCAAGATCTCCTTCCCCTCCCTGGAACTTCTGGCCTCTTCTCCTTTCCTCTCCCCAAGACCTCCCTCCCTCTCCCCGAGACCTCCAGCCACCTCCCCCTTCACAGGGATCTCCTCCCTGAGATGTCCTTCCCCCTCCCTGAGGGACGTGGCCTCCTCCCTTCTCCCCTAGGCGCCATCCCTCAGACTTCAGGGTCTCCTCCTTCTCCTCGCCAAGACCTCCAGTTGAGATACAATCGGTAGAACAGGCTGCTGATGGACTGATTTGGTAGCCATAGGCTGTGCTAACTATACACTCTCACCACCTGATGCCCATTGATGTAACTGGCACTTAGTTGGTTATTTCAGGTAAGAAGGATATTATAAATGTCAATGGAGGCAGAGAGACTTTACAGAGAGTAGCGCGTTCAGGGGGTCAATAGCTGGCATTCTCACACCGCATCACCAGTGGAGATTTTAGTCCCGTCATCTAAGCAAAGATATACTGGCATTGGAAGCAGGCCAGAAAAAAGGATTACGAAATTAATCCAGGGTACAGAGAGATTTCCTTAGGAGGAGAGGTTGAGTAGGTTCGGCATTCATTAGAGATGGGAAGAGTGAGAGGCAACATTGTGTGACAATGCTGTGGCTTTAAGAGGTGTGTTTATTTAAGAGACAGGTTGGGGACGGGTGCAGAGCAATCTATGAGAAGATAAAACTTGTGAAGCCTTGTATGTGTTTTTTTTAAAGTTAGAACAATACAAGCAGCCTGAATGGGTGTGGGTGGACTTCCACAGAACCAGAGATTTTAGGTTTGGCTTTCAGTAGTTGATGTTGGGGTCTTGGTTGCAGCCAAATGTTGGGGTGGGGTTCTCTTCCTGCTATGGGAGTTGCACGTGAGACAATTTGTTCTCTGAATTTGTCTTTCCCCAAGCGTGTGTTAATGGGATGTTACTGTCTTGGAACAGTTAATTAGTAATAGTTACTGTATCTATTATTCTGTTAAGTTTGCCAATAGAGTTAAGTTATTCCAATTCCTTCTTTCTTTGGTTGTATTTTAACTATAGTGGATGAATAAAAAGTGTGTTTTGCTTTAAATCCAGTAGTTTTACCAAATTGCATCTGGAACACACCACCTTACTTTTAATCTTTAAAATAAGAAAAAGTTAGGGTCTAGACTATTTTCTAAATATTTTGAAGCGGTTTGGTTTGGTCCATAATAAATGTTAGAAGTTGCAATTTCTTAGGGGACTTTATGGGTAGATACAGAAAGCTCACTTCCCCTTGTGAGAGAATCTAGGACCAGAGGGAATAATTTCAGAATAAGAGGTCACCCACTTAAGACAGAGATAAGGAGGCATTTCTTCTCTCCGATGGTCGTGAATCTGTTTATTACAGAGGGCAGTCAAGGCTGAGTCATTAAGTATATTCGAGACGGAGACAGTCAGATTTTTAAATCAATAACGAAAAGAAGGGTTATGGGAACAAGGCTGGAAAGCAGAGTTGAGGATTATCAGATCAGCCACAATGTCATAGAATGGTGGAGCAGACTTGATGGGCTGAATGGCCTATATCCGGTCTGATGGTCTTAAAAGCTTAAGCGAAGACTGTGTCTGGTCTTTAAGGCGATTGTTTTTAATAGTGTCACAGATATTTTACAAGTGTAGGACAGGTCCCAGAGCCTGGGACAATACCCTTCAACCAACATACCAGCACCAGTACACAATAAGTACACCAGCAGCATGTGTGTAAATTGGCTGAAGCACTCCCTACATTACAACTGTGACAACATCCAAAAATATTTCATTGGCTCCAAAATACTTACAGATGTCCTGGGACTGTAAAATTCGCTAACTAAATGCAAACATTATTTAATAAAATCTATAGCATTCTATAATTATAACTGGAAACTGGTTCACATGTAGTTCGCTGCTAACACGCCAAACAGATAGCATGGGTGTGTTTGAGGGGGTGAACAAATGCGAGCCTTTTCCTTTGATACCCCACAATTTTAGCAATCCAGAGCCAAAGGAAGCCTCATGTACCTGAAGAAGGGGAAAAAAAAGCAGGAATATGGATGAACATAAAGCCGAGGAGATGGTTAATGGGAATGATATCATCAAAGCAGGACAAGCAGCCCTTTGTATCCACAGCCAGTCACCAGACCCCAGCTTAGACACAAACGATAAAAAGAAGGCTGGAGAGCACTCATGATATCCTCCAGACAAATTTTCCAAGAGGAATTCACAAAAGAAACCCAAAAACAAAAATTTAACTGGTCATTATCCCATTGCTGTGCATAATTGAACTGTTACATGATCTGAATTACAACAGGGACGTCCGGAGCTAATGAAAGGCGCTACATAAACTCAAGACTTTCTGTATCAGCCTTGGGGTGGGAAGGTCTTAGTAATTGAGGTTTCCAAATGGGACTGGGTGCAAACCACTATCCTAAAATGTAGGGTATGCAGGGTAGTTTGACCTTAGAGTAGAATAATAAGTCAGCACAACATTGTGGGCCGAAGGTCCTGTACTGTGCTGTACTGTTCTATGTTCTAAAATGGGCCCAATGGCCAGCAGTCATAATGTAAACGAACTGAGCCTCAAAATCAACATAAAACAACATTTCATCCAAATGGGAAGTGGCTGTGAAAGGAATTTAATAACGAACATTAACTTGTCGCAATTAAACTGCAGTAATTCAGGAGAGCTGAATCAACCAAATCCTTTCTAATCCAGCACACGCAGTGTGAATGTGGAGTTGCTGAAAAGCGGAACCATTCTGTATTAATGTATAAAGAGGTCTGCTGTTCAAACTGGTCAGCTGAGAAGCAAAGCAGATTCAGAGAATTACAGAAATGTTACAGCACCCTAAACAGCTATTCTGGAGCGACTCCCACTAAAACATTTGCTTTCATCCATTGTGGGTGCATTCCAAAAGCAAAACTGTGGCAACATTCCTTCAGTAACCAGGAGAACCTGTTGCACAGTGGTTAGCACTCAGAATTCTGAACTAGAAGCTCTGGGTTCAAGTCCTACTCCAGACCTAGAAAGAAGCGCTCGTAATGCGACCAAACAGGGTGATTACCAACCTGCAGGTCCTTCTGACACACATACAGTGGCAGAATTCCCTGGTCAGCCAATGCTAACGTGGAGAGGTGCCCCTCAAATTACAGCCTCTCCTGACAGGCTAGTGACTTGGTCCAGCTCAAACAGACCAAAGCACTGCTTAAATCAAAGCAAAATACTGCCAATGCTGGAAGTCTGAAATAAAGTGAAGAAACTCAGCATGTCTGGCAGTACCTGTGGATAGAGAGTTAGAATTAGCAATGTGTCTAAGGAAGAGTGATGTTAGACTCGAAACATTAACTCTCTTTACAAATGCTGCCAAACCTGCAGAATTTCTCCAGCTTTCTCTGTTAGCATGCGCTTTCTCTGTCACAGGCACCATTAAGCACAGGAAAGGGACAAAGATGAACATTGCTTGGAAAAATGCAAATCTTTCCATCATTTGCTTCACACTGCTATATAGAGTTAGTTACTTCTGTCTGTAACTTTATGACATGGTGTTTTTTGCATAAACACTCATTGCAAAACACCCAACACAAATTCAGGATATTTCAAAAAGTATACTACAGCCAACGAGCCACCTTTAGTCACTGTTGTAATGTAACAGAGAAAGGCACAGCAGACAATATAGCAACAATGTAATCACTAAGTTGTAGCAAGGCATTAGCCCAATAGATGCCATCAGTTCACCACAGGAAAAGAGGGAGAATTGGGGTAATGCCAAAAGTTGCTCATCACAGTTAATGATTACTTGCTAAAAATCATAAGATAAACACAAAGTTCCAAATGCAAGTCTCACCAACTCGTATTGATGTGCCCTGGGCACAGGTAGATGAGGCGTGTCCTACATCAAACAATTCCACAGCCCATTGGAAGCAAGGTTTCTCATTCTTGAGCAAGACAAAGAAGGTGCCTCCCTTATTGATAGTGGTGGCTTTAGTGAGGAGATGTCAGAGAGAGGCCTCATCTCCTTAGTGCCTTGGTCAACATCGTCAAAAATAATCCACATGGGGTAGTTATTCATCAAGGTGCTGTTCAGCGAGTCTCTTTCCTAGACAACAAAAATGCTCAAAAGCAGGAGATGTGTGCATTGGTCTCTCAGGCTGATGCCATAACCCAGCTCAAACTTTCAGCACGCTGGGCTGCCTCCAGAAAACCGGATCGAGGCCACAGTCACTCGAGGGTCTCCTCACACATTGAGGGTTGGCTGCTGATATCAATATTAAATCAAGTGACTCATTCACTCACTGTTAGTGAAAAGCTCAAAGCTGTAACATGGTCGCAGTAACTCCCAGTGGACAGTGTGTTGATTAACAGGGTTTTGCTGAGGGCAGTGGGGAGTGAAACTTTGTGCTCATGATTCTTGTTATCACAGGTCCCTCATTTTAACAGTGCTAATGTCCAGAGAATGCAGTGGGAGGGCCATTTAGATTGATAATCATTGGGTGTCTATTCTTAAGCTAACCAAGATCAAACTAGGGGCACGTTGGTGCCCAGGGGATTGCACTGGCACACGGTCAGGTTGGTCATAATTCAGTGCCCGATGGTAACGTGTCCACAGTCAGTCATTCAGTTGGTGATTAACCAACCAACTAGGCTCATTTCCAGGACCTGGAAAGTTACAGTAGAGGGGCCTTTCCCCTGTTTTTGCTTCCTATAACCTGGACTACCGCACGGGGCTCCTATCTAGACAAGCAGCCGGAAATACCTCGAGTCCAAGAAACTTGACACCATGCAGGACAAAGCGGGCTGCTCGAGTGGTAACAAATCCACAAGCTCCACTCCCTCCACCACCGATGCTCAGTAGAAGCGGTGTGTACTATGCACAAGAAACACTGCAGAAATTCAAAAGATCCTGCGACAGCATCTTGCAAAGCCAGAACCACTTCCACCTAGAAGGACAAGGGCAGCAGATACATGGGAACACCACCATCTGCAAGTTCCCCTCCAAGCCACTCACCATCCTGACTTGGAAACGTAACACTATTCCTTCAATGTCACCAGGTTAAAATCCTGGAGCTCCCTTCCTAAGGGCATTGTGGGTCCACCTCCAGCGGTTCAGCAAGGCAGCTCACCACCACCTTCTCAAGGGCAACTAAGGATGGGCAATAAATGCCCAGCCAGCGATGCCCACAGCCCATGAGAGAATGAGAAAAGGTAACGTAAGCTACATTTGCTGAGCCTCAGCATCACTGGGCTGTGATGGAATGGTGACAGTTCAGAGGAAAAGGAAGAGAAACTACAAAACACTATCACAGTGCCTCACTGTTGTCCTAATACACTGCCAGCACCAACGCAGATATAAACCTCCAGGAAGCTGGATAGACTGACATTTACTGTACAGAACACACAGCTGCCTTTCAGATCTGGATTCCACTAAGTTCCTGGGAAAGGTGGGAAGTAAAACCTGACTGTGCAAAGGTGTTCTTGAACCTTATAGCTTTCGAGGGAACAGTATGTCCTTTTCATTCTCACCCACCCTCCCCCATCCCCTGCACTTGACAGCTCGATGCAAAACATGGTCAAAGTCCACGAGATTGCAGAGGAGAGAAAGCACGCTGGATGACCTGCTCACTCAGACCGCTTTGTGCGAACCTTGCAAAACATATGATGCGGGATGTTTACATGGATTCCTCATTCGAAAGGGAGCCAACAAGTGATGCATATGACACTGAGACGGACGTTATACACACACAGGATTTCAATACATTGTCTGGCACGTCACAGTTCATCAGAGAAGCAAATATCCATGAAGCAGACAGTTAAGGTGAGGTAAGCGTGGGAGTGTTCAAGAGCAAAACCTCAGCAAGGCTTTATTTTTCCCGAAGAATCATAGCAATAGCAGAATAAGGAGGCCATTCAACCCACTGCGTTTTATATCAGTGATAGCTCCACATTCCACTGCATGCGTTAACTCAAATCGTTCATCTAATGCCCCGTTAGAGATGTGAACACTGTTATGTCAAATCTATAGCACAGAAACAGGCCATTTCGTCCAATTAGGCTGTTCCGGTAAAGTCTATTTCTACACCATCTACCTGAACTCCATGTTTTGGCTGATATTTCCAACGTCTTCACGCTCTCACACCCTAGTGTCTGGTTTCCTTCTGAAAGCATCTAAACTATTTTCCTACACAAATGTATCATTATTGGAAAAGCATGTGCTTGAGGAAGAGCAAACCATTTCTCAGTGGCCAATATTTAACAACAGTACAGCAGATTTACCTGGTCTTTATCGTATTAATGTTTGTGGGTGTTTGCTATGGGCAAATTGATCACATTACAGCTGTGACACCACTTCAAAAAGGTATTTATAATTAGTTGTAAAGTGCTTGGGATGTCTGGAGGTAATGAACGTTGCTACATAAATGCAAGTCTTTCTTTCCTGTGGTATTTTAACCACTCCAGTAAAGAAACTTATCATTTCCTTATTGGCTTCTTAATTAACTACCATGCATTTACAGGACCCCTAGGTTGGAAATGAGGGAATATTCTACAGACACACTCTGCCTAATCCATTCATCATTTTCAAGCTCTTCACCAGTGACCTTCAAATTCTCTGAACAGGAGTCCATAATCAGATGTAAAACATTAAATTTATTTCGCTCTCCACAGATGCTGCTCGACCTGAGTTTCTTCAGCATTCTGTGTTTGTTTCAGATTTCCAGCGTCCACAGTATTTTACCTTTTTCCAGATTCTCTCTATTCTAAAGAAAGAAAGCTCCACCTTCATAAAGTCAAACAGCACAGAAGAGACCCTTCGGCCCATCGAGTCTGCGCCAACCTATCTATACTAATCCCACTTTCCTGCACTTAGCCCATAACCTTGGATGTTATGGCATTTCAAGTGCTCATCCGCATGCTTTTTAAAAGGTTGTGAGGTTTCCCACCTCTACTACCCTCCCAAGCATTGCATTCCAGATTCCCACCACCTTCCAGCTGAAAACCTTCCCGCAAGTCCCCTCTAAACCTTCTGCCTTTCACTTTAAAATTATACCCCATTGGTATTGGCCCTTTAACTAAGGGAAGCAACTATTCAGAAGGCTGTACAGCACAGAAACAGACCCTTCGGTCCAACCTGTCCATGCCGAACAGATATCCTAAATTAATCTAGTCTCATTTGCCAGCATTTGACCCATATCACTCTAAACCCTCCTATTCATGTACCCATCCAAATGCCTTTTGAAAATGTTATACTTGTACCAGCCTCCACTTCCACTGGCAGCTCATTCCATACATGCACTATCCTCTGCATGAAAAATGTTACTCCCGAAGTCCCTTTTAAATCTTTTCCCACGCATCTTAAACCTATGCCCTCTAATTTTGGACTCCCCCAGTCCAGGGAAACAAGGCTTTGTCTATTTACCCTATCCGTGCCCCTCATGATTTTATAAACCTCTATAATGTCACCCCTCAGCCTCTCCCACGCTCCAGGGAAAATAGCCCCAGCCTATTCAGCCTCTCCCTAGAACTCAAACCCCTCCAACCCTGGCAATATCCTTGTAAATCTTTTCTGAACCCTTTCGAGTTTCAACAACCTTCCTATAGCAGGGAGACCAGAATTGCACAGTGTTCCAAAAGTGGCCTAACCCATGCCCTGTACAGCTGTAACGTGGCATCCCAACTTCTATACTCAATGCACTGACCGATAAAGGCCAATCCTTCCTATTAGCTGCAATCTCTCAGTTCTTGGCTGGAACCTATTTTGCACCTTATGGTAGGGAGACAACAGCAACGCAGTACAACAAAGTCAATGTAGAGTCCTGTACATAATGCCCTACTTTTAAATTGTGCATCTCTTGTAATCAATCCCAGTGCTTTGTTAGCATATTTTTATTACTTTGTTAACCCGTGATGCAATTTTCAGTGACTTGTTCTTCTTTATCCCTGAAACACCACTATGTTACCCCCCCAACAATGCATTTTCCAAAATGTGGATGTTACTTCCCCATATTCTAAAACAAAAGTGCACCATATCCCATTTACAGATTGTTTTAAAACCGTGCTTGATGCAGAAACAAAAAAAAAACACACAAAAATTACTGGCAAAACTCAGCAGGTCTGGCAGCATCTGTGGAGAGAAAGGCTCATTGGTCTCAAAACATTAGCTCTGCTTTCTCTCTCCTGATGCTGCCTGACCTGCTGAGTTTTGCCAGCAATTTCTTTCTGTTTTTGTTCCAGATTTCCGGCATCTGCAGTTCTTCGTTTTGTCTTCTTGCTCGATGTCGACTCCATTGATTGATTGGGCTGAAGCCACAAAAGGGTAAGCCGAAGAGCGAAGGGTGGAGAGACGACCCTTTCGAACTGAGAGGGAGGAGAATTTCTTCAGCCAGAGGGTGGTGAATTTGTGGAACTCATTGTTGCAGAGGGCTGTGAACGCCAAGTCATTGAGTGTATTTAAGACAGAGATTGATAGGTTCTTGATTGCCAGGGAGATCAAAGGTTACGAGGAGAAAATAGGAGAATGGGTTTGAGAAACATATATCAGCCCTGATCGAATGGCAGAACAGATTTGATGGGCTGAATGGTTTAACTTTACTCCAACAGCTTATGGTCTAACATTAGGCAACTTAAAATGACATCTTTCAAGATGACTTGACAATTTATAAATCAATCAGAATGGATACTGGCTGTCGAGAGGAAGGTCACCAGAACAGCGACAGAGAGAGAATCAACTTAGATATCTGTGTGGATCAGTCATTTCCTGAGTTATTCACAAAACAGCCAAATATAACATGTCTATTCTGGAGACTCATCACTTTGGACTGTAAATACAGCCCAGCTGAGAAAGGACCTCTGCTCCACTGACCATATCATCAAAACACTTTTAAACAATGCACCTGGAACCACCTTACTGTGACCTTCAAAATCTACGACCCTATGAACCGTTCTAAAAGAAGAGTAATACTAGACTCCAAAGGAGATGGTGACTGAAGATTCCAGGACAATGATGGATAATTGTCTGAAAGTGCGATGGAAGTGGCTTCTATAGGAACCTTCAAAAGGAAAATGGATAAATACCACAAAAAGAAAAAGGAACAAGTTGAAACATAGATAGGACCAAAGAGCTGGACTAATTAAATAGCTCTTTCAAGGAGCCAGCACAGGCAGGGGGCTGAATAGCCTCCTTGGATGATTGTGGGAGTGAGACACTCGCCTGATGTTCAGACCAATCTTCATCTTGCGGCCAAAGTAACCCCATCTTTCCTTTTTTTGCCACTTGTCAGACACTGTTGAGCTGCCTCGTTGGTATTCCCATTTACCTACAGCCCAGGGGAGGATATGGCCTGGTGGTATTATCGCTGGACTGTTAATCTAGAGACCCAGGTAATGTTCTGGGGACCTGGGTTTAAATCCCACCACGGCTGATAGTGGAATTTGAATTCAATAAATATCTGGAATTACGAGTCTAATGATGACCGTGAATCCATTGCTGATTGTCGGAAAATCCCACCTGGCTCACTAATGTCCTTTAGGGAAGGAAGCTGCCATCCTTACCTGGTCTGGCGTCCATGTGACTCCAGACCCACAGCAATGTGGTTGACTCTGGACTACTCTCTGGGCAATTAGGGATGGATAATAAATGCTGCCTAGCTAGCAACGCCCACATCCTGTGAATGAACGAATAGAAAAAAAAATCACCCCTGCTGTGCTCTTTGGAGGTTTGTAAGCATGTGTAGACTCACTCCAGAGATACAAGAACTTAAACGTTGACACAGACAAATTGGCCTGGATGGTCTGTACCTGAAGTGCAAATATTTTACAGTTAGTTGCCTCCTCTAATCACTCAGAAATAAAGCCAGTCATTTTATATTCGAGTAAAACCCTGACTATTTTCTTGCCTCTTTCTATATTAAGTCAGCCTGGTAAGATGGACTGACAAGACCCCACATAGTCAGTGTCAGGCTCTGACCCCAGGCCAAGAACGTCTCCCATTACCAGGATCCCACCCTCCAGGAAGTCAACAAATTCCACCGACATTTTTGTGGTTGACCTCCAGCATATTGTGTTACCAACATCTGTTCAAACGGTGGCTCAGTGAGTTAAGAATCTCGCCTCAGAGTTAGAATGTTGTGGGTTCAAGACCGAACTCCAGAGGGTGGAGCACTGGATCTGTACAGACAGTGCTGGGAAGAGTGCTGCATTGTTGGAGATGTTAAAACTGAGGCCCTGTCTCAGACAGGGCAGGGAAGGTTCCTGGGCATTGTATGGATGATGATCAAGGGAAATCTCGCCAATGACCTGGGTTAATCTCGGAACTGACACCCAGGAACCTAGTCATTAGATCATTAGAGTCTGGAGAGCCATATTACAACAGAGAGTACACTTCAAAAAGAATCTGCAATTAGCTGCAAAGGGCTCCGGAACATTCCGAGGTCACAAAAGGCACCAGACATAAAAACCAAGCCCCATCCTTTTCTGAAAGGGGAGGAGGGAAATAGAGACAGAGGCACAGACTCTTTAGTTTTGATAATTGCTCCCAGACTTGCTGTGGCTGGGACCAGCTCACAAATTATTCCTGGCATCCATCAGGTAAATTCCACACCCTTTAAGAGTGCACCCACTCGTTATGGTTGGTGTGTGAAATAAAAAAAAAACATACCCCTCAGTCACCGCAATTTTTAACAATACCACATTTGATTCTAAACTTCGTAATCCTAATAATTCTGAACCAACATATCCAACAGGTTTTATTTGAACATTTGTTTCCCCTTCCCCTGGATCAGTGGGATTTAGTTCAATCTCTTTCTCTCTATCTCATTCCTTGAAGCTTCTCATCGTCAGCGAGAAACAATGTTTTCTGGCACTTGGCTTTCGTGTACAAACCTGAACAGAGTGTGTCAGCAGCTATTCGACCACAATGGACCTCATAGCACCACTAGCTTGCACTTTCTCTCAGTGTGCACGGAAGTCCATTTTGCAGTGTACATCAATGCTTTCCAGGTTAATCCACCTTGTGGCCCCCCCACTCCAACAACTCACACAGCCCCTTCCACCCCCATTGAGCAACTCCTCTACCCAATGTGGCTGAGATCAGCTGATTCAGTAACAGGCCAGGGAGCTCAGAGTCTCATACAGCCATCAAAGTCTACAGCACAGAAAAAAGGCCCTTCAGCCCATCGAGTCTATGCTGGAGAACACATTTCACATACAGTATAATTTGGAGAGCCCTGTGCATAATTCAAGGAGACAATCTGGAGGGAGTGCTGCACTGTCAGGGACCCATCTTACCCCCTCAGCCTGATGCAAAAGGTTCCCAATCATCCATGTGAGGAACAATGAATGATTTGTCAGCAGCATAAAAAAAGTAGACCATACAGTCGTTAACTCACTACTGTTTGTAGGAGCTTGCTTTGAGCAAATTGACTGCTACATTACAAATGTGAAACTGATTCAGAGAATACGGAATTGTTGTAAAGTGCTTTGAGATGTTATGAGGTCTTGAGAAATGCCACTTAAAATCCAATGCAGCTACATAGAATTTACAGCATAGCATGAGGCTGTTCAACTCACCTAAGCCACGTAGGGTTTTTTAGGTTCACACGAACATCATCCTACTCTTTTGCATTTGACCCCAGGAGCACATTCTTTATCACTCATATGTTTATCAGGCCTCAACCACTCCCTGTTGCACACGGTAATCACTGTCTGGGTAAAGAACATACCAACACAGACATTCCTCCAGAATTCCCTGCTGGACTTATTTTTGACTGTTTCACACTCGGGGTGCTTGATTTTGAAACTTTTAAGTGAAAATGTTTTCTCTGCATCTTCCCTCTCCAAACCCCTTCTAATTAAAAAAAACAGCTTTTAAAATCATGTTCCTTTTTTCCCCCCCACAGAGGAAGGAAGATGGGACTGAATTAGTGTCCCTCCCCCATGGCTTTTTCTGGTGAGGGAGGGCAGGGGGAGCGGGTAGAGTGTGGTGAAGAGAGGAGAATGGTGAGAGACAGAAGGAGGGGGGGCGGGGGAGGGGGTTGGGGAATGGGGAGACACGCCTGTTGTGAAATAAAGCAAACAGCTTTCAAACATCTGGACTACATGCTACCATCACGAGTGGGAAAGCTGGTTGGAAAACCAGCTACTGAAACAGCTTGTCCCAGTGCCCTCCAGCCCCATTTAAAAATAACTTAACCGTAAAGCATTCAGGTCAGTGATAGCATCAATCCCAAACTGCCTGGACACCAGATTCGGAGAAGTGCATAACAGATCTTGTGATCGGTAATGCTCAACCGTGTCTCCTTTTTAAGTAAATCCCCACAGGAATTTTCATCCTTTCACCCAGTGTGTGACTGGTGGAGGTTAACACGAAGCTCATCGCTACAAGACTGCAAATAGAAGGAGGATGGTGATTTTTTTTACAAATTCATTCATGGGATCAGGCCAGCATTTATTGCCCATTCCTAATACTTAAGAGTCACCCACATTGCTGTGGGTCTGGAGTCACATGTGGGCCAGAGCAGGTAAGGATGATTAATGTCCTTTAGGGAAGGAAACTGTCAGAAAAACCCATCTGATTCGCTATCGACAATGGATTTACTGCCATCTTTAGACTCTTACTTCCAGATTGTTCTTCGAAAAACAGAATTCGAATTCCACCAACTACTGTGGCAGGGTTCAAACCCGGGTGCCCAGGACATTATCTGGGCCTCTGGATTAACAGTCAAGTGTTAATAGAACTAGGCCATCGCCTTCCCATTGCTATTGGTCCAACGTGCACCTCACTGCCTCAGGAGACAGCCAACATTCTGGAGGAAGCAGACAAACGGCTACTATCCTGAAAGGCACAAAAAAAACCAGGAATTTCTGGAGGAACTCAGCTTGTCTGGCAGTATCTGCGGTGGGAAAAAAACACAGAGTTAATGTTTCAGTCCAGTGACCCTGCTTCAGAAATGCTCACTCTTCACAGCTGCTGGAAATATGCAGCAGATCACACAGTGTTATTTTTTCCCAAGACAAGGGAAAGAGAACAGACAATGTTGAAGACACAACATACAGATGGAGCAAACAATTAGACGGGTTAATTGAATGTTAAGCTTTATTGCAAAAGGGTGAGAGTCCAGGAGTAGTGACGTCCTGCTTTTACTGTATAGGCGTTGGTTAGACCCCATCTGGAGTGCTGTGTGCAGTTCTGGTCTTCACACTATAGGAAGGGTGTGATGGCACTGGCAAGGGTGCAGAGGAGATTCACCAGGGTGTTGTCTGGAATGGAGCATCTCAGCCATGAAGGCAGGCTGGATAAGCTCAGGTTGTTTTCCTTGGAGCAGAGAAAGTTGTGGGGTGGGGGAGTCCAATAGCAGTGTATAAGATAATATGGGGCCGGGACAGGGTAGATAGAAAGCAGCTGTTCCTTTTAGTTGCAGAGTCAGTAATGAGGGGGCTCGCTTTTAAAAGCAGGAGGTTTAGAGGGAATTTGAGAAAAAAAAACTTTTCACCCAGAGGGTAGTTGGGGTGGCGGGGTGGGGAGGTGGTGGTGTGCTGGAATGTACTGCCCAGGAGGGTAGCTGAGGCAGGAGACCTCACAATCTTTACAAAGTACCTAGGCGAGCACCTGAAGTATCATAACATTCAAGGCTATGGGGCCAGTACTGGAAAGTGTAAATTGACTTGTTTTGGTGGTACAGACTTGATGGGCTGAAGGGCCTCTTCAGTACTGTATGATTCTCTAAGTGTTGGTGTATCGGAGAGGTGCCAGGATGGCTGAGGGATTGACAAATGCCAGTGGACAAAGGGTAGGTGTGGTTGATGTCCTGAGATCCTGATTACTCATTTGCAACTTGGGAGCAAACAGCATGCTGAATTCATCAGGTACTTTCTCCAGTTCCCATGCGGAGTTTTCCTGATGTCTAGCTTGCTTGACACGCTCGGGAAGACAGAAAGCTTTATCAAGCGAGCTGCATCATTAATGAGACATTTAGCAAGCAATCTCCTTCAAATGGCAACATCCACACAGCAAAAGCGTAAATAATGGAATGGGATGCCGCTGATGTAGAGATGGACTTTCCTGGTCATCTTGTCCAGCTCTGTCACACATCCTGCCAAAGCCCAGGTTGCTCAGACTCCTAAAGAATCCGCTGAGGCAGTCTGTTCAAACCTCCCACTCCTGGCTAAATGCATGGGAGTGAGGATCAGACTCCTTGCAGATGCCCCTCAGACAAGCAGCTGCCCTCTGCACAGGGGAAAGCCTCATGTTCCTGAAACCCAGCAAGAGATTGGGACAGGAGGAGCGGGAAATTCCAGGAGTCCCTGAAAACTAGTTCAGTTAGGAATACACAAACTAATGATGGGATGGAGTCCCAAGGGTGTGCTCAAGTCTAACACACCTTTCCCTACCTCCCTGCTTGGGAACATATTGTTCATAAGCCACAGGCATGAAAACCAATCCAAATAACAGCGCATCTTGTCCCTCAAAAGGAACACAGTCTGTGACAAGTTCTGACATGAAGTGTGGCAAACTGAGCAACTTTTTTTGGCACAACTTCTGTTCTTATTCAAACACACATAATAGAAGGAGTTGGCAAACTTGTAACAAAACAGTTCCGAAATCTGGCAAGCAGTAGAAATTCAGTCCTTTATTAACTAAAATAAAAGCAGCAAAAAAAAAGTTAACTTTTGTCGGGGGCATGGGGAAGCAATTTAGAGAAGAGGAGCCTGGGCTGGGTTTTACAGCCAGCGTGGAGCTAACTGATCTAGGCATTCCACTCCCGTACATCTCAGTTGTCCTCGTTTTTCAAGGAC